>NC_056679.1:9229615-9534423 GCF_018350215.1 Panthera leo
AGGTCTTGGGGGGCTTGTAACAGATCATGACTTTCCCCATGTAACAGAGGGCACTGTCCTTAGTTCTTTTGCTTGCTGTCTATCTGCCCCTCACTAAAATGCAAGCTCCATGTGAACTTGGCCTTCAGTCCGTCTTGTGCCCTGCTGCCTCCTGGCACATAGTAGGAGCTCAGTAAGTACTTGGAGGAAATATTCTCTGGCCTCTTTGGGATCTTGAAAAAAATTTTTTTTATTACTTTTTTTATTTTTGAGAGGCAGAGAGAAACAGAGTGTGAGTGGGGGAGGGGCAGGGAGCGAGGGAGACACAGAATCCGTAGCAGGCTCCAGGCTCTGAGCTGTTAGCGCAGAGCCCGGCGTGGGGCTCGAACCCACGAACCGTGAGATCACGACCTGAGCCGAAGTCGGACGCTTAATGGACTGAGCCACCCAGGCGCCCCTGGGCTCTTTGGACCTGCTCACCTCTGGGCACACATCTCCCACAGGGGCCTACATTGTGGGGAGGGGGTTCTCCCTCGGGCAAGATTGCAAAATCTACGCAGCTCCGTATGGCCTGTGGAAGATTCCTAAGGACCATAGAAGATACCTTATCCAAGTAGCGTCGTTGCAAAGCTCCGGATGTCTATGTCAACTAGAGAAAGAAGGCTGCTACATTCACTGAGCACCAACCATGTGAAGAAGTGATAACCACTCTCTGTATGCACCATGTGGTAACCTGCTTCTCAAACGGCTTCGACGATCTGTGCCTTCTGGTATCTACACCTTGCACAAGCCCCTCCTTTTGTGGGTGGGGTGGATCTTGGGTCCAGGTTTTTAACACACAGAATACAGCGGAAGTGATGGGATGCCATTTCCAAGACTAGGTGGTAAACAACTGTGACTTCCTTGTTTCTGGCTCTACTTGTCCCTGACTTGGCCTGACGAGGCAAGCATCGGTGTCGTGGGCTGCCCCCCGGAGAGGCCCACAGAGCCAGGAACTGAGGGAGAGCCGAGTCAGCAGGGCTCGAGGACCTGAGGCCACAGTCCAACAGCCCGTGAGAAACTGAAGTCTGCCAGCAGCCACGTGAGTGAGCTTGGAAGCAAACCTTTCCTCCGTTGAGCCTGGAGATGACTGCAGCCTGGCTGACATCTGGATTGTTGTCTTACGAGACTCTCAGGGGACCCAGGTAGGCTGTGTCCTCTGATCCACAGACACTGCGAGGTAATACCTGCTGTTGTTTTAAGTTCCTAAGTTTGGGGGTAACTTGTTACACGGCAGTAGGTGGCAAATACCTGTGATCTCACTTCATCTTCGCAAGGGCTCATTTTACAGGCGAGGACACTGAGGCTCAGAGGCAGAAAGCCAACCGCTAGAGGCCACGCTACTGCTGGACCCGGGATGCAAACCAAAAATGATCTGGGTCCGACATTCCTGGTCTTTCCTACAATCTTGTGATTCCTCCAGGGGTTCCACCAGGGAGATGGAAATAAACCCCAGCCCATGAAGGAGTCTGTTCTTGGGAGCATCTGTGCTGTCCTACCACTCATTTTCACAGATGCCTGGTTGTCTGTCTCTACAATATGCAACATAGAAACCACATGTGCGTCTTCAGAGAGGGTCTTTCAAATGCTAGCTTCAGCCACCTCAACCGGGCTGCAAAACTTCAGGGGATCACATCTATTTTTATTTTCAGGATGCCATCTGCCTCCCTTCTAGCTTAGACATTTGACCGGAGCCGGAAAATAACACATAGATGTTTCGGGATTGGTGTTCGGTTTCTCTCTCCCACATCTGTAATCTTTTATGTTCTCAGAGGTCCACTGCCCAGGATAAAGGATGACTGAAAGATCAGCATATCACTAACTATCGACATCTAAAGGGTGAGCTGAGTGAAGCACATGTAAACGCGAGGCATGCGAGCCCCTCGGAAAACATGCCTGAGGTCTGATTAGACAGACATAAAGTGAAGTGAGCCACTCGGGCCCCCTTGGTGTTCACCTCTAGCTGAGGTCCCTTTTGCCTCCCTCACTTCTCAGGGGTGTATATTCCCCAGGACGCCACTGAGGCAGACCCCCTCCCTTCCAAGCATTGCAGCAAATTCAGCATCGCCTAGTCAGAGGGCAAGCCTGGCCAGCGTTGGTCTATGTCCTCAGGAATGACTCAGTAGTCGGGTGGCTTCCTTCTGTGCCAAACAGTGGCCCTCCCTGCAGGCTGGTTCCTCATCCAGGAATAAAATCCTGAACCAGATCGCTGCTGTTATTTCTTAAGGAAAAATCTACATGAGCACATGACTGATTAGTCAACAACAATCATAACATAGACTCAAAAAGGGTTTCGTCTCTTAAGGGTAGAAGCAGGGGCTGGAATCACCCACAAAATACTTCTTGCCGAAGTGTTGCTTGGGTGCACGGTCCTTCCTATTCCACTTTCACTCCTGTACATTTTTTCTAGGTTGTAGAGAAGGGAGAGCAACGCTTTTTCCCCTGACTCAACTTCAGGGCCATGAACTCTTTCTGGAAAGATCCCCAGCAAAGCACAGATATGTTAGTGCTGACCAACATTACCTAGTTGGTTTTAGCTGTGGCTGAATAAATATGGCGAATCAATATGTATCAGGAAGCATGAGGTCATATAAGGTAGGGATTAGGGTGGCACATAAATAAAAATTAAAATTAATCTAACAAGGCTAACATGCTCTTTTATTCAAGAACAAACTTTTCATTGCATTAGGTGATAATCAGGTCGAAATTCAATTTATAAAAGTGTTGGGTGTACTAAGAAATATGGAATTGTCCTGCTTCAAGCGTTTACGAGTTTTCTTGTGTGTGATCAAACAAGATGGTCCCCATGCTCTCCATTAAAATATGCTCTCTCGTAATTAAACAAAAGGCAAAGGGATAGATGAACACTATAGACTGGGTCCCATGTCCCCCACTCTCTCTCCATGGCCCTGTCTGGGGGTGGGGGTGGGGCAGAGAACTTACTGCAACCGAAGAGCACATCTTCAAGGCCTGGGCTGGGAGAGAGATGACATTCTGGCAGGGAATGGGGACGTCATGATCAGGGCCCTCAGGGACGTTGGAGAGGGAAGGGGGCAGTTTGGGTTGACCAGGAGCCTAGACAAGAACAGGGATGCAGCTGGGACAGGTACCAGAAGTAGAAACGGGCAAACATTGAGCAGGGGAGCACCGGCACAAGGGTGTCCGAGGCGAACAACACCGGGACAAGGGCAAGTCAGGACCCACCCCCGGTGGCCAGTGGAGTGGGGAGTGGAGACTGTGACCAAAACAAGTCACACAGGGAGGGAACACGAAGAACAGTAGGAGTGAGCGTCTCAGGGAGGTGTCTGGGGTCCAAAAGTTTCTGCTCTGTTGCAAAATCACGGGCAACCAGCAGCTGGTATAATGGTCAGCAAGCAGTGTGTGCAGTGATCTCAAGCTTGGGCTTGCCGTGGGTCAACCCATAACCTGTCGGTAACTAGTTTGGTGACCGTAATTAACTTGAAGCTACTTAAGCTCTCTGAACCCCCGTTTCCTCATCTGTACAATGGAGGTAACAGCAGTAGCTAAGTTACCGATTTGTTGAAAGGATTGAAGAAGATTTCATGAATATGCTTAACGCAGTTCCCCACACGTAGTTGGTGCTCAGTAAACAGAAACAATGAACGGTATTACTGTTAATAAGAAACCCGAGTGTGACTTCCAACCCTGGCCCAACGTAGGGGATGAGGCGACGCCCAGTCGGACATCTGTTGCCAGGTGTCGGGTGCCAGGAGATGCCTCCACGATGCCATGGGCCGGAACCTTCTACAAGCAACTCTGAGAGTTGGCCACAGAGCAGAATTAGGTCATCCCCACAACGTCTCCAACATTCCTCACCCTTTTTATGATGTCAGTGGTTTCAGACTCGGAATGCCCAGCTCCTGCTCTGCGATGAAGCTTCCAGAACCTCTCCCATTTGTGGCCAGCTTCCTTAACCGTGCTCTGGAGTTCCTGATACTGTCTCCTCTGCCAATTTGGAGCACCTTGGAGCATTTACGTCCCCAGGCCTGAGGTGATGGAAACCCTGGCCATAAGTCTGTGTGTGTGTGTGTGTGTGTGTGTGTGTGTGTGTGGCTTACGGTGGAATTACCAGCATGGTCACAATAGTACTTAGGCCTCAGACCCACCAGACCGTGGGTAGTAACACAAAGCACAGTGAAGATGACTTCTGAATTTCAAACACCCAACATTTGAGGATCTGGGGAAAAAGTGGCAGGATGACAGATGGAGAAGGTGGCCTTCAACAGATAATGAATCAGGGAGATCCATCCTAGGACAGGGCTGGAGTGGGGGTGTGGCTCCATTTCCAGCATACCCCTGGGAAAGCCAGTCACGTGTCTGCCTCGTAGGTCCCAGGACTCCCAGGAGAAGGTCTTTGGCAATAGAGGGGGGGCCCCTACTGGCTAACCTTAGAGAGGAGCTCTCTCTGAACACACCTGTCTTCAAAACACCTACACCTTACCCATGCTCTAGCCACAGCGGCGCCCTCCTGCAACAGACTTAGCGACCAAGTTGAAGATGCTGAACAGGCACACACTACCTCCCACACAGGTGCTTTCCTGGATCGCTGCATTTAATCCTCAAAATAGCCATGCAAACAAATACGATCTGCACTATACAGAAGAGGCAGAGGAAGTACCCAGACTGGCAGAGGAAGTACCGGGCCATGGTCTGCACCCAGGCCGACCTTACACCCAGGGCCGAAGAGAACCCCTAGCCAGGCCTCTTCCTACCTCGATAAGCTGACTCAGCAAGTTAACACCGCAAGGGCTACAGAGACAACATCTTGCAAGTCAAGAAGGACAAGAGCCAGGTATTCCTGAGCCCAAGGCCCATGCACTTGCTAATTTTCAAAAATGTATCAAATGCATAATCATCTCAAAGTCTGAAAGCTTCATAAGAGTTAGCCCTTCAAATATATGCCCAATATATCGTCTTACTCTTTCAAGCCCTCCCAAAAACTGCCAGTAATTTAGGATTATTGAAAGCCTACTTGCCCTTCTTTGCTGACTGCTTGGGACCGTCCCACTGGTGACCTCCAGGGACACGGCCAAGGCAGTTCAAACTAAGCAGCCCTCAACCTAATCACAGGCTGGGCTTCCATTCATCTGTAAATAGGGTGCTTGGGTTCAGGGAGGCAGTTCACCACACAATGCTGGTTAGACACCACACTCGCCCACAGATGCATATTAGCGCCCTCCGTAACTAGCACACAAACATCCGAAGAATCTACCACAACCATGCTGTAGGACGTGACATAACCTTGGAGTTGGGCTTTGCTCTGAATTTATCGGGGAGCTGTGAATCAACTTTCTTTTTTTTAATTTTTATTTGAACTTTTTAATTAAAAAAATGTAAGTTTATTTGTTTATTTTTGAGAGAGACGGAGACAGCACAAATGGGGAAGGAGCAGAGACAGAAAGAGAGAGAATCCCAAGCAATCCCCGTGCTGCCAGCACAGAGCCCAATGAGGGGCTGGAACCCACAACGCTGTGAGATCATGACCTGAGCTGAAACAAAGAGTTGGACGCTTAAATGACTGAGCCACCCAGGTGCCCCTCAGCTTTCTTTTTGGGTGTTACCTGGTGGAAGATGGGTTTTTTTGACAGTGAGTCTGGATATGTTACGCTGTGTAGGCTGAATCAGAGGCACCAGTGAGGGTAACACTGCAAACATCCAATTTTGAGCAGATAAAGGCTTGGAGTAGATGATTGCAAATGAAATATATAAAAACTTATTTACATTCATTAATTCAACCAATTCTTATTGAGGATCTGCTTTGTACCCTTGAGACTCATTCATTCATTCTTCAATTGTTAGACAAATATATTTATTGAACATATTTATTGAACATTTATTGAACATTGAATATATTGAAATATATTTATTGAACATTATGTGGGGGGGAGGGGCTATGCTAAACTCTAGAGACACAGTGGTCCCTACCCTTATGGAAGTTTGAAGTCTAGAAGGAAATACAGATATTTAAACTAATAATCGCCAGTGTCCTACGTGTGAGGAAGAGGAAGGGAAAATTGCAAAGCAATTGCACAGCAAGAGAAGATTGAGTGATATAAACAATTGGGAAAAGCATCTCTAAGGAATTAGGGCTCATAAACTGAGCCTGGAGGGTTGAATTGGGGTCAGGCAGTTCAGGAAGCGGGGAGAGGAATATTCCACACCAAAGGAACAGTATGTGTAAAGTTCAGGAGGTGAGAGAGAGAGAGAGAATAAGGAAGTTTGAAGAATGAACAAAAATCTTAATATAGTGGGAGCAGAGGACACCAGAGAAGCTGGAAGCAGGTCCCAGACTTCAAAAGGCATTGCAAACCACAAAGGAGTTCTGCTTCAATAATGTGATGTGATCAGATCGAGGTGAGTTTTTATTTCTAAATTACTCTCAGTATAACCTGGAGAAGGGATGGGAGACAAGCAAGACTGGAGGCAAGAAGAGCAGTTAGAAGGTGACTTAAGAGAGTCCCAGTGCTTGTGCACAGTAGCCTACACTCGGTGGTGGTAGTGATGGGGGAGTAGGAGGTGAAGGAGAAAAGTTCGTTGATTCTAGGGATATCGAAGAGGTTGACTGCTTAAGGCTTAATGAGTAACGTGTGGGAGGTGAGGGAGAAAGAGAAACCAAGGATGACTCTTGGGCTTCTGGATGTCAAGTGTGTAGCTCCTGGAGCTGATTCCTGAGGTAGGAATCATAAGGGGAGGAGCAGGTTGACAGAGAAAATTACGAGATCAAGTTGAACAGGTTTGTTTTAGCGCTTCCAAGATAAACAAGCAGAGATTTAAGTTGGGGTTGGAGAGCTGAGTCTGGAACTCAGGTCATCTGAGCCCCATAATAAGGATCTGGAAATTATCAGCACAGACCTGGAGATGGTGGTCAATGAAGAGTATGGGGTCACAGGGAAAGAAAGGGTGATGGGAGGGTGTTTAGAGCAAGAAAGGGTTATAGAGGCAAATTTGAGAAGACTGGGTGGAAACTTATGTTCAACTAGCTGCAAAAGACAGAAGAAGGAGGTAAAGGTGGCTAGTTTGTCCTGGGTGACAGGGACAATTGGCAGGAAGGAGAAAGTGAGGGGTCATGGCTCATCGGTGCCAGCAAATCAGTGAGTGTTGATTTGTGTGACGACGCCCTCTACAACCCTGACATTTTTACCAGGCTCCTCCTGTGCTAAGGATAGAGAGACGATGAAGAAACAGATGACTGATTGGTCAACCGGCAGATAGAGTCCACATTTAGTGAACACCTGCCATGTGGCAGCCACTTTCTCTTCCTCCGAAAATACAGAAATAAATAAGGCATAGTTAGTCCCCATAGAAGTCCAATTTAGAGGGAAACATAGACGTGAAAACAGATAATGATCCGTATCGTGTGACTTGGTCAATAATAGACATGTATGTCAGGAACATCGCTAAGGACATCAAAGGGGGAGTGGCCCTTCCACTCATTAGAAGGGGTTCAACCTTGGTATCGGTATTCTTTTCCTAGGACTTCCCTAACAAGGTACCACAGGCTTCGTGGCAATAAGTCATTTGTGCCATAAACAACAGAAATTTCCTTTCTCAGGGTCCTGGAAGCCAGAAGTTTGAAATCAAGGTGTGGGTAGGGTCATGCTGCTCTAAAGTTTCTAAGGAAGATTCCTTCCTTGTCTCTTCCTAGATTCTGGTGGGTCCTGGCAATCCTTAGCTTTCCTGGTCTGTGGTGGCATCTCGTCATCTGTCTTTAAGTGGCCTTCTCCCCTGTGCCTCTGTGTTGAAATCTCCTTCCCCTTTTTCTTATGAAGAAGCCAGTCATTGGGCATAGGCCCACCCTAATCCAGTATGGCCTCATCTGAACTTGACTGCATCCACAAAGACGATTTCCAAATAAGGTATCAGAAATTAGGACTTTGAATGTATCTTTTGGGGGAACACAATTCAACCCATTACAGTACCCATCTTTTTCCAGCACCAACCCTAGTGCTGGATACCGAAGAGATGCTCAGAAGTTCAGCTTTAAAAAACATTTCAAAAATATTTATTTAATTTCATCCAGAGGCTATCCTGTCAGAAAGGGAGAGGTGAGGGTCTTTGCTAAATGGATTATGGTTTGTATCTGATAAACAGTCCTAAGGCCAATTCTGGGGAAGGATTTTACAATTCATGATTCTCTGCATTTCTTTGATGAACCCCTTTCAATTAGTAAGGGAATCTTGTGTCTGGTTTTAGGGTCTGTCGAAGCCTTTCTCCTTCCAAAGGAGAAAAGCAAATTACTTCGCCAAGAGAAATTCTAAAACAGAGTTAAGCTTTTGATCATGTGTGTCCTAAAGCCTTAATATGGATGGCTTTTCCCCAGCACATTAAGAATTCTTCATAAATTGCTACCACTCTATGAGGAGACATCTAGCAATATCAACCAAAATTTAAAATATATGTAAACGTTGACGGGGGAGGGGTGTCAAATTTCTAGTTCTAGAAATTTGTCCTATAGATATACTCTCAAACGTGGAAACCAACATAGTTCTTCTTTTTTATATCACAGTATTTTTTTTTTCATCTAGAGAAGACTAGTTGAATAAATAATGATATATCCAGACAATGAAATAGTGTCATACCATTAAGGATTAATGCTATTGCACGTAGCAGAAATATGACTTTGGGTTTAACAAATAAAAAGTTTCTTTTCCTGGATGAAAAGTCCAGAGGTTGGTAGAGCATGTATGATGGCGATACTTAGTCACCTTCGTCTCTCTGCTTGGTCATTTGATCATGACCCAGGCCCACAAAATGGCTGCTATGCACTTAGGCCTCACAGCTGTATTTCAGGCAGGAAGAAGGAGGAGGAAAGACAAAAAGGCTGTCCCTTTTTACCTGGAAAGCAACAACTTTTCCAGAAAGTTCACCCAACCAACTCCCGATTACATCTCACTGACCACAACCAGGTATGTGGCCATCCTGTGTACTAGAGAAGCTATGAACTGCAGCCCTCAATGAACTTGACGTTGAGTTGGTTCGGAAGAAGGAACAGCAACTTATAGTCATGAAGAAAAGAATAAGACGGCTCTGTTTATTTTGCTGTGGGTCTGTCACCAAGCTATATGAGGAACAGAGGACAGGACAACAAGTATAGTAGGTTACCACATGTATCCTATAATATGTGCCATGTGTTTACCGTATACACATATATACCATATGTATACACACATACAACATACTGTGTGTGTGTGTGTGTGTGTGTGTGTGTGTGCCTTTAAACACACAGAATATCTCTGTCTGTCTAAGGTATTTCTGACTGTGTCTAACCTCAGTTTCCTAAGATGGACACTCCAACTTGCTAGAGACCAGTGATCTCCTTAGCAGGTGAGACATGCTCACTCTGACAGAAGTCAGGATGAAGTATAGATATGATGAAGGAAAGCAGGTTGACCTTTCTTTATGTAAATTGAGGAATAATTTGTGTATAGGTGGTGTTTACAATATCAGTCATGTTTATGAGAAGCTGGTGTGTTGGAGTAGTTCACACATTAGCCTTGTGATTCCATTTGATATGTAATTGAGGGATTGATTTAAATGTAAGATTTTAAGTCGCAAAGTGTGATAGAATAAAGCTAGCAATGAACATTGAAATGCCTAAGGGAATTTAAGTCACCATATTTATGAGTTCTAACTTATTTATAAGAATAAATTGGGGGGAAGGTTTTGTCCATCTATTTGGAATACTAAAACAAAAATAAAAGAGAACTCTTTATATATGTTTAAGGAAATTTAAGTTGTTAAAGGTTTTTGAAGGTAATTGTTAAAATTTACTAATTTTTAAAACAGAATTATAAGACTTATAATCTCAAAGCCCAAGGAAAGAATTTTTAAAACATTTATAGCTTAAAAAAATATTAAACAAAATCACAAAGTAACCATAAACTACTTTTTTTTTTCCATTCCCCAAAGTTGCTTTTCAAGGGTCTAAAAAATCCTCATTGCCACCTTAGAGGCCTAAATAGCAGAAAACCTCAAATTCTTGCCAGGACTGGCCTTGCTGGCAGCTGGGTTTCACACAAGAATGGCCTGCCTTGATCAGTCAGTATTGAACCCTACAGTGGCCCCACCTGTACCTGTGCATAGACGTCACCCCCATCCCATCTTCCTTTCCCTCCTATGCCTATTCTTTTCTATAGCACCCATCACCTCTGAACATACTACATAATTCCTTTTACTAAAAACGTATCCATTTGTTTTTATTGTGGTAACATATACATAAACATCAAACTTACCGTTGTAACCGTGTTTGAGCGTGCAACTCAGCGGCATTAAGCACATTCATAATGTGGTACAGCCATCGATTCACTGTTTTATGGTGTGTATTGTTTATTGTGTCTTTGCCCTCCAGAATGGAAGCACCTGGAGGACAGGGATCTTGTTTTGTTCGCCAATGTTCTCAAGCACCTGGAATGGTGTGCTCACCAGAGTGGTCAGTGCATTCTGGCCTGGATCTGACCATCTCCCTGTAAGGTCTCTCTGTGTTCAAAGCATAAGTCAGCTCCTGGGAACAAAGGAGAGACAGCTGCTCCCTACTCTCTAGGGGAAATCAGGAAAAGTGCCAAGGAGAAAAAAGTAGAAGACATAGAAGACACTAGAAGTATAGTAGAAGACATAGAAGACAGAGGGCTCTCTAAATTCCCAGAGGTGGACTGGCCAGGCTGTGATACTCTCATGTGGGTCCCGATACCCTGTTCTTCTGTCCTGGGGGAGGGAGGTATGAAAGTCAGGTTGCTGGTTTTTCTTTAAGCCATGGCCATGGCAGCTCTCCTTGGCCTGTGGAAGAGTCCCCTGACTATTTAAAAATAGAGGTACTCTCCAACAATCTCCTATTAATCACTCCCCCCCTTTACTTAACAATATCAGTGCTGAGCATTCACTGCTTGTTAACCCTGAAGCTAGTCCCTCACAGAGGAATTTGCAAAGGCACTGGTACTCCAAGCATGCTCTACGGGTCAGGGTCAGTCTGCAAACTGTTACCAGTGTGTTGCAAGAAATTGGGAGTAAACTGGTAGCCATCTGATGCAATAATTTTATATCTGTTCATCAATAGTAAAAGTTGGCACTGGGGCGCCTGAGTGGCTCAGTCAGTGAAGCAGCGGACTCTTGATTTCAGCTCAGGTCATGATCTCGCAGTTTGTGAGATCGGGCCCCATGTCGGGCTCCACACTGAGCCTGCTTCTGATACTCTCTCTGTCCCTCTCTGCCCCTCCCCTGCCCATGCTTGCTCTCTCTCAAAATAAATAAATAAACAAACTTAAAAAAAAATGGGCACTTATATTTTGTATGCTTTGGGGATTTTCTGTCTGATGTTTCTATTTCATTCTTCCAGTAATTCAAGTTTATTATATCACGTATATAACCAAGTTCTCTTACTAATATTAGTGATTTTGGTGTCTCAGTTCCACTTTACTTCTGTATCGGGCTGCATTCGTAATCCTCCCTATTGATTCTCGTCGTTTCTACAGATTTTTTTTCTTGGTGTCTTAGCAGCTCCTTGCTCCACTAGCCCCCCTCAGGATGGGGATGGTGGAGGGGGTGAGTAGGTGGGATAAGACAGCCAGGGCAGTTGATAAGGAGTGCGTTTCTGGAGCCAGCTGCCACAATCAGTACTGATGCTTAGTCCTGCGGAGCAAACACCTGACCCAGAATCATCTTGACGAGGTGGGAGAGCTGGGATATTTCTACCCTCCCACCATCAGTCGTTGGTTAGTGGCGGCTCTGGAGAGGGGTGTCCCCAGGCCTCCCGTGTTTTTTCACGTAAGTATTTTCGAGGCAGTGGAGAATAAGCCTGAGCACTGACAGTCTCGTGCCCAGCCCAAAGCAACCACTACTGCAAGCTGGAAATTTCCTAGATGTCATGTGTTTCTCTTCAAACTTCACATGGGATTTCGCATTCAACTCCCTGTGTTTGCTTTACTCTAACAAATAATGATTTAATCTATCATTCAGTTCGTCATGAAATGATTTTATTGCGAAGTGATTTAACGATAACGTAAATTGGCATAGATATCAGCAAACACTACCATTCAGGGCTTTCCCTGCGAGAGCTCCTTGTTAAATATTTACCAGCACAAAAATGCCTCCACCCTGCCAGCGATATCATGCACCAAAACCATTTAAATTGTAAGTATTTGCGTGAGGTTTTATTGAGTGGAATAAGAAAAGTGTGCATAGAATCCAGTTTTGAAACCTAGTGAGAAAACCCCGGTAGGAATATGTATGGGTATAAGTATTCGATGATTATATGAACACAGAGGAAAAGTATGAGGGCTCTATAGGGAAGGGCTAATGTCATTAGAAGTAGTGGGGGAAAGGAAAAAATTTTTATATACATAATTTATTGTCAAGTTAGCTAAAATACAGTGTATACAGTGTGCTCTTGGCTTCCAGAGTAGATTCCCATGACTCATCATTTACATACAACACCCAGTGCTCATCCCAACAAGTACCCCTCCTCAGTGCCCATCACCCATTTTCCCCTGTCCCCTGCCCCTCCACTCCCTTCCCCCTCTCAGTTTGTTCTCTGTATTTAAAAGTTTCTTATGGGGGCGCCTGGGTGGCTGGATCGATTAAACGTCCTACTTCAGCTCCAGTCATGATCTCGCAGTTCGTGGGTTCAAGCCCCGCGTCGGTCTCTGTGTTGACAGCGTGGAACCTGGAGCCGGGAGCCTGTTTCGGATTCTGTGTCTCCTTCTCTCTCTCTGCCCCTCCCCTGCTCACACTCTGTCTCTCTTTCTCTCTCTCTCTCAAAAATAAATAAATAAATAAATAAATAAATAAATAAACATTTAAAAACAAAAAGTCTCTTATGGTTTGCCTCCCTCTTTGTTTGTAACTTTTTTTTCCCTTGAGGAAAAGATTTTTTTAAAAAATGATTCCGTATACAATTCATACACACGTGTGTGTGTGTGTGTGTGTGTGTGTGTGTGTATTCATAAGGAATTAAAGGAAACAAAAACCAAATTAAGTTTATATCCGCAGAGTTGCAGGAATGTCTATGACATATCATCAAATGGAAAAGTAAGTCACAGAGCCATATGTTTGGTATGATTCCACTTCAGTAAAACCAAATAAACAAAAACCTCAGCATCCATGTATATCTGCCTGCATATGGTTTCACAAGCAGCAATATACAGAGATGGGTCAACTTTGGACACGTCAGGAGGGCAGGACTGGAAGTTAGTAATGGTGAGCTCTCTGCATATATCTTTTTTTTTTTAAATTTTTTAATGTTTATTTATTTCTGAGACAGAGGGACAGACCATGAGCAGGGGAGGGGCACAGAGAGAGGGGGACACAGAATCCGAAGCAGGCTCCAGGCTCCGAGCTGTCAGCACAGAGCCCGACGCGGGGCTCGAACCCACTAACCGTGAGATCATGACCTGAGCCGAAGTTGGTCGCTCAACCGACTGAGCCACCCAGGCGCCCCTCTCTGCATATGTCTTGCAACTGTTCGCCTATTATAATCAACGTGCTATACCCTGATAATCTCGAAACGAAATTGAAAAAGTTTCCAGAAGAAAAATGTCCTTTCAAATCGTCAATGCTCATTCACACCTGCGATCACCTTTGTACCTCCGAGCTGTGTAAGAAGAATAAACACTGTTATCTCCATTTACTGTGAAGGCAGCAGAGTTCAGAATGCAAACAGTCTTGCCCAAGACCACACAACTACGAATGCAGGGAACTCCCTCCCCCACCCAGGCCTCTTGACCCTTGTGCAGAGGTCTGGACAGACACCCCAGGGCACACGGTAGGAGAAAAGTGGCAGCAACACCAGAAAGGGACCAACGGTGTCCTTCCAGGCAAGGAATGAGCTCCGCCTGGGACAGAAAACATCTCTGAGTGTGCAATTATCAATATTTACCGTATGTATCTAAGGAGGCTGTTTACCTACGCTTGCTTGAAATAGTCAGCATTTGTCAGGAATCTTATCACATCATCTGGAGCCTTCGGTGCTGGTTTCACAGGGTTACTCCAGGTCACGTGGCCAAAGGAATGTTCATAAACACCATCTACTGAGGGAGAGAGTGTGGGGCATAGCGTGTCCTTCCCAGGCCCTTTCTGCGGGCCCCGCAAGAAGGGGGTCAAGGTGGAGCCCATGCAAGTCCTTGCCTGCAGGAAGTCCTCCTTGGGGCACGGATGTGTGTGCCGTTCCTTTGCCATATTGGCATCTTTCACCCGCACACCCTGTGTTCGTTTCAGAGAGCCCCAAGCCCCTGAGAACGGAGGCGCGTGCATTGTGACGTCGGCCACATGAATCATAGTGGGAGTTCCGGGCAGCACCCGGCCGGCTGGCGCTCACACACCCGTCCTAACCATGCTTGATGGCGGTCAGCACATTCTTGTCTCTGCTGCCAAGGCTTGCCTTTCAGAAGCAGGTTGGGAGATACGTTTAGAGATTCAGAAATATTCTTTCCGCATCTACATTGATTCAAATGCGTTTGCCCAAGACCAGTGAGTTTCAGGGGCTCTAGATCATGCGTTGGGGTGCAGGAGCCCGGACGGAAAGCCAGCAGGCCTGCAGACAGATTCGGCCCTGCTGGTGGCTGTGGGATCTCCAAGTCAGCACTTCTTCGTGGGTCAGTGTCTTCGTCCCCAAGATAGGATGGTGAAAGCCGCTGTGCCTCCCTGGTGGACCACTGTGAGAATCAAAGTAGAAAATGTATGAGAAAATGCTTTCCAGATGGTAAAGCTCTTTAGATGCACCAGGTGTAATTACTGATCTGCTGTGTGCTAAGAAATGAGAAGTCTCCTCTGTAGAGTTCCTTACTTTCACACACACATGGGGAAAAAAGATTATGTGTGTGTATATATATATATATATATATATATATATATGGCTTCAATTTGAAGTTGTTCGTGGCTAATCCAAGTTCCTGGTAAACCTTTTTATAATGTTGAATGAAATTCTCTCAAGAGATTCTGTTGATGTGAGCACAAGGGCAAAAAAAAAAAAAAAGCAATGTTGGCCGTCAACAAATAGGAATTTTTAAAAGATGCTTTCTTCCCGACGTCGTTACTTCTGCTTGGCACGCTCCAAACGCCTTTATTTCAAAAATGTTTTTCTCCTTGTTTCTTAAACGGGAGCTTTGGGAAGAGGCTCAGTACCAGACGACGTGTTGAAACTTTTAAAATGCAAATAAGTGTTTCAATTCAAAATTCAGAATATCCTTCTGAATTTAAGTGCTATCCACTCTCAGTGTTTAGACAGCGATCTGGCCACAATTATTCAAATTAAAAATAATAATCCCTTTGGGTGCAAAGGTGACAGAGCATGTGTGACAAAGCTAATGTTGGCTGAACGTCTCCTATGTGCCAGGCACACGACTAAGTGTTTCGATCTCACGACTCGATGAGTAGGTATATCACCCCCATTTTGCAAATGGGGAAAACCCAGCTTGTTTGCGGAATTTCACCGACTCAAAAAGACTTCCCTTTCCCCTCTAACGTGCTCACGGAACTCTCGCTGTTTTAGTGGATAATAAATGGAGAACACCACAAGCCCTGACAGATGGGCAGAAAACACTAGAAGAGCCACCCTTGCTACCTATCAGGCAGGCACTGTGCTAGACCCTCATCGCAGTCTTGTTCAACCTCCCTGCCACCCCCTACCACTCCCGGAGGACAACGGGAGGCTTGGAAAGATGACAAACTCCTATTTGTTGAGTTGGTTCTTGGCTGCCAGGCCTCATGCAAGGTGCTTTTCAGTAGTTTCCTCAATTAAACATGAACAGAACTCATACATAAGGAAAGTAAAAAAAAAAAAAAAATGCAGAAACAAACATGGGGAAAATGGTCAACATCCTTAGCAATACAAAATTACAACTTAGAGTGTCAACGAGGTACCAATTACACCTATCACGTTAGCCAAACGAAGTTAAATACCAATGGTAGTGGCTTCGTAGGGAAGCTAATTTATTTATATATTGCTAGTGGCACTTTTATGATCAAACATTAAGCGAAGAAGCAGAATACCAATGTAAATGTGCTCTAAGATCATCCATGTACATGAAGGGAGTACGGCAAAATGAAAACAGCTGTGTGTTAAAGTGGAATGAAAATTTTGATCTCTTAAATCGTCTTGACTCTTTAAAACAGTGTTTTTACGATACATGAGATTGGGAGGAAACAGGGTTTTACTATCCCATTGCATCATTTTTTTTTTCAACGTTTTTTATTTATTTTTGGGACAGAGAGAGACAGAGCATGAACGGGGGAGGGGCAGAGAGAGAGGGAGACACAGAATCGGAAACAGGCTCCAGGCTCCGAGCCATCAGCCCAGAGCCTGACACGGGGCTCGAACTCACAGACCTCGAGATCGTGACCTGGCTGAAGTCGGACGCTTAACCGACTGCGCCACCCAGGCGCCCCTACCATTGCATCATTTTGTAGTTGACGGTTGCATTTCTGACTTAAAAAGATCAGGGATATCGCTAATACACGATGAAAAAAAGGCAGGATTCAGTCATTTTAAACTTCTGCCTTCACTTGAGATATTGAAAGTAAGCTCTGTAGAATTTGACAATCTCCACTCAACCCCTTCATTTTCTTGATGAAGAAACGGAAGCCCGGAAGGATGGGATCCCTGGCTAGCACTGTTGTTTCATTTTCTAAAAATCCCATAAAACGAAAATGCGTATATTTATATAAAACCACCATGAGGTGTTTTACTATAGCACTTTGGACACCTAATGGGTGTTGTTTTCCCCAACGCCAGCAAATTCTCCAGGTCTCTGGACACCAGCTGGGTGTTCCACAGTTCCATTCGATTCTGACGCAAATGCCCTGCACTTAGCACAGACGTCACAGGGTAAGGGCTCAGTCCCACAAGACTGTCCCCACTTCAGACACCCGTTGCAAGTCCCAGGTTGCCACCTGTACTTCTGACCCACTGGCTACAGCTCTGGAGTTCCCATGACCCCCTCCTTAGGGTCAATAACTTGCTAGATCAGCTTAGAAAACACATGAAAATATTTTACTTACTATTACAGGTTTAGTATAAAGAATAAAAATGAACAGCCAGATGAAGAGAGATACACAGGGTAGGGTCTGGTTAAGGTCCCGCAGAGGGACTTCTGTTCACACGGAGTTTGGGCTGCACCACGTTCCCAGCCCATGGATACGCTCACCAACCTGCGAGCTCTCGAAACCCCATCAGTGAGGGGGTCTTGTGGAGGTTCCGTTGATTAAACCATTGGCCTTCGGTGATTGAACTCAACTTCCAGCCCCATTCCACTCCCTGGAGGTTGGGGAGTAGGGCTGAAAGACTCCACCCTCTAACCATGCCTTGGTCTTTCTGGTCACCAGTCCCCATCCGGAAGCCATCCAGGAGCCCCCGGCCACCAGTCATCTCAGTAGCACACAAAAGATACTCTTATGCAAAACCAAGTATTTATATTTCTTATTGTGTCATACACCAAAAACTCATCATTAAATAAAATGGGTAGACCCCCGAATCCAAAAGCTGGCACAAGTATGTCCCTAGGGCCCATTCTAGGGCCTCTGGATGGGTACGTTGGCCACCAGTCTTGAGTTATGGGCTTACTCGCAGGAAGTGGTTCTCACTGTGGGTCTCTGGGCCAGCTGCATCGGCATCAGCTGGGGATTTGTCAGAAATGCACATTCTCAGGCCCCATCCACAGTGTCTCATGAATCATAAAGCCCGAGGATGCGGCAATCTGTCTTTTAATGAACTCTCCGGGTGCTTCTGGCGTGCGCTAAAGGTCGAGAACCAGGCTCTAAGGAAGTGCTTCTCCAACTTTAATGTGCATCGGAATCACCTAAGGATCTAGTGAAACATGCAGGTTCTGAATCAGTAGGTCTGAAAGGACAGATTCAGAGAGAAAGCATTCCCAACAAACTCTCAGGTTATGCCACTGCTGCTTCTTTGGGAACCACACTTTGAGTAGTAAGATTCTATTAAAGCTGTGCCCCCAGGTGAGCTCAGATATTGACTATCCTCTCTCCCTGTCCTTGTTATTCAGGGTCGTACAGGACCAGCAGGCTGGGCATCCACTGAAGCTTGTAAGAAAATTAGAATCTCGGCACCACCCCAGACCCATGAAATCAAATCTGCATTTTAATAAGATCCTCAGAGTTGTTGGCAATATTAAAGTTCGAGAAGTGCTTCTGAGGGCTGCTGGATGCTAACATCACTGAACCAGCCACCAGCCCAGGCAGTCTATAAGACTCTACCCCAGTGTGATTGACGAAGGTCACCATCTTCCACTTTTGAAAAAGCCTGGTGGCATGGGTATAAGAAATGAAAAGCTTGGGGCTCACCAGTCTGAACAGCCGATAGGAGGTGCTGCAGAGACGATGGGGTCTCCGTAGGCATGGAGAAGTATTTTTAAATGTGAGAGTTTAAGAAATAAGGACACTCCCTTCTCCCCCCAGAAATCAATCGCCGTTGATAGTTTTGCCAAGCGGTACGACTTCCCCACAGATGGGTGGGTGGGTGGCACACACCGAGGTTACCCTCACCCCCTCCTAAGCCTTCGCTCCCACCTGTGTCCCCGCTCCAGAAGCAAAGGAAGCAAAAAAGAAAACGGATGACGAAGAAAGGGTTTCAGTTAGAGCGTTTCAGAGCAATCGCGTACGGTATTTAGTTTTCTGTGCCTGCTGTAACAAATCGCCCCCAAACTAGTGCCTTAAAATAACACAGATTTATCATCTGACAGCTCTGGAGGTCAGAAGTCAGACATTCGTTTCTCTGGACTGACTCGAGGGGCAGGCAGGCTAGTGTTCCTTCCACAAGCTGTAGGAGAAAATACATCCTCTTGCCTCTTCCAGCTTCTACAGGCTACCTGCCTTCCTCGCCTTCCTCCACCTTCAAAGCTAGCAGCGTAGCATTTTTGAAATTTTCTGTTTCTCCAACTGTGCTTCTGTCCTCGAATCTCCTCTGATTCGGACGCTGCGGCCTCCCCCTTTCCCGTATAAGGACCCCTGTGACGACACTGGGCCCACCCAGACAATCGAGGGAAACCTCTCCATCTCAAGGTCTCTAACTTGATCACATCTGCAACGTCCCTTCTGTCATGTAAGGGACCATATTCACAGGTCTCAGGGATTGGGACGTGGACATCTTTGAGGGCCTTTACTCTGCCTCCCACGCCGACTTTTTCAAGTTCCCCTGATGGGTCTGGTGCAGAAGGGTGCCACCTTGCCAGGGGCTGTGCTAGGCTCCTGGGGCCCCCCCGTCTTTATCTTGGTGAAGATAATGTGTATGTCACTGCCTCATTCAGAGCTGGGAACAGTGCGATATTTCATGTGTCAGACTTCCCGCTGTCAGCAGGGCTCAGCTTAAGTTATTTATAGCGTCGATGGCTTGCCTTTTGCATTAATGGAGACTGTTTGCAGTAAATAAATTAAGATAGGAGCTGCCCAGAGCCAAGCTGGGGAGTCTTTTCTGTTCTGTGGGACAGGAGGCTCACGGTGAGGGCTGAATGGGACTCAAAGGGTATTTTTGTGTATCAGACCCAGCTGCCCCCACGCCAACCCCAACTATATCTGAAATACACTTATCTCATGAAACCTCCACCGAGGACTGGCTTTTCTTTCTTGTTTTAAAGGACTAGAGCCAGTGAAGGGCACTTGGTGAGTGAACGGCCTCAAGCCCCCACTGCCATTTCGGAGTTCGTCAACAAAACCTCTGCTTCTCGTAAGGCTGTGACCTTGAACAGGAAGCCTGGGCATACAGAGACCGTTCCAGCCCCTGGCCCTCCCTTACTGATGCTCATGGAGTTCCTTCTGGAAACCACAGTGATGATGGAGGCTCTCCTTGCAGCTGGGGCTAGAAAGTTCCTTCCCTGGCCCTGTGTGTCTGGACGTGCGAGATGCTGGGGATAAGACCAGGAAAGGTTTGGTGGCCCCACCCCAGGAGCTTGCTGAGAAAGAGGAAGACTGGCGGGTGTCACATTACAATTAAGCACCGGGCACTAAGGGGACACAGCGGGAGCCCTGATCCAGCCTGGAAACAACACCTGAGAATGAGGAGTTAAGCAGGAGGAGCTGGGGCTGCAGGGAGAAGCAGGGCACAAAGCAGGAGGCAGTGGCTGCCTGTGAATATTTGTGTGATTATTATTATTAGTTTACTCTTGCCCTCATGCGACCCACAAAGGCAGATGTAATCGTAATAACATTGAGCATTCGCCCTCCGCGTACCATTTGCCAAGTGCCAAGGACTTTCCACCCATCCACTCATTTAAGGCTCACGATCACCTTATAAAGCAGCGACAGTCGTTATACTGGAAGGGAACCCAAGCACAGAGATCATGAAACAGAGATGACACCACCGGAAGCGGGATGCTCGAGGTCCGAGGACCTGGCTCCACAGCAGACGCAGGCCAGGGGAGGTGAGGGCAGCACCCTACTAGACAAAGAATTCCGGATCCTTCCAATCAAGAGCTCTGGGCCTCGGCCACGTTGACGGGGCTTGGTCGCCATTTGCAGAGCCTGGCACGCTACCAAAGGACAAGCGAGGAGGAGGTGGGCAGGTGAGGGATGGGGCAGAGAGGGGCCCCTCGTTAGCTGCTCCCCGCTGCAATTTGTGAAAGACACAGTCACGTGGAACCAGAGCCCCAGCAGAAACAGCAGCCCGCCCTTTAGCTCACAAATCTTGGGACCCAGAGGGCGTTGATCCTCTGTGTAGAGCGGCAGGTGCCTCGATACAGGCCAAGAGCAAGGACTCCCTGCGTTCTGTGGCTGGCAGGTCCAGGCCACACGGCCCAGTGTTGGTGGCTGATGTGGGATGGGTGGACAGACACAACACCAAGGCCTGGGCCTTGGGAAACATCCGTGGATGCTGATAAAACCAGCCCGTACAGCTCCCCTCTGCCGCCTGTTACGAGCAAGGCCAACCGACTACAGCCACTCTTTCAGCCCCAGTGGGTCCAGTACAATTTGGCAACAACTCTGTTCTGCCTTCCAACAACCCACCTGAGGATCCGCAGAACTCCACCTCACCCCTTCGGTCGTTTCGCTAGGAGGAGATGGGCCATGCAGGGGCTCCGCGGGCGGGTTTACTGCGCACATACTCAGGAAGTTCAAAATAAACATCGGCGATTTGCAGACGTGCCTGTTCCCAACAACCCGGGTGCTTCGAACAACTGGGGCCCAGCACACAGGCTGCAGCCAGACTGCGGAGGGAGCTGGGAGCTCTTCAAGCCATTGGAGGCCTCTCCACAGGCGAGTCTTCCCTTTCACTGACCCATAAAAGCAAGATTCCTGATGATACCTGAGGGAAAATTAAGTGCCTCGGGCAAATTATTCCAAGCACCCGCCAAGTATTACTAGCTTTTCTTTTCTTTTCCTTGTTGGTTTTAATTTTCCTGATTAGACTTCAAGGCCAGAGACAATTGAGTTAATCGGATTCCCCAGTTCTTAGTTGACATCAGCAGCTGTGGTTAAGAGCTGACAGGTTCAGGGGGCGCCTGGGTGGCTCTGTCATCTAAGTTTCCAACTTCGGCTCAGGTCACGATCTCATGGTGGGTGAGTTGGAGCTCTGTGAGTTCTGTGCTGACAGCTCAGAACCTGGAGCCTGCTTCGGATTCTGTGTCTCCTTCTCTCTCTGCCCCTCTGCTGCTTGCGCTCTGTCTCTGTCTCTGTCCGTCTCTCAAAAATAAATAAAAATTTAAAAATACAGAAAAAGAGCTGACAGGTTCACGTCCTGGTTCTACCACTTAGCCGCCATGTGGCCTGGGGCAGTGTGCTCAACTTCTCTGTTAACTAGGAGTAAAAATGATGCCTACCACCATTATCCTATCATGACAAAAAAAAAAAAAAGTAATTGCACATAAAACACCGAGAGCTGTGACTGATGCATAGTAGATGCACTGTGTTTCCTGTATTATTATTATTGTTTATTTTATTTTTCCCCCTTTCCCCTGACCTCTACTTCCTTTCCCCTCTCCAGGAAACCAGTCTAAAGTATCTGATATATAACCTGCTATCCTTGTATACAGGCTTTTCAAAGTCAGAATTAATTCCAAGCCACAAGTCACAGCTAACGGCCGACGATGCTTTGTTAACCATTCCCACAAGTGCTGTATGAATTACGACCAGCTACAGTGATCACCGTACCCGATCCTAACCATGTAATTTACCCATAAAATAAACTTTTTATAGGCACATACTTTTTACTGATGGTGTATAAGTCCAGATTCTTAATCGCAGGCAACAGGAATTGATCCTGGCTGAGGACCTCACGGAACACACAGCAGGTGGTTGGGGGAGATGTTCCTTTAATCCATGCCATCTTACAGGGACTAAGGCTGAAAAAGGCTTTCTCATCTTCAACATATGGCTTTGGAGGCTACCCAGGGCATCAGCATTCACAAATGGAGAAGAAAGGTGGGGGGGGTCAAGTATGGGAGGGGTCACGGCCAGGCCTGGAAGTGGCCCCATACCATAGACTGGAATTCAGTCACATGACCTAACTGCAAGGGAGGTGGGGAATGTGTTCTGGCCATGCGCCTCAGGGAGAAAAGGAAATAGATTTAGTGATTAGCTAAGGACAACAAGTACTTGGTCCTCACCGTCACCATGGCAGAAAACGGGATCTCCCTCCCACCCAGACCCATATAGGAAGGAATTCTTCAGGCTTATATAGAAGCTTCAGATGCTCAGCCATCAAAAAGATGATAAATGTTTAAAACGGGCATTATAAGACAGACCCAGTGTCTCTCTTGAGGGTACAAATGAGATGTTGGCTGGGCTGCACTCATCTGAAGACTTGACTGGGGCGGGAGGGCCCATTTCTTCGGTGGTGGTGGGGAGGAAGTTGCAAAAGTTTCTCAGACAGATTTTCTATGAAGTGTTCCTCAATTCTGTTTAAATCACGGTGGATCTATGATTAATAGCATGATTTTAATCACCCAGTGGCTGGGCGGGGGGGCTGTCTTCTGGCATTGAAATTTTATATGTGGCTTCCACAAAATGATCCAAGATTTACAGTGGCCGACATGCTGGATTATCAGCATTAGATTCCTCCCACACCAGGCTTAAAGCCATGTGTTCACCCACAAGAAGTGAACAAGAGGGCCCAGGACTGTGTATGTTCTTGCTTTGTCCCTAGAAAACCCAGCAGCTTAAAGCAACAACAAGCATTTATTATCTTGCACAGTTTTTTGGGTCAGGGTTTAGCTGTGTCTCTCCCAAGGTTGCCAATGAGACATCGGCTGGGGCGGCAGTCTCATCTGAAGACTTGACTGGGGCTGGAGGATCTACTTCTATGGTGGTTCATTCACATGGCTGGCCAGTTGGCACTGCTTGTTCCTAACTGGGGACTGTGCAAGGTGTGAACACCAGGAGACAAGGATCACCGGGGCTGCCTTGGATGCTGTTTCACAGGTGACATTATTCTTGGGCAGTGGGCAGTGGTGCCTTGGTACCAACATGCTCTTCTAGGTGGGCACTGCTCCCATGTGGTAAAGAGAAGAATAGGGGGAGGGCTGGGGGTGGGAGCCAGTGATTTATGTCTGTCCCAGTGGTTTTGGTCATGAGTAACTGCTCGAGCTGCTAAGAAGTGTCCCCATTCTGGCAGGATCGGTGCCGGCATGGAAGAGGCTCAGCAGTGGTTGCCTCTTAGTAGAAGAAAAACTGAGGTTCCGGCAAAGTTCATGTTTGTATTTTAGGCACCCATGGGCAGTGGGGGAGGGAAGACATAAGGCCTGGAGTCAGACTGGGTGAGTGGTTGTGGGATGGAGTGTGAAGCAGGGGCCAATATCTGAAAATACACGTGGAGAAAATGGAAGGACCTCGGGCAGGCGTTCTGAGTTGTTAAAATGAGCACTCCGGGACACATCTTTGGGAAACTGAGGGAAAAGCTGGATGTCAGATTAGAGTGGATGGCTCTGGTAACTTCTAAGGAACTAGTTTTTATTGGACCCAGCTGTGCCCGTTACTCCCGGGGTCCTGCCTTCCAAGAGGCCCCCATAGAGAGCGTGGACACAGCATTTATTAATGCTCCTAAGCTCCACTGCCCATTCGCCCACTCTGCTCAGACTCCTCCTAGGCAACCTTTACGGCTGCACAGTGGGCTCCCTTGCCTTCTGGCTTCTGGGGGATTCAGCCCATGGAAGACCAGAGGAGGTCAAAGCCCAGGTGTTTATGTCCCCAGTTCCCTTTCTCCAGGAAGACCACTGAGGACCACAGCACCTGCCAGGTGGCCGTGTCCTACAACTGTTATGACTACACTCTCCAGGCTCAGGACACTGTGTCCCCCCCCCCCCCCCACCGCCTTGCCACTCCAGATGTCAAACAGTGTGGCTCCCACTGTTGCTAGCCCTTGGGTACTTTACCACCCCCCACTGGTTTCTCCTGACCTTGCCCACACCATCTGTGATTTATCTCTTTATGCAACTTTCCTTGATCTGTCCAGGTGCCATGTTCCCCCCGCCCCCTTCCAGGACACAGGGTTGTGTGTTACTAGGCTGTGAACTGCTCCAGCACTTTCTGGCTTCACTCAGGTGAGTTTTGAGCGGCACGCACCCTCAAGGGGAGCCCTCTTGCGGAACATTTGTGCTATGATGTCTTATCTGCAGCTGACATAGAAGTTAGTGTATCTAAACAATCTTCATAAGGGATACAGGAGTGCTGATGCATAGGGGCACTTGTACCCCAATGTTTATAGCAGCACTTTCAACAATAGCCAAACTATGGAAAGAGCCTGAATGTCCATCAACTGACGAACGGATAAAGAAACTGTGGTCTATATACACAATGGAATACTACATGGCAATGTGAAAGAATTCTGGCCTTTTGTAGCAACATGGATGGAACTGGAGGGTATTATGCTAAGTGAAATAAGTCAGACAGAGAAAGAGAGAGACCGTACGTTTTCACTCTTATGTGGGTCCTGAGAAACTTAACAGAAGACCATGGGGGAGGGGAAGGGAAAAAAAAAAGTTAGAGAGGGAGGGATCCAAACCATAAGAGACTCTTAAAAACTGAGAATAAACTGAGGGTTGATGGGGGGTGGGAGGGAGGGGAAAGTGGGTGATGGGCATTGAGGGGGGCACCTGTTGGGATGAGCACTGGGTGTTGTATGGAAACCAATTTGACAATAAATTTCATATTAAAATAAATAAATAAATAAATAAATAAATAAACAAACAATCTTCAAAGACAGTGAAATGTAAGTTTCCCGTGAATGCTGACACCTGCCTGGATCGCAGAGACTTCTCATTCATTAATTCATTCATTCAATAATCCTATTTATTAAGCGGTAGTCGCTTAATAAATACGTGTCAGGCATTATTCTAGGTGCTGGAAATACAACAGTAAGCAAAACCTCCAACCCTCTGCTTTCATAGACTTTGAATTCTCCTTGAATTTGGGGGACCCCTCCTGATGCAGTTTCATGGCTTTTAGCAATTTTTAAAAACCTTACTAAATTTATACGCTGGTGTGGTCAAGAGGGACCTCCTGTTGTGAACCCTACAGATACACTGGAATCTAGAACGTGCATCTAGTTGATCCCGGAGTCACAGTATGACGGGGCAGGCAGCAGCCCACACTTGCTTCTGGCTCTGAGTCTGCTGATGAAACGTAAATGTCTGAGGAACGATGGGTGGTGCCGGTGAAAGGCAGCCTTCATTCATTTCCAAACGCATCAGACATTTTTGCAGAGGGGGAATGCGTTCATTTCTTTCTTCATTCATTCAGCCATCGATGGCAGCAGACTGCCAGGGACAGACATGACTCCCACCTCCATGGAGCTTTCACATGACAGAGGATACCTGTCGTGACCAACATCCAAGCCCCTCCAGCTGTCAGAAAGACGCTCTCTTTGTTCAGCCCCCACCCCACCCCCCTCATCCTGTCTTATTAAGACTATGGAGGTGCTCAGCTTGGGAGGCCCACAGTGTGAAATTAAACAAGCCAGACTTGAGCAGGCCAAAGCCTCCTGTGAACACAGAGTCTCTTTAATTTATTTCCACAAGACTCCCCAAGTTGGATAACCACTAGCATCCTGTGAATTTGAAAGTTGCCTCCACAACTTGCTGATGATATAACTTTGGACGGTTTATATGTTTAAGCTCCCAAAGTTCCCAACTTTTCTCATCTATACAATGGGCATGATGATAGTCCTAAATTTGTAAGGTTTGATATGTGACATGTCTAAAGCACCCAGCAAGGGCCAGCCACGTGATAGGCACAGACATAGACATTCTCTTCATTACCCCTTCTAGTTTTAGGAGCCTTGGGCTGTGATCAAATTGTGGAACAGGCCAATGCTATCACTTTTTAAACTCAAGGATCACAGAATGCCTTGCCTCCGATGGCGCTGGCGAAGCAAACGAGGGATAAATCTGGCTCAGAGCCCTGCAGCAAGATCCGACCCCTGTGCTTTGCCCAGACCGACTTCCTCCTTGTTTAAGTGACTTTAAAAAAGATGTCCAGGTCAGAGCCATAATTAGAAGTGACTGAGGGTCAAGGGTGGACCAGCAAGCTTTTGCTGATCCATAGCTGCCATTTATTTCAAAGACAGGAAAAGAGGACTTCGACAGGCAGTCTGGGTTGGAAGTGTACCTGGGGCCCTCGGCACTCTGGGTGCTGGAACTCAGAACAGGAACGCCCCTCTCCTCCCTCCCTCCCCACCCGGGGAGAAGTCCCCATCAGTCAAACCTCTCCTCTTTGGGAATTCTCAGGATCTGCCCAGACAGCGACCCTGGGTCCAGCTTTCTCGAGGAAATTTCCAGAATCTCAGTGATAAACCATCCTTCTTTTCTATTCTGGAAACGAAACCCTCTGATAAGACAGACAACTTTTTTTTTTTGTCTTCCCACTCTTTCCTCCTAGAAAGCTACTTTGCAACCAAATAAATGTCCTATCCAAACATACTATCCTCACAGCCTATGTTAATACCCTGTGGGATATAAAAAACAAAACAAACAACAACAACAACAAAAAACGTTGTCAGAAGCCCAGAACTCCCAATGATAGGGATTTCCCTAATACTAAACTAATGCACCCTCTCAAAGTGACCCATGTGCTATCCAAACGCCTGTAAATGTGATGAATATTTTTGTTTGCGTTTTTGCATTTAGGCTCCATTCTGGTTTTCAGTTGGCCGGTGGCTTTCAGTTCACTTATTTCCATACCTGTCCTCCAAACGAGGAACAAGAGTTACTTCAAAGGGAGAGATTTCAAATCTCTATCTCTAAAACTCTGAATTTTCTCAAGGCCACTTTTAAGTAGATGTTCATCACAAACATTCTCGCACACACAAAAACACCTCGCCGGCTTTTCAGTACAACTGGGACATCGACGGCGCTCACGGGCCCGCCTCTGCACCTTGTAGCCCCGCCCCCTCAGTTAAATCAGTACCATGTGACCAGCGCTGGCCAATGACATGCGAACAGGAGCCGCTCCTTTCACTTCTAGGCGGAGCTGGTTAAGAATTGGTGTGAGTCCTGCCTTTTTTCTTCACCTGCCATGCAGGACTTCATCTCTCTCACTTCCTGCAGATGGTGTAACTGCAAGATGGAAAAGAACCCCCTGACCCTTGTCGGATTTTGTGAGTGAGATATAAATCTGAGATACGAAGATTGGTTTATTGCGGCTGCGAGCATCCGCAAACCGAATGAATATCAGATCAATTTTCACAGGTCACATTCACTAGGAGATTACTCACTTTCAGATCATTTCTTGTTCTTAGAAGTAGGTCGTTGGTGCATTCTATTATCCCAAGCTCATTTCTTTTTTCTAATGTGTATTTACTTTTGACATAGACAGAGCGTGAGCAGAGGAGGGGCAGGGAGAGAGGGAGGCACAGAATCCGAAACAGGCTCCAGGCTCTGAGCTGTCAGCACAGATCCTGATGTGGGGCTCAAACTCACAAACCGTGAGATCATGGCCTGAGCCAAAGTTGGACACTTAACTGAGTCACCCAGGCACCCCTATCCCAAGCTCATTTCTTTTTTTTTTTTTTTAATGTTCATTTATTATTGAGAGACAGAGCATGAGCAGGGGAGGGGCAGAAAGAGAGGGAGACACAATCCGGAGCAGGCTCCGGGCTCTGAGCTGTCAGCACAAAGCCGGACGCAGGGCTCGAACCCACGAACCGTGAGATCATGACCTGAGCGGCAGTCAGCCGCTTAACTGACTGAGCCACCCAGGCGCCCCTCCCAAGCTCATTTCTTAAGCTTGTGTGTAACCTCTGCTGTGGGCCAGGCACTTCTGGGCCTGGGGTTAGGGAGATCCGTGAACCCCTCCCGGCTCCTGCCCTAAAAAATATTATACCGTCTGCTGGGGCGAGACAGACAAACACAGTCAAAGAGCACTCTTGAATGCACCTGTCTAGATGCTGTGAGCAAAATAATTATCTCCTAGGAATTGTCTCAAAGCTCTTGTTTTAGCAAATTCAGACCAGTCACAGATGCTGACAGGAAATCTAGGAATCAAAGCACATACTTACTTTGTTCAGACTTAATTGGCCAGATATTTCATTGAATCGCATTCATTTTAGTTATTAATTGAGTCTTTATTCTTTATCTAATGAGTACCCAGGAAGACCTCCACCCCAGAAACCACCACCGTCAAGTGAAAGTACAATAATCAAACAAACTCACAGGACAGTATCCATTCTCTTAAGTTATAAAATAAAAAATTAAACCAGGTTTGAGGGGGCCTTTTGGACCCACGAGGTTGTAAAAAAAAGAAAAAGCTCTTCTAGAAAACATCCACCTTGGTTTGCTCGGGCTGCCATAACAAAGTGCCACAGACTGGATGGCTTAAAACAACAGAGAGGCATTGTCTCACAGTTCTGGAGGCCACAAGTCCAAGATCAAGGTGTGGGCAGAGTCGGTTCTTTCTGAGGAGTTTGAGGGAGACTCTGTTCCTGGCCTCTGTCCCTGCTCCTGGTGATTTGCTGAAACCTTTGCTGGGTTTTTTTTTTGGCATCTAGATGCTTCACCCTGATCTCTACTTTTGTCCGCGCGTGACATCCTCCCGCGCGTCTCTGTCCAAATTTCCTCCTTTTATAAGGACACTGGTCGTATTGGAGGAGGGGCGAGCCTACTCCAGTCTGACCTCATCTTGATCATCTAGGAAGACCCTACTTCCAGAGGAGGTCACGCTGACAGGTCCTGGGGGTTAGGACTTCCACATCTTCCGGGGCAAACAATTCAACCTGTGACAATCCCCAGCACTGGCAAAGTTGGGGCAAAACTGGTCTGCTTCTCCGATGACGTTTATAGCAGTGAAAGTAGCTATAAAATGTGAGGGAAGCCATTTGGTAAGGGGCAGCAGCAGCGATCCCCACGGATAGCCTTCCGTCCACAGATTTCACTCTCAGGAATGTGTCTCACCCCTACTGGGTATGTCAGATCTGGGTCTTCTCATTCCCAGGGGTGTATAGAAGTGAGTCAGAAGCACTCGGTGCTATAAGTTACGAAACGTTTTGTGGATCCAAGTCATTTTAATTACATGTAAGTATATTTACATATTATAGCCACCATTTTATCCCTCGGGTCTCCCAATGTGCCTTCTCTTCTGCTGTGAGAACTTCAGTGGGAAAGTTTGAAAAGATCTGTCTTCGGGAAGTAATTCACCAGAAGCCGAAGCCACTAGGTTACCAAGATGATTGCTGTGGCATAATTGCCATTCCCAAACTAAAACAAAAAGCCATTATTTATTCAGCTGATATTTACCGAGTACCTTCTATCTGTAGGGCCTTGTGCTAGGGGCTAGTGAACGCAACGGTAAAAAATCATTCTAGTCCCTGTTTGCAAAGAACCTACACTCCCAACTGGTGAAAGTCTTAACAAATTATATTCTTAACATGCTGGCATAGCATGCAGTCATTAAATGGTAATTAAGAAAGATGCAAATACTATTTAAAATTCATAAAGATTAATTTCGAATGGCGAATACACTATGGCATAACCATTCGCAACATGCACGCTTGTTGGCTTTTGTCTATTTTTTCTTTCACTTCTGCATAGTACGTGCCCAATGAGAACTTGCTCAAACGAAAGAACGTATTGAGGACTGGAAGGTTATTTGCAAAATCAAAAAACTAAAACTAAAAATCAACCAACCAACAAGAAAGACCACTGTTGTACTTGGGTAATGAAATCATGAATATGTTTTCCAAAAATTTCTTGTATATAGCTGGTACTACATTTTGTTGGAAGATACGCTAATAGATTAAAAAAGGGCCCCCTAGGTGCTTCTAGAATTTATATGCCACGGGAATAAAAATCTTAAAGAAATTAAAAATAAAAGAAACTCTTGTCTGCGTTCCTCCAACACCCCAATACTGGAATCATTGCTTCTACCCTTGGCCTTCCCGGTCCTCTCTCTATACAAGAGCCAAAGAGATCTTTTTAAAAGCACAACTCAGATCAGGTTACTCCTGTGCCAAGTCACCCTTAGTGGTACCTATTTCACTGAGGATAAAATATAGAATCCTTAACATGGACTGCAAGGCTCCCCTTACACTGCCCCTGCCTATCTCTCCAGCCCTTCTCTTCGAAGTATCCTCACTCACTTCATGGACTACATTGGCCCTTCAAGCTCTCAGATGAGTCAAGCTGCCTCGTGCCTCAGGGCCTTTGCACATGTTGTCCTTCCTTCCTGGAATGTTCTCCTCTCCACTCTTTGCCTACTTAATAGCTATTCATTTTTTTAGCTTTCAGCTTAAGGTCATCTCCTTAGAAGGGTCTTTTTCTAAACTCTTCACATAGTTAGAACCCCCTGCTATGTTCTCCAATAGTGCCTCAGCACTTTTCTTTCATAAAGTTATCTAAATATAAAAATTTCTTCTTTATCTGTGCGGTGACTGATTGGCTTAATGTCTACCTCTCCTATTAGCGTGTAACTTCTATGAGGGCAGAGACTGTATCTGCTCCTTTCGGGATTGTATGCCTACCCAGTGCCTTGCAAGATACGTGGCTCATGGTGAGCCCTCCACATGTATCTGCTGAATGAGTGGTTATTCCCAGATATCAGTTAAATCACAAGAAGTATTTCCTGGTCATGCACGTAATCTTGAATCCAATTTAAGAATTACATAATGAAGGGTAACTGAAACACATAGTAATTCTTTTGCGAATATGGAGGGTGCATTCCAAGGACATACTTCTTGGTTTGACAGTTTATTTCGAGAGGTAGAAATATAGCAGGCAATCAGAGATGGCCCAGGGTGCCAGATAAGGGATTGTCTTGGAAACATCATTAAATACTTTATAAATTAGGCAATTTCAGGCTGTGAGAGGATAAAGACACACTCAGTTTGTCTCAGTTAATGGAGGTCTATCAGCCGGGACTCTTAATATTGCATGTGACAGAGGACCCATCTCCAACTGCCTTAAACAACACAGAGGATTTATTGGCTTCATAACTGGAAAGTCTAGAGACAAGGTTGTCTTTCCTCAGGAGAGACTTGATGTGATGGCCTGACGATGTCACGAAGGTCCTTGTGTGTCTTTGTCTCTGACCTACCATGCATGTGTTGCTTTGTCCTTGGTTGTTCACGGTCACCTTAGGGTCGGAAGCAAAAGGGCTACTGCCATCCAGACCTCATGTCCTCACACATTTGAGCTACAGAAGAGTGCCTTTCTTCCAGAAGCTTCTGTAATGATACTCAAACGTGACTGATCAGCAGAATCCCATGACAAGCTGATTCCTGGCACCCTACCCCAGCACCTCCGTCCCCAAACTTAGTCTTTCTGGTGGAGAGCCTGAAAAGCTGTGAGCTTTGAAATTGTTTGTAGAAGTCTATAAAGGAGAAACAAAAATTGTCCCATAATGCAACCTTCCAGAAAACACTTCATGGAAGTTTTCCAATGAAAGTCATCAATACACAAAGGAAGAAAATCAAACAGTAGAGAATGAAATGTTAGCGTATTTCTCCCCATCCCTTGACCCAAAGGTTGGTATATATCAACACAATTCAGTTTTAGATCTTTTTTTTTTTTTTTAATTAAGTAGGCTCCACGCCCAACGTGGGGCTTGAACTCACAACCCTGAGATCCGGGGTCACATACGGTACTGACTGAGCCAGCCAGGTGTCTGCTTTCCCCTAAAGGTGTCACTGTTATCAGTTTCTTATGTATTTTCCATTACGAAAGAATTTGTGCATTTACCAAAATGTATATAGTGTATCGTTTTTTACATTTTATAAAAAAGGATCATACTACTTATATTCTTCTGCTTCTTGCTTTTTCTCACCAGAAAATATAACACAGAGACTGTGCTCTATTTGCAAATGGAGTTCCTCCTCAGCGTTTTTAGAAGATGTAAAACGGGAACACCCGGGAGGCTCCGTCGGTTGAGCATCTGATTTTGGCTCAGGTCATGATCTCGCAGTTCCTGAGTTCGAGCCCCACATCGGGCTCGCTGCTGTCGGCAAGGAGCCCGCTTTGGATCCTCTGTCCCCTCGCTCTCCACCCCTCCCCCACTTGCGCTCTCTTTCAAAAATAAACATTAAAAAAAAAAAAAGATGTAAGCCTGTAACCACAGTTTATGTAACCAGCTCTCTAGTGAGGGACGTTTGGGTTGTGTGTTACACAAAGTTGCAGTGAACTTCCTTCTCCATTTTTCTCGACCTTCTTTTGTGGCTGCTTGCACAGAGGGGACTCCTAGCAGTGGGGTCGCTGGGTCAAGGGTCATTTAATAAAATGCCGATGAATGTTGACCTGATGTTGAGGTTCTGTAGTCTAGTCTATCACCAATGCTGCTCTTCCTTACACAGGGGCATATATGAGGATACTGGGGTGGGGTTGGGGGGGCGGGGAATGGGGAATCGGTGTTTTTTATTTTTATTATTATTTTTTTAACGTTTATTTATTTTTGAGACAGAGAGAGACAGAGAATGAACGGGGGAGGGTCAGAGAGAGGGAGACACAGAATCTGAAACAGGCTCCAGGCTCTGAGCTGTCAGCACAGAGCCCGACGCGGGGCTCGAACCCACGGACCGCGAGATCATGACCTGAGCCAAAGTCGGACGCTTAACCGACCGAGCCACCCAGGCGCCCCTGAATCGGTGTTTTTTAAAAGCTCATCATGTCATCCTGGAGGTCATCAAGGTGTGAGAGCCACGGCCCACCGTGCCACCAACGTTGCAATGGTGGGTCCCTCGGAAACTGTTAAGAGACGGCTCTCGCCCCCTGCCGCCCATACTCTTACCAGCAACGGACCTTAGAAAACTTGATAGATTTTGTCAACCAGATTCATGAAAACATGGTCTGGCATTGTTCCAATTCACACGTCCTTACTTCTGAGTATGGTTGAACAACTCTTCAGATGCTTTTGGGCCATAGATATATATTTTTTCCTTGCTCTCCCAGGTTGGACCCTCTGTGCTGCCTTCATTAGGTTTGTTTGTATTATGTAGGGGCTCGTTGCAAAGTAGAGAAACGAGTGCCTGTTCATCCGTGTTCCAAATATTTTTTCTCTTGTTTATTATTTCTTTGGACGGGTTCGTGGGTCTCGTTATTTGCCTGTTGGTGTGGTTTTCAGCTCTAAAGAAGGCTTTTGTTTTGTTCTGTTCTAATGTGGTCAAATGTTAAAATCTTTCGCCTTTCTGGTTTTCTGGGGGAATCTATTTTTCAAAACCTCCCAGGTGACTGCCAAATTTGTGAGTTACAGCCCCACAGGATATAAGTGAGGAACAGAATACAGCCCCTTCCCTCAGGGGGTTTGCAACCATGTGGGAGAGAGAGGTCAGGGTGTAAAAGGGCATGCGGGGTCGAGGGCACCGTCTGAGAAGTTTCAGATGAGCCGTGCGCTGGCCTGTCTACGATGCCTGCCCTGGCCACCGTCCCCTGCTGCGAGGCTCTCACCCGCAGATCCGTGCTGCAGGGACTAGGAGATTCTGTAAGGTAGCAGAAGGCAGAGAAAAGCCAGCCATCCGGAGTGGAGGAAGAGGTGACTTGGGCCGCAGCACTGAACAGTACCGGCAACGACTATGGACCGTCTCAACACATCCAGACGCCCCCTGGTCTCAGAAGTGCCCTGAATGTCATCAGTCTCCAACCTACCCTCCGGAGCCTGGACACCTGGGGTGAGGCTGTCCCCACCTTTTCTGGACATGCCATGAGTGGAACTTCCTCTCCTGTCTTGTCTAGCCTTAAACAACCAAGTAAACAAATAAGAACACTGCATCTTGCCACTTAAAGACCCTGACTGATGTGGGGCTGTAGGACTTCAGAGAAAAGCCAGCTTTTCCTGGCCCGCGGGCCTGGGTGGGGAGTGGAACATAAAGTTCCATGAGCCAGAGAGATTTCTAGTGTGGGGCCTGTGGAGGGCAAGGGCTGGTTTTCACTCAACTCCATCCCTCAGAGTTTCTGGAAAAGGATCCTAAGTGAGATATAACTTGAATGAATGAGGCAACCCATCAGTCAATCATGGCGACAGGTTTTGAATTAGTCTTGGGAAGACTAGGTGAGGACCGTTTTCTTTTCCAGCGGAAAGAACGCCTGCTATGTAGGAAGCGCTCAGCAGTGTTGATCTGAACAGTGAGGTGGGGACGAGGGTGTGAACAAAGGGACAGAGGGGAGAATACCAAAGTAACATCCACAGGATGGTGACAGCAGCCTATGGAATGATCCTGTGAGGAAGGTACAAATGCAAGCGGGAGTCTCGAATGCCAAGCTGAGGAATATGGGCCTTAATCTGTTCACAGTGTGGAGTCATTGATGACTTGGTTCAGGAAAAGACATGGTTCGAATCAGTGTGGCAGGAAGGCCGTTTGAGGACAGTGAGTGGCACGGATTCCAAGGTAGGAGGAAATTTGAAACCATCCAGACAAGAGAGGGTTACTCTCGGGGCCAAGGTTGGGAAGGGAAACTGGAAAAGAAGGGGTTGATTTAAGAAACTGGGCAAAGAGACCCTGAAGGCGCAGGTGACCGGGGGCAGGGCAGGGGTGGGCCAGAGAGAGGGAGGAGACCCAGACAAAAATAACTTCAAAATGGATTAAAGACCTAAATGTAAGACCACTTTTGAAACCATAAAACTCTTAAATGAAAACGCGGGCAGTAAACTCTTAGACATCAGTCTTAGAAGTATTATTATTATTATTATTATACATATTTTTTGATATGTCTCGTCAGGCAAGGGCAACAAAAGCAAGAATATAAACAGTTGGGACTACCTCAAACTGAAAAGCTCAGCGTTTGCAGGAAGCAAACCATCAACAACATGGAAAGGCAACTACCATTTGCAAAGGATATGTCCGATAAAGGGTTAGTTATCCAAACTACGTAAAGAACTCATGCAACTCAGAAACAACACAAACAACTACAAAAAAAAAAAGCAAAAAACAAAACAAAAGAAACAAAAAAGCTCCAAAAAAAAATCCTGTTAAAAAATGGGCAGAGGACCCAAATAGACATGTTTCCAAAAAAGACAGGTGGCCAACAGACCCATGAAAGTTGCTCAGCATCACTAATCATTAGGGAGATCTCAGTCAAAACCTCAATAAGATACCACCTCAGGTGGCTTTACTACAGTGAAATAAGTCAGACAAACCCAAATGTCGTATGATTCCACTCGTAGAATGGAATGGGAAACAAAACAAAACAAAACAAACGAGCAAACAAAGCAAAACAGACTCAGAAAGGCAGAGAGCAAACTGGTGGATGCCAAAGGGAAGGAGAGTAGGGAGAATGGGTAAAACAGTTCATGGGATTAAGAGGTCCAAACTTCGTCACGGGCATGCAAAGCACAGCACAGGGAATATAGCCAATAATATTGTAATAATTTGTCTAATGACAGCTGCAGTTACAGCTACCAAGGTCAGGATTTCATAATGTATGTCAACACTATGTCGTACATCTGGAACTAATATTATATTGTACGTCAACTCACACCTCAGGGGCAAGAGAGATGTCTCTGGAATCTTGGGCGAAGACATTGCTTTCAGTTTAAATTTCTCACATAATATTATCAAGGGGGAAAAAGTCCTTTAGTCAGCATGGTGTAGGAGCCAATGGGTATTGCCCCTTAGTTAAACAAATCTGGCAACCCAGCACGTAACAGGTGAGTGAATGTTAATAGATGTAAAAACTAAACAGATGAATCAAAAAAAAAAAAAGTACAGAGAAGAAGTATGGAACAATGAATAACAGAATTCTCAGAATTCTGAAAGCAGTAAGTAGTTATCGTACCCTGTTTTAATTGCGATGACTCATGCAGTTTTGGGTGTAATTAGCTTTTTATTCTTACTCATATTTTAATTTTGAAACAAATATGCAAATGTACGCGAATAGGATAGCTAAGCAAATCATCCATTGCATTTGAGGAACCACTCCGGCAAATTTTAAAATGGGATCGCAGTTCTGACAGAGAGTTCCAGAAACTCATTTAGAAACAGAATCCCCTAAATGCAGTGAACTTGGCCCTAGAGACGCAGCTCTTTGGAGAGCTTTCGTGAACATGTGTTGAGAGGTTCAGGGGGAAATGAATGTTTCCCCTCAGATCCTTCTGGGCCTTCTGGATTCCGATCAAAGCCTGGATCCCTGGGCCTGCCTAGGATAACAGCGGGGCTGCTTATGGGCTGAAGCTCCCCAGGGTGTGGACTAAGCCAGGAGATCTTTATTCCCAGGCTCTCCAGAAAGACGAGGGAAGTGATGGCTGCTGTCCAAACTGTTAATTTTCATGTGCTTCCTTACACTGTTATTTCCACCATTCTATGGAAGCCATCATCCATGTGGCTCAGTCTCAGCCCAAAGTTGGAGTCGGGAAACACCATCCAGCACCCCCAGAGTGATTTCAAGATAATCGAAGTTCTTTGCACGCCTTTCTTAAATGCAGTAACAGAGACAGTTGGCCCACAGCACTACTTTGTGAATTCTCCTCTTTTCCATCTAGTCCCCTCACACCCCAGCACCTCTTTCCTCAAAACTTCCTGATGGGCTGAGCCAGCCAAGAGGCGCTCAGACGATGGCAGAACCCTTCCGGGTGGACGGGGGCTGGGGGAGGAGAGGCGTCTGGGGAGCAAAGCCCTCTAAGACCCGCAAGGGCAAGAAAGCCCGGGGCACCGAGCTTTTCATCCCATCTCCCCTGTGTCCTTTCATGAACGGGTCAGATTCAGAACCTCTGCAGCGGTGGGACCGTCGGCCTGCAGGTGGAGTTCTGGCCCTTGACTGTCAGGTTGGTTAGATCCGCGCTGTCTTGGAAGGGCAAGTCAGATGGCTGCGGGGCGCCCTGTGCTCAGCTCCAGCGATGACATCTTTCTGTCACCAGAGGTGTCGAGAATCATCACATCTCAGCGAGTGTCAAGGTCGCGAGTGCAAGCGTCACCGGCAGATATCACTGTTCCCAGACACGAGACATACACCCCTCGGTCCCTAGCTCAGGGCCATGACAGAGCTCTCTTCAGCTTGGGGCTACTTCCACCAGCCACCCCCCCACCGCTGCCTTCTCCCGCCTTGGGCCCTTCCCTCCCCATCGGGCCCCCGGGAAAGCCATTTTCTTTTTTTCAATTATTTTTTATTTTAGACAGAGAAAGAGAGCGTGCGAACAGGGGAGAGGGGCAGAGGGACAGGGAGAGAGAGAGAATCCCATACAGGCTCCACGCTCAGGGCAGAGCCCTATGCAGGGCTCGAGCCCACGACCCTGGGATCATGACCTGAGCTGAAATCAAGAGTCGGATGCTCAACCTACTGAGCCAGCCAGGCGCCCCTGAAGACCATTTTCTATTGAGCCACCGAGGGAGGGCTCAGAATAAACCCGGAATCCATCTTTTAAATGCATAGGCGGCCTTTAAATCTGGGCCTTGACTCCTACCATCACGTCACTTTCCTGTACAGTTCTTACCCTCTACCCGTGTTTCCTGGGTCCATTTTAAGAGCTGGGGGCACAGAAGGAAAGCCCTGAGGCAATAAGGAAGGCGAAAGGGGGGGTGAAGAGTCCCCTTCCTTCCCGCCAGGGATCTGAGCGCATCAGGTTGTTTTTTTCCCTCAAAGACAAACTACTCTGGCCTGGCTTCCCACATTGATCTAATCAAGAGTCCAAACACAATTTCGGGACTGTCAAAACAAGACCCGCAGACCTGACACAGACAATTAACAGAAGTCAAGGCAACCCACCCGCCACATCCTGTCTCTCCCCGATGTCTCATCAAGGCTCTGGAAAATCCCCGCGCCCTGCCCCGGGCTGAGCTGTTGCCGCAAGCAGGTTGTTGTGCTGGGGACTCCTGACACTAGGCTGGAAGCTATAATTACCCGGTGTATAATTTGGTTGCTAAATGGATTGTTGACAAAGGTGCGCCTGATGAAATCACAGGCATTGCAGGGCACGGGGACGAAGCCGGTTGGAAGGAGGCAGGCCGGCGGTCATTAACAGCCGTGCCTCCGTCCCGGCTCCCACGTGCCACTGCAGACTCTGACCTCCCCGAGCCACTTGGGCTTCGGGCTCCGTGACGTTTGGAAATACCCGGCCTGCCTTCCTCCCTCGGGTGTCATCAGGTAAGAAACCTCAGCGGCAGAGGACTCCCCTTGGCACAACACAGGAAACGCAGTTCTGTTAAGCCACGGCTCCCTCCCTTCCTCCCCCCTCCCCGCAGCCCCCAGGGTTAGCCTGCAAGGAAGGTGAGCATAGCAGTGGCCGGGAGGAGAGGTCCCTTCCAGGCAGCTGCTCTGGGGGTCCTTCCAGAGGGATCAGGTCTGAGACATGAGCTACTTGTCTTTTTACCCACAGTCTAAGTCATAGAATTGCAGACCCTCCCCCTGCAGGCACCTAGAAAGGAGGGGAGAAGTAGGCATTGCCTTCTCGGCACAGGGGCTGAGAGGTCAGAGACTTTCTGAGGTCAGAGAAATGGCTTGTCCCAACCAAGAGGACGTCCCACAGGGACAAGGACGAGTGGCCCTTTTGGGAACCGGCAGAAAGCTCGGGACACAAAATACGAATAAAGGGTTAAACTTAAAAAGGCCTGGGAGGTCAGAGCATATATCAAGTCACAAATATTTCTTTTTTTTTTTTTTAATTTTTTTTTTAATGTTTATTCATTTTTGAGAGACAGAGACAGAGCATGAGAGAGGAAGGGGCAGAGAGGGGAAGTCACAGAATCTGAAACAGGCTCCGGGCTCCAAGCTGTCAGCACAGAGCCCGACGCGGGGCTCGAACTCACGGACTGTGAGATCATAACCTGAGCTGAAGTCAGACGCCCAACCGACTGAGCCGCCCAGGCGCCCCTCAAGTCACACATACTTCTGTAAGGAACTGCTCGTTTAAAACAAAACAAAGAGAAGTCCCAACATAGTCTATGAGCATTCGTGTCGAAAGAATGGAAGAGTGGAAGAATTTACCGGGACATAAGCCTTCTGGTGGCAAGCGTTTAAATTTGGGAAAGCCATGGGAAGATTAGAGAGGGTCTGAGAAGAGGAACCAGACAAGTTCAGGGATGGGAAATCAAACTGACGGAAGGACAAAGAAGTCAAAAGCAATCACTCTACCTAAAAGCGGGTGAGGGGCAGTTCGATACTCATGACACTCTGGTGTCCTCAGAAATTCTAGGCACCGGGGTGCTGACTTCTGTCTGACACGGGCCTTTCTGGACCTTATCCCAAGAGATTCAGTTACCAAAGCACAAGTTGATTTTCACACAATGATATATTAACACAGGTTTCATCTGTACAGCCGTCCTGCTCCCCTGTCCGAAACCCACGAAAGGGTTACTGTCGCAACGCGGGAATGATGGCTAGGTTGCCCTGCCTTCTGTCCACCCGTCCCATCTGGCCTGTGTGCCGAGTCTGAGCTTGGGGTCTGGAAGCTTCCAGCCAGCTTTCTGATGAGGTGGGCAGTTTGCGTCTAGTCTAGCCCCTCGCAGGAGCTTGGGTCCCAAAGGGCCCCACCCCTCCAACCAGTGGCCAAGCCCAGCAGGGAGCAAGAAGACGAGTGAGCCGAGGGCATGGGGCTGGACACAGTCCATAGAGCACAGCCTCTGGGGCACACAGAGAGGCAGAGAAAGGCGGAGAATGAATAGGGTGTGGGGGGACAACAGGGAGTCACCCAACACAGATGGTGGGAAAAAAAAAAAAGGAGCCAGGATTGGAAATGACTGCAGCATGCAGCAGACTTCAGACCCAGCAGATTCACGCGGTCCAGGAGAATATTTTCTTTCTTTTCTTTTTTTTTTTTTTTAATTCTTTTAATGTTTATTCAGTTTTGAGAGACAGAGTGTGAACGGGAGAGGGGCGGAGAGGGAGGGAGACACAGAATCCGAAGCAGGCTCCAGGCTCTGAGCTGTCAGCACAGAGCCCGACCGCGGGGCTCGAACCCACGAACCGCGAGATCATGACCTGAGCCGAAGTTGGCAGCTTAACCGACTGAGCCACCCAGGTGCCCCTGGGAGCATATTTTCAAGCAACGCACAAGCCACCTATTGTCCTGCTCCTGCCATCGCCCACCAAGACCTGAGGAGACACGGCTGTAATCCAGAGCCGCTCACCCCACAATAGCCTGGGAGAACAAACGAATGAGAATCTGGAGGAATCGTCTCTGTAGCAACATCCTGATGCCGCCCAGCTCCGATGCCGGCACTTCCAGCCCCGCAGTACGTGGCCCAGAGAATCTGACATAACAATCATTCCATTTCACAAACAGCTTTTCATCCCCTTTCCCTATGGATACCTCCTCTTTCTCTGACATTATGCTATAAAATCTCAATGACTTCGGTCCTCTGCCTGCAGACAAGCCCGTCTGTTTAGCAGAGACCGGAGACCCAGAGAGAGAGAGGGGCTGCACTTGAGAGGGAGGGAGGAACGACCGAGTGCGTTCACTTCCAAAGAGCACAGCCACTGAAGATGCCCGGCATCTCTGATGGAGCAGAAAGAGGTCCTAATATTAATAGTGACCATTTCAGCTTCATTTAAAGATGACCCCTAGATTGCAAATGGCTCATTACCGCCCCAAACCAAAACCAAACCGAAACAAAACGGGCTTTTCCATTAGAGCCAGAGCAATCAGTTTCATGTTAATTGAAGAAAGCCAACTTCAAGAATGACTGAATGTATTCATTCAAACCAAATCAGGAGCCTTAGCTCTGCCTGCGGACATATTGTCTCCTCCTGCCTCTGCCCGGGGCGCCATCTAGCGTCCTCTAGCCTGTACTACACTCTCCAGCCCGCTTGTCGAAAAAGCCTTTTCTTGTAAGGAGAAAATCATGAGACTTGATGGGGGGAAAAATTGGCCTCTATGATAGACATTTTTTTTTTTCAAAAGTGGTTGAGCAATAAAGACTTCCCATTTATTGGACTTCACACATGATTTTGCTTGAGCCAAACCAAAGACTCGTGACTTTTAAAAACAATGAATAGGCAGTACAGAGTATTTGGGCAATTTTCTCACGGCTGGTTTTAGGAAAGACGTCTATGTGCACACATAACAAGCTGACTGATTTGCGTATTGGGTTAGCAGTGCACATTTTTCAGGGTGGGACATCTTACAGCTAAAACGTAACCGAGCACTGTTACGGGCTGAATTCTGCATCCCCCCCCCCCTCCCCTCCCATTCAAATAAGTACCCTCCAGAACCTCAGACTCTGCAAGCCGAGGGAAGAGGCCTCCTGAGACACCCACCCCTTGATACCTTGATCTTGGACTTCCAGCCTCCAGAGCTACAAGAAAACGAATTTCTCTTGTTTAAGCCCTGCAGTCTGTCCTATGTTATTACGGCAGCCCTAGCAAACTAATACAGCCCCTAAATGTGTTTTGTCCCCACAAGCTGGGCAAGCGTCAGGACACTGGACACACTGAAAGTAAGGGCAACTGATACAAAATCCTGCATCCCTTCATTGTCTGCACAATGCATCCTGAGCCCTGAGGTGTCCGGCAGCGGTTTTAGGAACCCCTTGTGCCCACTCCTCACCCCGGTCAGCTGGGGAGTTATTAAGAGATAACATTGTCCCCTAAGACCCGCGTTCCCAGATGGAGGTTCAAGGGAATCAGCATCTTCCCTCGGTGGGGTGGGGGGACTTAGGTGACAGATCTGCCTTTGGCCAACAGTTAGGTGGGTAAGCTCTGGCAAGTTACGTCTGTGAGCCCCGATTTTGTCCTCTGTAAAACGAGGGTGATCGGGTCGCTAGGAAAATCGTATATGCTCGTCCAGTAGGAGGCTTAGCACCGCCCGTGGCACAGCACCTGCTCAGCGCGCTCCCCCTGGCCACGCCTACCCGGGGACGGGGACGTCAGAACGCCCAAACGTCCTACGGCGGCGAAGGTGTGCACAACCCCCGAGCCCCACCCCCCACCCCCAGCCCCACCCCCATCTTCCAGGGGGAAGCCACAGGAGCTGCTTCCGCGGGTGTAGCCTGTGCTCCCCACCCCCTCCCCCGGTCACAGTCCCCAGAGGCCGGACGTCCCTGATAAAAAAAAAAAGCCAAGTTCAGAAACTCGCTTCCAGCGACTTCTGATTTCCATAACCTCAATGAAAGATATGAAAGCTACATCTCCTATTGGGGACCGGAGCCTTCGGCTACAAATTTTGAAACGGTTTTTTTTTTTTTTTTTTTTTTTTTTTGCACCAAGGCTGCGGCGGCTGGACCAGGAAAGGCCGCGTGCTGCGAGGAGCCAGACTCCTCGGAACCGCAGCGCCGACTCAGCCACTTCCCGGCGAGATCAATCCCCCGGCAGGGCCATTTCCCCCGGCCGCGCGGGCCATTAGTGGCTCCGGGCCAGCCCCTTCGCAGAGCGCGTCACCCGCGGGCGCGCACTGCCTGGCGCCGCGCCACCCAGCGCGGGCCGGCCGGGGATCGCGGAGCCCGAGCCGGAAGGACGCGGCCCTGTCGCCCGTCGCCGGCCTCCGCACGCCCCCGGATGCATCCCGGCGCCGGGGCTGCGGAGCCGAGGCGGGAGAGGCGCACTTCGCCCCGGCGAGCCCGAGTCCCTCCTCCAAGGCAGTAAATGCACCGGGTGCTGGCGCCCCGCCCGCTCCGCGCTGTCCCCTAGACGGACGCCACGGCTCCGCCTGGCGGGCACCAGCTCCCTCCAGCTTCCCGGGCCCTGGCACGGTTTTCATCGTCAGTGGTCGGGGGGGGGGGGGGGGGTGATTTGCAGCTTCAAATGGGTGTCTCGGAGGTCTAGGTGGCAAGAGTCGCGCCGCTTAACGGAAATGCAATGAAAACGCAGAAAGGGTGAGGCCAGGAACTTACCGCTGTGCAGCTCAATGCAGAGCAATGCTGTGCGCGCAGCAACAGAGTACTCGGTATTTCATCGGGACCCCTGTGCCGGGCAAACAGCAGTGCTGGCCCTCTCCTGGAATCAGGGTGCTTTGGCAAAGATTGAGCGCCTTGCAAATGAAACCCGTTTTCTTAACCGTACCGAGGACAGAACACTGACTCTCGCAAAGGCTTAGGGCTGTAAAAGGAATGCACACTGTAGGGTCCATGGATAAGACAATTAAAGCCCCCGTGTACTTTACACGTTTTTATTTAGCTGCTTGGACGGAAACAACAAGGAGAAGTAAAGTGTCCGCGTGCAAACATCTAAAACAGCTCACAACTCTAAACGGCAGGTCTCACCCAGCCTCGTGCTGGATTCCCTTCAGAGAAACCGTAAATGCGGAGAGCGGCGGAGAATGTCACCCAAACTGAAGTCAGGGAGTCAGTCCCTGTGAGACGGACCCTCTCCTGTAATTTGCTTTGCGAGAGGCCCTCTGTGCTGGCAGTTGTGCCCACGGAATCTCACAGAACCGGAAGCAGCAGTGAGCAGGACTCTGGCACTGGAAGAAGAGAGGAGACTGCAAAGGGAGAGAAATGTATATAATCGTTCACTTTGCAAATTACACTGGCAGACAGACACATCCCTTTGAGTGGTCTCACTCAACAAGATCAGGATGTCTGTCTGGGCCTTGGGTCCTTAACCCTCAGGAAGCCAGAAGGGACAGAGGAGCTGAGAGGGATAAAAGGTCCCTGGGAGGCCCAGGGCCAGGCTGCATGGGAAGAAGTCTCCGGTGGCATTTGACAAGGCCCCACGGTCTCCTGCCATTCCTGAGAGCCGCCAGCCAGTTTGGATGTCGGTGCTTTCTTTCCCTCCCTCAAGGTCAGAGCCGGGCTACGGGCTACGCTCCCTGCCTGCAGGGGGCCTGGCCCATTGGCCCTGCCCAAGGGCTTACCTCATAAGGACAGTCCTGGGGTCAGAGGGAAAACGGAAGCATCCAGAGCTCTGATGGCTGAAATGGATCTAGGGAACAGACTCTCAGAGGTGAGGTGGGGGGGGAGGGAGGATGAGCTTAAATCTACATAATTTGGATGCAAAATGGAATATATTCTGCTTCAACCTTTGTGTTAAGCTTTTAATTCAAGTCATCAGGTATTTAGAATGCATTTTAATTTGAGAGGACGTGGAATAATTGGAAATCAAAGAACTAAAGAACGAAAGTGACTTGTGATCTGTATATTGGCAGAAGAATATATTCCCTCGCCTACCTGAGGTTCCACAACACCAAAAATAGCCGCGTCATTCCATTATTATGTAACAAATAGTAAACACCTGCTGTGGCCAAACATTCTTAGAGGAAGCAATGGAAGTCCTGGCATCTTTCTTTCTTTTAATTTTTTAAAAATGTTTTTATTTATTTTTGAAGGAGAGAGAGAGAGAGAGACAGAGCATGAGCTGGGGAGGAGCAGAGAGAGAGGGAGATACAGAATCCAAAGCAGGCTCCAGGCTCTGAGCTGTCAGCACAGAGCCTGATGCGGGGCTCAAACTCACAAATCGTGAGATCACGACCTGAGCCAAAGCTAGACGCTCAACTGGCTGAGCCACCCAGGCGCCCCCTGGCATCTTTATTTATACAGAGATGTCATGGAAGCATACTTTCCATCAGCGGTTCTCCGCGTGTGTTCCCGGGCCAGCCGCATCAGCATCACTTAGGTATTCATTAGACATGCAAATTCTCAGGCCTCTCCCTGGACCTACTGAGTCAGAAATTCTGAACCTGGGGTCCAGCACTCTGCGTTTTAATAAGCCCCCCCTGGTGATTCAGATGCCTCTTGAAATTTGAGAAGCCTGCTCTACGTAGCACCTGCCTTTTGGAGTCAAGTATTTAACTTTGGTCTGAAAGTCAGAATAAATCCATGCGTAGTGAATTTAAAATAGGGTTTGGAACATGGGAAATAAAACTTGGTAACTATGCAGTCATCACCCCGTCTCCTACCCAGTGCAAGAAACCTCACATAAATCAGCAGAGGACCGAGGAGAAGAGACAGATAGGATGAAAGGGAAGGCCATAGGCTTCATGGAACCTGGACAGACCTATCTGATCATGTGCCGTGTTTTCTTCATCCAGGCTCACTGGGCATCTTAATCACCACTAAAACTAAATGAATGCAAGGGCGCCTGGGTGGCCCAGTCGGCTGAGCATCCGATTTTGGCTCAGGTCGTGATCTCACAGTCCATGAGTTCGAGTCCCATATCGGGCTCTCTGCTGTCAGCCCAAGGCCTGCTTTGGATCCTCTGTCCCTCCCCGGCTTGTTCTCTCTCTCTCAAAAATAAATAAACATTAAAAAAAAAAAAAAACCCTAAACTAGTGCGTACCAAATTTAAAATTTACAGATTTAATTAAGTTGGCAGAAATCCCCAAAGTTTGCCTGATAGATCTAAGAAGATATCAACAGTATTAGAACAATGGTTTACAGCTAACAGCATGTCCTTTATCTGGGATAATGGGTTGCAGGTCAAGACCAAGCAACCAATAGCACCAAATAAATTAATCAGGGTCTGTAAAGACCATAGACTCAGTGTGAAAGTCAATAGTATGATGCGATCACAGGAGAAGCCGGCGAGGTACTGGGCCCTCTTCAAGCGAGTGTTGCCTTGCAAGGGGAGTGTGGCAGACTGAAAAATGCCCCTCCACGAAGACATCCACATCCTTATCTCTGGAACTAGCGGATGTTACCTTACACGGGTGGAAGGTGGCTTTTCAGGTGGGATTAAGTTAGGGGTCTTGAGGTGGGGAGATTTTCCTGAGTGATCCACGTGTACCCTAAACGCCATCACATGCATTCTGCTGAGAGGGAGGCAAAGGGAAATTTGGCCACACACAAAAGAGAACGTGTCGTGAAGACAGAACGGAGAGAGAATTGAAGACACTGGCTGTGAAGACAGGGGCAATGTGGTCCCTGACCAAGGGGGGGCCGGCAGCCACCAGTAGATGGAAGAGGCAAGGAACAGATTCTCACGCGGAGGGAGCACGGCCCTGCCGACACCTTGATCTTGGCCCAGTGGTACTGATTTTGAATTCTGCCCTCTAGAACCAGGAGAGAAGAACATTTCTGTTGTTGTAAGCCACTGTGTTTGTGGTCATTTGTTATAGCCGCTGCTGGAACCTAATACACGGAGAAAGAAGAGGGTTCTTTTCCATTCTTCACTTAGAAATACTGCCTTTGGTTCTCGGTACCACATGTTAGGAGATACATTTACTGAAAGAAGCATGAATAGTTGTTCTGCAGTTGTTCCTCTTGATCCCAAGAGGAAAAGTTAAGACCAACAGGCACAATCTACAGGACGACAGATTTCAGCTTAATATAAGGAAGCGCTGTCAGGGCAGAGAGGGAATGAACAGCCTCACGCGGTAGTGAGATCACCGTGACTGGCGGCATTCAAGCAGAGACCGAGCTGCCCTTTGTTAGGAATGCGGATACTGTAAAGAGAATGCAAGCCCCAGGGGCGGAGCGGACTCAAGGCTGTGTGAGGCCCCTTTAAACCCAGACATTCTGGGCCTGGGTGATTTTACAGCAATTCTCTGCTCTCACTGGAGACAAGGCAGACAGGAAGAAAGAAGGGACAAAAAGGTTGTAAAAGTCTGAGTGTGCAATGATTAAACCCAGGCACGGATGTGGCTTTGGAGATGGAGAGGAAGGAATGCATTTTTAAAGAGGTTTTGGAGGCTTAAGTAATCAGTCTTTGGCAGCAGCTTGAATTTGGAGAAAGAAGAGTATTTATTAGGTGCCTCCGAAGAACGCTGAGCCCAGAGCTGTGGGCAAGATAAACACAGATGGACACCTGTCCCCGGGGAGAGAGCAGAGCCCACGTGAAATAATTGGGGAGTTGGGTTCTAATAGTGAGGTGCCTTTGATATGGGTACAAGTGTGAAAAGGAAGGGATCGGAGAAGACTAGGTTCATCAGAGGTTTTGGGGTTTTGCACTGGAGGAAGTGGGCTTTGAAGGATGGCCAGATCTAGGTAAGAGAAGAGAAAGAGGAGAAAGTGCGAAGGCAGAGAAGTGGACGGGCCGGTGGGGACTCCGTGCTGAAGGAGTACAACACACCCTGGTCTGGTTTGTGTGGCAAACAGCAGGGAAGGGTTCACATGCGGCTGGATAAGCGGCCCAGACTCCAAGGCAAGGCTTGCAGCAAAGGCTGCGGTTCCAGAAAAAAAGACAAAGAAAAAAGACAAAGAGGTCGTGAAGGTACGTTTAGCTGCTGGCGCCTTCCATTTGAGTGTGTTTGCAAGGTCTCCAGAGACGACCTTGGCGGCCTAGCTTGGGGAAAGTACTTCTTCAACAAAACTCAAAAGGGCAAAGCAAAAGACGAAAGCTTAATGGATTTGAATCCACCAAAATGCAAGGGTTCTATTCAGAGAAGGACCAGGTTATCCTGCGGCAGATTGGGAGAAGGTGCCTGCCATGTCAAAACTGACGAGGGACTGGGGATCCCTAGATCCCTAGGGATCTGGAGTACGCAAGAACCCTGCAAATCAGCAGAAAAGTTAGAAACCCCCTCTCTTCAACGAACAAAGGATCGGAAGAGGCATTTCACAGAAGAGGAAACCCTCCTGAATAACAGGTGTGTGAAGAGATGTCCCAACTCATCAGTAATTAGAGAAATACAAATTAAAATGACAATGAGTTACCACTGACACCCATCCGATTGGCAAAAACTAGAAAGCTGGATAATGCCAAGTGGTGGCCGGGATGTGGGAACAGTGGAATTTCCTGGACCTGCTGGAGGTGTGCGGACTGGTACAGCCATGCCAGAGAGCGGTGCTTTGTCACATTCCATATTCGTGTGCGCTGTGACCCAACAATGCCACCCCAGGCAGGTTTCCCAGAGGAGCCCTCCTACAAGTCCTCAGGGGCCATGCATGAAGATGCTGGCTGCCTCTGTTCGTGGCAGTGGGTGTCCTTCTGTGGGGGGTGGTTGGGTACAAGTGAAGGAGACACTCTCTGAGACACTCTGCCCAAGTCAGAAGTGTAGACTACGTGTACAAATGACGACATGAATAGATCGTTTAAAATATGGTGTGCGTCAAGAAAGCGAGAGACAACGGAGGCTATAAGGACATTCGTGTACACTTCATACTACACGCCTGTTCAACACCACATGTCTGATAGGGGACATGCTAGTGACATACGTAGGTCACGTTGGAATGGTCGCCTAGGAGAGGAAGGGAAATGGAAGCCGAGAGAACAAATGCATACGTGCATGAATGAGATCGGGCAAAATAAAATTTTGCCTGGGGGCAAAATAAAGAGATCTCTTAAGCATTATATCAATTACTAATGCAATTCCATATCTACCTATCGAACAGATGACTTACGAGCATTAGCAAGAAAGTGGTACCAAGAGGAGCCCATTATGGGCTATAAAGTGGAAGTCATGACACAAATTCATTAATGTGGAGACCTCCTAAACTAGTAGTCAAGGGATGTCCCTAGAGATAGCACAGTCATTGTCGTGAACCCTGTGAAAAGCGAGCGGAAGCATGGACAGAATAAATATCGAGTCTGTCGTCTGAGCTGGCTGAGCAACGAAATCCAGTAGAGTTTGGGTCATCACCTTAACTCCATCTAGAGCTGTGGTTCCTACGAATTTTCAGGTTGCTGCTCTTTGAGAACCTTATCGAAGTTTTGGCCCCTCCTCTCAGAAAAATAGACATGAGCGGATACAAGATTTTATGTCCAATATCGGGGATTAGAGCAGCGTGAGACCTTAGAGCCGTGGATTTCGGGCTGCGAACCAAGTTCAACCAAGTTTATAAGCGGGGATACCCACCACTGAGACCCGAATAAGGATATCTGTGTTTTTAAGTATCCCCAGGTTGTCTTGGTATATATCCGTAGCTCAAGTCGCAGATCAAACCTCACTGATCATGGGAATCATCTAAGGATCTTTTGTAAGAAGACAGATATCCAAGCCTCGTCGTTAAGGGGTTCTGCTCTATTAGAACCTAGAAATCTGTGAATTTTTGCTTTTCTCCAGGTTGATACAGGGGAGGGACCTACGCTGGCCAATCACAGCCCTTCCTTGGGATGTTTCTAACTATAAGTAGTGTGGGGCGTGCAGTCCATATCTATTACCAGCCCCATGGGTGCTCACCAGCAGGTGCACCCATCCCCTACCCATTGCAGGTGCTTCTCCGAAGGCTTGCACCCATGACTTCAGGAGACTTGCCTTGGCTGGTGGCAGGCCCTTTACCTGAGACCCCCCCCCCCCCCCCGGTGAGTGCATGGCCCAGCCTCGGAGGGTGATGACTCAAAGACAGACAGCCTGAGTTTGGGGACTGGCTCTATCACTTCCTAGCTCTTTGACTTCGGACAGGATACTCTGAGCTCTGTGCTCAGACATCCTGAGTTATGAATTTGAGATAAAAGCGATGAACTCAGAGCGTAGCACAGAGGAGAACTCAACAAATGGTGGTGTTATGCCATAGCTTATTTTTATCATTATAAAATCCCATAGGATGACATCGGGAATCGGAGGTGCTTGGGGTATAAAATACAAGTCTCTGGGGAAGGAGAAGAACCCTCCTCAAATGTGTGAAGAGAGAGCAAGTGAGAGAGAAATTAGACACTTGTAGACTGTTACTGGAAAGCAAACCACCTAGACCCAAGGGTGGAAGTTACAAGGAGGCAGGGATCACCCAAGTATACCCAGCAATGCAGTAGGCTTGCGCAGGAGACAAGGGAGGGAAAAGAAAGTGGTAAGGACCTCCCAGCCCCTGGAAGTGTTTAAGCAGAGATTGAGTTGAGCCATTTCCAACTAGACGAGAAGTACGCCTAACCTTTGATATCTCTTCTAGTTTAAATAACTCAAGATCCGTTAACCAGCTCTAGAATCTCAGGTTGCTTAAAGTTAACTCTAAGTGGCCACCTGTAGTAACTTTGTGTTTTGCTTGCTAACAAAAAATAATTTAAGGAAACTCAGTAATTGGGTAAGCATACCAAGATAGGTATACAAATGTATAGTAATACCTCAGCATTATTTATACTATGTAATGGGAATAACCCAAATATCTATCAATAGGGGATTGGTTAAATAAATTATACCTGTCTCTCTTGGTACATTCATAAAGCAGAGCGATCCATTGCCGTTAAACGTGATACTGCTAAACATCAAAAATGATTTTGTAGATCCAGGGTGATGTCCACAATGTTTAACGACTGGGAGGACAGAAGTGCTGACCAAGCAGAGCAGATCCAGCCGCAGCCAGAGAGCTCTGCCGGAACGTACCAGCAGAGTTATTGGTCCCGTGTAAGATCTGCGACTTCCATGCAAGGTCAGGTACAGACCATATGTACATAAAGGGGCATCTGGAAGGATGGGCACCAAAATCATCAGTGGGGGTGAGACTTGGGGTGATTTTTTAAACTTTCTCCTTTACATTTCCTGTATTGCTTGAATTTTCAAAATGAGTATACTGTGTTTGGATTTTAAAAATCAAGTGTTCCTTTACAGAATGAAGGTAAAATCAATGAAGGACCCTCCTTCAGAGCATAGTAAGGAGTCCGAATCTTTCTCCTGCTTCCTGCTTTCCACACTCCTGCTGGGTACCCTCTAGCATTAGGGGCTGCAGCGGAGGGTGCTGTGGTCCAGGCCACGGAACCCTGGAGGATGTACTGATGTTATCTGTGCCTCAGTTTCCCGTCTGTAAAATTGAGGTGATTTATTTAGACTGAATGGTCTTTCAGCTTTGTGGCTTATAAAATTTGCATAAAATACCCTTAACCATTTTTTAAACAAGTTTTTGAAAGTTTATTTATTTATTTTGAGAGAGAGAGAGCGCGCAGGGGAGGGGCAGAGAGAAAGGAGAGGAGAGGGAGAGAATCCCAAGCAGGCTCCACGCCGTCAGCACAGAGCCCGAGGTGGGGCTCGATCCCACAAACGGTGAGATCGTGGTCTGAGCGAAGATCAAGAGTCAGACAATTAACCTACTGAGCCACCCAGGCGCCCCAGCCTTAAACTTTGGATAAGAGTCATAAACTATAAGCACAATTTGAACAACGCTTTTTGCTCCTGAATGATTTGAGGATAAGTAGCCATAGTTGAACTGTTACTCAGCCCCTGCATATTTTTGTGTGTTTCCTCTGAACAAGGATATTCACCTACTTAACCACAATACAACCATCAAAATCAGGACATCAGCATTGACGCACTCAAGTGTCGGCAATTGTCCCTTTCTAGAAAAAGATCCAGGTCTGAATCCCAAGCTGCATCTAGCTGTCCTGTTTTCCGAGTCCCCTTCAGCCTGGGACAGTCTTCGGTCTGTCCTCGACTTTCGGGACCTTCACGCTCCTGAAGATGACGGGCCGGTTATTTGGTAGAATGTCACTCACGTTGGGATTGTCTGATATTTTGTCATGATTACACGCACGTTACGCACCTTCGGAAGGAGTGCCCCAAATGGGTGCTGTGTTTTTCTCATTATCTCCTGTGAGGCGACACAAAATTTTGATTTGTCCCATTACTGACAACGTTCACTCCGAGCGCCTGATTAGTCTTCTCCTCTGTCAAATTACCATTTCCCCTTCACTGTCAATGACTATTTCATGGGGAATACCATGTTCCTCGTCACTTTATTCTTTCATCTATTTACGTGTATTATTATATATATTCTTCCAATTTATTCTTTCATTGATGTATATCTGTATATGCTTACGGCTTCCTATTTTATTCAACAAAATAGGATTCTGAAATAGGATTCAAAATAGGATTATTTATTCTGATTTTTATAGGTTTTGTATTCTGAGGCTCATGCTATCCCTGGTTTGGCCATTGGGAGCCCCTTCAACCTGTCTTTTGTTATTGAGAAGCCAAGATGCGGGCGTTAAGTGTGCCTTTTGCTCTTTGAATGTCCCTGTGCCCGGACAGTCCCAGTGGACGCAGCCAGGAAATATATGTACAGGCGTAGATGGAGATATAGATAGATACATACACACATAACCGGCTACATTTATTTAGCTATCTGTCCCCTGAAAACCAGGTTCAGACACCTCCAGTTCTGAGTTCAAATACCTCCAATTCAAACCAACTAGAAATTCCAGTTTTCTCCGTCTCCATATTTGCACCTTCCTTCCCTGACGGGGGCAAAACTCCTTCTCATGATCCTTAATATGTGCACCTATGTGACCAATCTCCCTGTGAGTGGCCTGCCTCCTGTCTCTGCTCCACCCCTCCTTGCCCTGCTCAGGCGCCGACACCCCACTTCGGCCACCTTCCCCGGTGACCTTTGCCCCCATCACCCTTCTGTGGCTCTGCGCCCCCCTCCACTGTGTCCCCAGGCTGTCCCTCCACCTTGAGGCCTCACCTAATTGCGTGCTTCTAAGCTAACAGACCTGAAAACGATAAATAGCTCTCAAAACAATGCATTTTCACTTTACTTCCTACTTTCCCTGTTTTCAAACCATAGTTCCTACCACCCCTGTGGCCTGAGATGGTGAGAAATCCCCCCACTTCTGGACACACACGTATAGATCACAACCTATGCACGGCAGGCGAGTTCGTTGTTGCCAACGCTGACCCTCGGAGCTCCGGTCTCATGACCCCACTGTGTCCTTGATGTCCCCACGTGGATGCTTCGTGAGCACCTTAACTGAACACGCTCAAGGAGACCATGAGTCCCCCAGCATGCCCTTCCACGGACTTCCTGGTTTCCGGGCATGGAGTCTCCACGCGCTCAGTTTCCCCTTCTGGAAAGGAGTTATTCTCAACTACTCTCTTGCCCCAGTGCTCCTTTCCACAACTAACGTACTGACTCTACCTCCCCAAATGCTCTGCATCCATTTCTTGCCATCCACTTACACGCTCATCACCGGGCCGTGGCCACCGTCACCCACCCTTGAGCCCCCAGTCGCCTCCTTGGGTGGGTTGTACAGTCACCACACCTCTGTCCACACAGCTTTGGCCTGTGTGTGTGACTTGCCTCGGCCTATGGATGCGAGCAGAGCTTTAAGCGTGAGCTCGGGGCTGGTTTCCGGTTTCTGCTGGGGGGGGCACGATGGCCCTGTGTCCCGTCGGGGCCACCCCCGTCAGCCTGGTCCCTCCGTGAGAGGAAGCTGGGGCAGAGCAGTGACCTCCGGCACGTGAGCAAGAACCAAATGCCCTCATCGTGAGCCTGAGCAATTTGGGGGTCACGCCTCGCCGCGGCGGAGCTTACTGGTAAGTTCCCTGAAGTCTGTTCTGCTCGGCAGCCATAAGCTGTCTTCCAAAAAACACACGAAGTCACTCCCAGTGATTTCACCCCATCCCAGACCCTCCCGGGGCTTCCCATTGTGCTGTGAGTGAAATCCCAGCCCCTCAGGTGGTTTGCAAAGCCCCAAACCCCACCAGCTTCCAGTGGTCCTTTCTCCACCCCTGGTGCTCCCAGAACAACTTGCAGCCTGTCCTTCCTGGCCCTGGCTCTTCCCTCTGCCTAGAGGAAGCCCCCTTGTGTCCACAAGAAGGGCTGCTCCTCTGGGCTTAGATCTCAGATTGAACATCGCTCCATCAGAGAGGCGCCCCTGACCACACGCGCTGAAGCATCACCAGCCGCCATGCCCTCCTCCTTCAGTGGTGTGGCTGGCCCTTGGCACGTCTCTGAGGTTTCCACATCTCTGTGTTTTACCTGCTGCTGTGTACCCCCTCCCACTGGAAGGAGAGCTCCGTGAGCGCACAGACCTGCCGGTCTTGGTGCCCGTGGGCCACCCCCCCACCCCATGCCCAGAACCGAACCTGACTCATACCCACAGCCGAATAAACGTTCAAGAAGTGGATGAATGACGGGTGGTCATTTTTCCATAGACAAGTATTGTCCTTCACCTGGTCTTGAAAAGGAGAGACCGTGGGGCAAAACGCAGGAGACCGGGTGGAATGAATACCAGCCTCTGGAAAGCGCGGGGCTGTCTTGGGGCTGCTGGGACCCCACCCCGGCCCCAGCTCTGCCAGCACGGGGCTCTGGGACGGCAGCGTGGCACCCACTTCTCCGGTTCCTGATCTTCTTTTCTTGAAAATGCAGCTTTTTGAAACAATGATCTCTAAAGCCTTCTCTGGTTTCGGGATGCCAAGGGCATTTCACACCCAGGACAGCCAAATCAGGGCTCGGGCAGGAGGCGGCAGAAGACCCCTGGGTGCTCAGCCTGCTCTTTCCCCAGAAAGTGAGCAGAACTACAAGCCCCTGAAGATAAACGACAAGAACTCAGGCCTGAGCTGATCTGTGAACACTGAGCCATTTCTGGGCATGTTGAGGACCCTTCTGGGTGCACAGGCAAAGAACCATCCTGACGTGAGAGCACCTGCTTCTGAGCTCCGCTGAGCACCCTGGGGAAGTTAACACACGCTTCTGATCGTCACCTGATAAAGCAGGGCTGGCGTCACCAATTTCACAGGGATGCTGTGAAGATTAACTAACAAAGAATAATACTACCACTTCCCGAGTGCGGAGTATGAACCAGCCTCCGTGCTGAATTCTTTCCATGCAACACCTTGTTTCTTTCAGTAGTCCTAGAAGGTTGGAATGATTGTTCCCCATATTTGATAGATGAACCTGGGCATCAAGTAGTTACTCAGCTTGCCCCGGGCTCCACAGCCAGGGAGCCATAACCTGCACGACGCCTGTCACTTATCTTCCTGGGCAGGCAGGACTTTGCCTGCTTCTCCGTTCACTTATGTGACGGCACCAGCACTGCCCGGCGTGGAACACACTCCATAAATATTTATTTCGCACTTCCTGTCCACTCCTCAGCAGTGCATTAACTGGGTCCTCTAGAGAAATGCTTTTCTGCCTTCCATAAATTAACGCTGGTAGCCAGCTGCTTTGGGTTGGGCGTGTGTGTGTGTGTGCGCATGTGTGTGTGCATGCCTGTGTGCAAATTTGCATGTGCGTGTGTGTGTTGAACTTCTAGCAGGTTTTCCGTTGCCAGTTGCTTCTATGACCCAAATAGAAGTCGCTCTGGGGTCGTGGGCTGTGTGGTACCGAATGCTCCCCAGAGCTCAGGAACTGTAAGCATCTGAGCCACACAAAAATTCTAATTGTATCTTTTAAAAAGTAAGTTTGGTGTCATCAAGGCTAGGAATAATACATAAATAAATTGGCCGAAATAGTTTATTGATTATTCTAAAAATGGATTACCTAAAGATTTTCATGTTTTAATTTAAAAAAAAAAGCGCTCTTAAAGGGGCGCCTGGGTGACTCATTCGGTTAAGCCTCGGACTCTTAATTTCTGTTCAGGTCACGATCTCACGCTTCATGGGATTAAGCTTCACATCAGGCTCTGCACTGACAGCACAGAGTCTGCTTGGGATCCTCTCCCTCCCGCTCTCCCTGCCCCTCTTCCGCTTGTTCTAAATAAATAAATAAATAAATAATCATTAAAAAAAACTTAAGAAAAATAGGGTTCTTACCTGGTTCTTGTTTTTCCGCTAGGCCCCTACACATGGTCAGGAGACGGGTAAAGTGGAAGGAACTGTATAAACCATCCAATGGGATGTTTTCCCTCTCTAGTCAATCCCTCCCTAGTATAGCAAGAAAGCTCAGACCCCAAGATGCTAACTTTTGGCTAAAGAAAGGCACACAGTGAAGTAAAAGGATGCCAGTCTCTAGATGTCTTTAATCATAGCCTCTCGGGCTAGAAGGACTTTAAAGATCAAATTAGTCCAACCACTCCCAAAATTCATGTCTCTTTGACAGCCTGACCGCCCTCTGTGCTTGAGTCTGTCCAGTCTGGGAACTCACTAGTCTTCAGGGGCCTGTCCATCTTTACGGACTATTTAAAAGTGTTTATTGATCAGAATTCGATCTGGCTTTCCCTCCGCCAATGTCTCTTATTTGCCTGCTCCTGGAACGTAGAGCTTTCAGAGTCTGGTGTTTCCGTGAGTCCTGTCCTACCTCTGGACAAAATGCCAGGCCTACAAGAGGCAATGAAACACGTACCTTTTTTTTTTTTTTCAATGTTTAGTTATTTACTTGAGAGAGAGAGAGAGAGAGAGAGAATGCAAGTAAGTGGTGGAGGGCAGAGAGAGAGGGGGACAGAGAATCCCAAGCAGGCTCGGCACTGTGAGTGCAGAGCCCGATGCAGGGCTCGAACCCATGCCCCATGAGATCATAACCTGAGCTGAAGTCGAGAGCTGGATGCTTACCTGACTGAGCCATCCAGGCGCCCCAAACACGTACCAGTTGAACCGCAAGCCCTACGGACGCCTGTACGGTTTCCTGCTGATCACGACCTCCGAAAACAGTATCATCACCGGAGCTTGCCCCTTGTTTCGGCCACAGCTAACATCTTGTAAGCCTGGGCGGAGGGAACAACACAGGAGGAGAATTCTCTCTGCCCTCCCCGCCTGCTGCGTCCACACACGGCGTTGTTAGGCTCGCGGCTCCTGGCTGTGCTCCCTGAAGATTTCTTCCCGCGTGGCCACAAGCTGAGCATCTACCCAACCCATAAATCACAGCCAGCAAAAGGCTGAAAATACTCCCCGAGAGCTTCTGCACGGCACTCCAGCTCAAGAACTCCTTGTCAAGGTCTTGACAGTTTATGCTCTCCGAGCCAGATCAGAACCCGATGGGGCACAGAAGCCTTCCTGATCTTTTCCAGGCGGCGGGGCTGAGTAGCCAGAGTTTACACAGGGGTCATAGCCAGCTGTCAGGCGAGTGGAGAAGCAAAGCCAGGTGGAAGGACACGGAATGGCGGGGAGAAGGAAGGTCATCATTAAGTAGACCGTATCTTAAGGAAGTCGGTAATTGGCACCATTTATTAATTACTGGGCGCCAGTCCCCATGCGAAGCATCTTCTGTGTGTTATCTCATTAAATTGCAACTAATCTTCACTAGAACCTTTACGGGAGCTATCGTCATTCTATTTTACCGGGAGGGATTGGAGGCACGGGGAGGTGGAATCATTACTAAAGGTCATATCATTAGTAAATGGCTGACACAGGATTTAAATTTAAACCTAGATTCTCTAAATTGAGACTCCGAACCACTACCCCATCGGGCCCCTTCCTGTGCAGACACTCCCGGAAGCCCAGGGAGGGCGCCTCTCCCTCCTCCCACCCCCTGGGAACTGAAGCTGGGAAGTCCCCTCGGAGTTAGCAGGTGGCCATTTCTCATTCCCAGCCTGTCAGATCCCGCTGCAGGCTGGGACCCAGTTTATGGAGGAAAGTGCCAAGTCCCATGGCACGCCTACCTCGTTCCCCTTCTCGACACTTCACCCTCCCCGGGGCCAAGAAGCCAGTCGCTGCTCACGAGGGACAAGAGGTCTCACTGAGTACTCAAACCACATCTGGAACCTCTAGGTATTTTAAGCGCTTCCAGGACAAATGCTTCTGGAGGCTTCCTGCAAGCAAACCTCTGAAGTGTTGGAATTCCAGTGAGGCTGCCCCGGCAGAAATCCCACCGCACATTAAAGCCGCTACCTGAGCGTGGATGACTGGACACGAGGGCCCAGGGTGATGCCAATCCATCCAGGGCAGCTGCGGGACCTCGCTCACCGGACGTAGAAGTCAGCCAGCGCTCACGACAATCCTGCCCTTGCCCTCCTTAAAATCTTCAGCCTTGTTCTCGATTGTCAAAGGAACAGAGTCTGAACGCCTCCGCACAGCAAGCATGGCCTTTTTACACCCTCCTTTACTGGCTTTCTTTTCTTTTTAAAAAATTTTAATGTTTATTTATTTTTGAAAGACAGAAAGAGAGAGAGAGAGAGAGAGAGAGAGAGAACTAGTGGGGGAGAGGCAGAAACAGAGGGAGACCCAGAATCTGAAAGCAGGTTCCAGGCTCTGAGCTGTCAGCACAGAGCCCGACGTGGGGCTCGAACTCACAAGCAGATCATGACCCGAACTGAAGCCAGACTCTCAACCGACTGAGCCACCCAGGCGCCCCTCCTGGCTTTATTTTCTATCTGACTCCTGCACCCTCCCTTCTCTCCTTGTACATCAAACCCTTCACTCCCCAAGACCTGCCAAGTTCTTCCGAGATCTGAGCCTTCGCACACGCTGTTCCCCTTCTTTACCTCACAAACGCCTCCCTACTCTTCAAGACCCAGCCCAAAGGCCCCTCTTCTCCAGAACATTCCTTGGTCCCCAAGTCAGTTGTTCAAACGTCTCCTCATTCTACCAATGAATGGCGCTGGACTCTTATTACGCATTTACAGAGATCTTCCCTGTCAGACCCCAAACTTCTCAAGGTAGCAATCGTCATAATGATGACCATGACAATAGGTAGCTGTACCTATGAAGTAGAACATCCTCATGATTATTGGTAAAGCATCACTGTGTCCACCCAACAGATGTCAGGTCTCGCTTGCCTTACGCTGTGGTCCACATCTGGGAGCGTCCAAGTCCTCACTCATTGACGGTCCCCATGAATCCTTCAGTTGTCACTGTCCTTCTTTCTGCTTATTCTCCTCTTTGCTCCATGCTTTGTCCTCACAGAGCTGTCGTTTTTCTCTCGTGGTCTTGGACTTCTTATACACCACCATTCAGCCATTTTTAATTGCTTCACACTTTGACACCGCCGATTACGTGACTCTAGAAGGGAATACAATTCTTCCGGAGAATCGGCCAGAGTTCTTAGATCTTGGTAGCAAGATCCTAACTCATCACTGAAGGTGATCACCGATTCTTGAATAGCAGTAGGTGGCCTGGTCGTAGCGGCTCATCCCTCGCCGGTCCTCGGGGAGACAACCTACGCGTCGTTGGTACAGGTAGGTGTTGTAATCGGCATCGAATTACATAGAGAGATGCAGGTATGGCACGCAGGTGTGGTGATAACACTTAGAGTCCTCAGCACGTGCTGCTGGCGTCCCCCGAGACCTTCCCGTGCACAACAGTGGCCGGCCCTCACAGTAACCTCTGCAGACGCTGTCCGGACCGGAACACCGGGAAGGCTATCTGCACACTTACCCTGGAGCCTGGCATGGTGTGTCGTCATAAACATGGGCAGAATGAGTGATTGAGGGGAGAAAACGCATGCATGACAGCCCCACCCATGTCACCAAGACTTGTACGCTTTGGGGCCTGATGGAGATCTGGCTGCCACTGTTAATGTTAGGGAATCATACTCAGTACAGTTTGGAGACCACTGACTTGGGAGGGGTAGCCAATCCGATTTACGTTGGGGGGGCGGGGGTTGGAAGGCATGGGCCTGAAAGAAGGCTCCAATTCCCCTGAAATGTTCACAGACTACCTTGTAGCAGAGTGGGATACAAGTGTCCCTCCAGAAAAGGAGCATCTCTCTAAGAGCCCCAATGGCCTATAACAATCGAGAAGCGATTCTAGATTTGTTGGCCAACAGAAGCCCAATCCTCTTGCGTGTAAGCATCTCTGGCACACAGCGGTCAGATGTTATTAATAAAAACTGCTTCACCAGTTCCTGTGGTGACCATCGCCTTTTCTAATGCTACATTGGATTCCCCCTACCTCAATTTTACAAAAGTGGGATAGGTTCAGAGAAGCTAGAGAAACGACCACAGTCCCAACTGGTACCTGGCAAAGCCAAGACTCCAACGAAGGCCCGTCTCTGACTCCAAAGCCCGCACTCTTTCCACCATGATGCCCTGATGATGCCTGAGCTGGGCCCTGTGAAGAAAATCTTCCCCCACGACCGCTGTGACTCACCCCCCAGGGTCACATTGCTCTGTTTGCAGAAGCAACTTTGCAGGGGCGCTTGAATGGCTCAGTCACATAAGCGGCCCACTTTGGCTCAGGTCATGATCTCATAGTCTGTGGGTTCGAGCACTGCCTCAGGCCCTCTGCTGTCAGCACAGAGCCCGCTTCGTGAGCCCACTTCGCGTCATCAGTGCCCCCCTCTCTCTGCTCCTCCCCTGCTGTCTCTCTCCCTCAAAAACATTTAGAAAGAAAAAGGAGCAACTTTGCAGAGCCAAGCTGAGGCTTTCCTCAGGTCAGCTTGGCACACGTTCTGGGTGCCCTTTGCAGTGTAAGTTATTTAACACGATCAGGATAAAATCCAGCCGTCAAAAACCTTCATCTGAATTCTGGAACAGAGCGTGAGGAGTAATTCCACATTCTCCGCAGCCTTGAAGCCTTCGGGGCTGTGCCCGCCACTTGGACCCAAACTGGCAGAGCAGACTTTTAGCAGAAAACCGAAATTTAACCAAACAGCACACACTTCCCATCAAATACAAGCTGTCAGTAAACACACTGACTTGCCTGTTGGAGAAGGAATATGGCGCCCTCAAAGGAGAATTGTTTCTCTGTTACATAAAGATAAATGATCAATTCTAAAAACTCGTAACTCCAGTGGTTTGAGTTTTGAGCGTTTCCCGGTAACTTCCTAGCTCCTCTCCTATAACGGTTAATCTTTTTCTTATCTTGAGATGCATTTTTATCCAACGAGAGAGAGAGAAAACGAACGAGCGGGGGAGGGGGGCAGAGAGAGAGAGAGAGAGAGAGACGCAGAATCTGAAGCAGGCTCCAGGCTCTGAGCTATCAGCGCGGAGCCCCCACGCAGGGCTCGAACTCACGAACCACCAGATCGAACTCACAAACCGTGAGATCATGACCTGAGCTGAAGTCAGCCTCTCTACCGACGGAGCCCCCCAGGCGCCCCGAGAGCTTTTAAAACCTAAAGACTTGCGCACCGTCTACCAGGCCAGCCACTCCTTTGGGGATCTCGGGGTCATGGCCGACCGTGTGTGGCATTACCAGATATGACCAGCAGAGGGCGGCTCCTCCTTGTTTAAGGCAGAAAGCTTCGCCCCCGGAGCTGCTATTTTCCCAGAGAAGGCAGACTTGGGTGGGGGGGAGCTTGCCTGAGCAAGCACCACGAATTGTAAATTAGCCTCCTCCTGGCCTCTGCCTCTGCTGAAAGGGCAAGAAAGGGCTGGTGAAGAAACAAACCCCTTGCCAGGGGCCTCGGCACACGTATTCATTCATTCATTCATTCATTCATTCATTATGCAGCCCTTGCGGAGTGCTCCCTGAGATTTGGGGAGGGGGGTTGAAGACAAATGAGACTCCTCCCGGCTCGAAGGAGTTCGGTGTTGGTGGGGAGAGGCTCACGCACGGAGCAAGGGGAGCCCAGAGGCTGGTCAAACAGGAGAGTCAGACGGCACTTGGAGAGCATGCGAATCCAGGGTGAGCCGTGACTTGGGGAAGACCCTAGCGGTCCTCTTCCCAGGACCCCCCACCCAACAGTCTCTTCGCCCACCCCTTCCCCCAGATTTCTGTTTTTCCCTCCACCCCAATGTCCTCGGGTAGAGATATGTGAGTTACCCTTCGTTCAATGTCCTCGGGTAGAGATATGTGAGTTACCCTTCGTTCTTCTCTCCTTCTGTCCCTTGCCTTCCTTTCCCACTGGGAGGGCGTTTGCCATAATTCTGCTTCTCTTTTTTTTTTTTTTCTAAGTTTTTTTTTTTTTTTTAACATTTATTTATTTTTTAGAGACACAGAGAGACAGAGCACGAGCAGGGGAGGGGCAGAGAGAGAGGGAGACACAGAATCCGAAGCCGGCTCCAGGCTCCGAGGCATCAGCACAGAGCCCGACGCGGGGGCTCGAACTCACGAACCGCGAGACCGGGACCTGAGCCGAAGCCGGGCGCCTAACCGACTGAGCCACCCAGGCGCCCCTCTGCTTCTCTTCTTTGCGCGGAGCTGGTCGGCGCACTGCGCGGCTGTCACCAGGCCGACGCCGGCGGTTTTGCCGCTAGGCTTCCGCGTGTGCTCTTCAACCCACCGGGGCCTCCCGTGGGTCCCCAGAGTCCCCGAGGGTCCCTGCCTCTGCCGGCCGCCGGGGCTGAGCGGGTCACTTCTTTTCATTTCATCACGCTTTGCGCAGGTCCCGGTTAAGGCGCGTGGCCTTGTGGTTCCCCGGGTCCACACTCGTATCCTGGAGAAGTAACTGGCCCTCATCTTCCCGCCGAAGCGGAAAGTCAGACTCACCTGCCGCTTCATTGGGACATTCTGCACCGCCTCCCCGCGAAGCCCCAGCGGCAGAGCAGCGAAGGCTTTCTTCCCTTTGAGAGGCAGCCCCTGACCGGCTGTCCTTCTCTTCTACCCCGCGGACACAGCACGGGACCAAACCATGCGCGACACCAGCCTGCACTGCCTGCCCAGGGGCCGTGGCCCCAGCCCCTGCGCTTTGCGCCTCTGGAGTCCTCCTGCCGCCAGGCTGCTCTCCCCATCGCAAGACCAGGGGCCCGTGTCCCGAAGGTGTCCCTGGAAAACTGGGACTGTTGTGGCCAAACAGGTTAATTCACTCCCTCGAATCACCTGAATCCGAGCGATGTGGCTGTCCCCGGGGCCTTTCCCGGCTCCAGATCCTGGGCTTGCCTTACCATGCAATTCCCTCCCTGGTGGGTTGTTTCTTCAATATTTTAGGTTGACTCGTCCTCTTTAAAAGGAAAAAAAAAAAAAAAAAAAAAAAAAAAAAAAAAAAACAACTGGAAGAGCGAGAGAAAATAGGAAATAGCAGGGTTGTTATGAAGCCAGAAATCTAAATATAGCTCCTATAAAGAGCAGCAGAACTCAGTTGTGGTTTCTCTGTATCTTGAAAATGCCGCAGCTAATGACCAAAAACAGGCCCGCTTCATCTAGGCTGGTGACCAGCGGCCGGGCACCGGTGGCGTGGTAACCAGGGTCGCACAGCCTCCGAAGGACCTCATTGCTGCAACCAGATGCTTGTGCCAGCCACTCCTTCCGGCCAGAACCGGGGAGGAGCAGGGTCCCTGCAGCGTCCTGGGTTCCTCGGGGGGCCTTGGCTTCCTCAGCATCAGCAGAGAGCACTGGGGGCAGAAGGTCAACCAGCGAGAATATTCTGGAACAGCGATCGCCAGTGCTTCAGCTGATTGCCCCAGGAAGCCGGTCGCCACCCCCCTTCCGCTCTTGTCGGGAATCCCCCCCCCACCCCCCCCCCCCCCCCCCACCCCCCGCGCTTCTAGATGCCATTTGCCCTGCGAACTGCTCAGTACATGTATCATTTTATGGAATCTCCCCAACTCTGTACGAGTCCCCATTTTACAACCAAGGAAGTGGTGGCTTCGAGAGGTTAAGTAACTTCCCCAAATTTGTAAGGCTAGTCAGTTGCAGAAGCTGAATTTAAACCCAGACGCAACTGTCTCCCAGACCCCAGCTATCGTCTTAACCGCTATGCTGGGCTGCTCCGGCTGTAAGACCATGCAGTAAAAACAAATGAGAGTTTGGCTGAGCAGAGAAAATTCCCTAATCCCGAGGGTTATCAAGCCTTACAGCGGCTCCCGAAGGGAGACACCAAACCATTTTCTAAGACATGGTTCAGCCCCTGGGAGCAGGCCTCGGGCACATTTGCCCTTCCAGCTAGCACCCCCCCCCCCCAACAAACGTTTAATTGAGCACCTACTGTATGCCATCACCAGCAGCGAACAAGAACAAGGCCTTACTCTGGTGAGCTTAGGTTCCAGCAGGAGAGGAGCAGAGAATAAGTTAGTGAATAAATGAGCAAGACTGATCTCGTAAGTGTGAAATGTCATGAGAGCAGGGTGGCGTGTTGGCACGGGGCACGGTGGGGCCACCTTGGTTTGGGGGGGGCACGGTGGCACCTTTCTGGGGAAGCGATTTACTGTTCAGAATGTGACTCAAGAAGGGTCAGCTGTTTCCCATCTGGAGGCAGGTCCTCTCCAGCCAAAGGACCAGCCAAGACCCCCAAGTGGGAACAGGCTTGAAACTGGGGATCAGCGAGGTCTGATTTGAGTTTTTAGGAGGCCACGCTGGCTGCCTTCTGGTTGAGGGGCCACAGAGAGGCAGGACAGGAATCCAGAGGCCGGTGGTACCGTGGACAGCAGCGTGGCCGGAGCAAACGGGCCCTGTCCTCGCAGCTTGTTGGGGAAATGCTCTCCCCTCTCAAGCCACCACACATGGGGCTTCCACTCCAGGCCCATGAGAGAACCAAGGGGAGGGCCCTGCTGTCCCCTCCACCCAAGGGGAACACTGATGAGACCGGGAAGAAGGGACAGTGGCCCCGCACAACTTCGTCCTCGCCCTCCCCCCTCACACCTCCTGGTCTCCCTCTAGGACATCTCTGTCCTCAGAGAGGGAACATCCTGCTCAGTTCTCATCCTTCCCAGGACAGACTCTGCCCCTGGGGGTGAGGCCACATAGAGGGCTGTGCCGGGGACCCGGGTCTGAGCCAATGCTAATTCAAGAGAGAAGCTGGTTCAAGCCTGTTCTCCGGCCCAGCCAATGGTCTGGCCCCTCGGCCTGACACTGCCTGGAGAGCAAGACAGAGGGTCCCTAAACACTCACCAGAACGGACACACACAGAGCAGCCCTGGAGGCAGAGCCAGCCAGGCCCCGCTGATTGGTTCTTGGCTGTGAGGGAGGGCGAGGGAGGGGCTTAAGGATGAGGTTGAGGTTCTAATCTAAACAGGTGAGTAGATTAGACAGAGGAGTCTTGGGGACAGTGGAGTGGGGGGCACCCGTTTGGAGAAGTCAAGAGTTCTGTTTATTTGTGTGGTGCCTGTCGACCTCCAAGTGGAGAGGTCAAGGGAGCAGCTGGAGAAAATACTCAAGGAGACGTGGCTGAGGACTGCCAGCCGTCCCCCCCACCCCCACCCGCAGTGTCCCAGAGGTCATGGGTGACTCCTTCCCCCCACCACTGCCACTGCGGTCCTTTCTGCCCTTGGCTGTCTCTCCCTTGTGACAGCAACGAGTTACACAAGGGCACGGTGCAACTCCAAACTACTTTCTCCCTTGAAGCCTAATTAAAAAGTAATTAATTTTTTTTAAAAGCCATTGGCTCTGTGATACGGGAGCCAACCCCATTAAGGGACACTGAGCCCAGCAAAGGCTGGCTGTGTTGTAATGGGTCTTCTTCCTGTCGTTCTTCTGGGGACACACCCTTAATGATGTGGTAAGAAAGCGGGAGGACATTAATTTGAGCATTTACAGTGAGTCAAGTCAGGCCCCATGCCAACCATCTCATTTGTTTTCTGTCATCCTCCCAGAGACCCTGGGAGGTGGGTAATACTCTTGCCCTCATTCCACAGATGAGGGAATTGAGGGATATTAGCGAGTAACTAGCTCAACAGCACACAGATAATAAGGGACACGGGTGGGATTCAAACCCAAGTCTGTTGACCCCAACGTCATTGCTCCCAACCCTACAGTCCACAGCATGCCAGTCTTCCCACTCAGATCTAAGCACCCCAACGCCTCTGGAGCATCCCCAGAACAACGAGGTCTTGCCTCAATATCTGTTCCCAGTCAAGGAGCCTTCTTAGCTGAGGCAACCCCACCCCTGCCATCGGCACATAGAGAAATCAGTCTTCCGATGTGTAGGTTTCTTATCCGATAAGGCAACGTGTCTACCCTGGCTGCCCAACTCCCAGGCTCCTGCCTTCATCTTGCCCTGCCTGTGATTCCAGAAGGTGGGGAGAAGCTGGGAAGGCAGTGTGGGGAAACCTAGGAGGGTGAGAGCAGGGCCTCGGGCACCGCCCCAGCCACACACACTCCTTCCAGAGCCCAAGTGGATGCTGACATAAAGACCAGAGCTGGGAAGGGGAGGCAGGGCTCCCACCAGAATCCTTAATCTAGCGCTGTCTGAAGACCCATAATCTCACTGGTGAGACTGAGCCCAAAGTCGGACTCTTTGTCGACGGTGAAGAGGCCGCTTGGGATTCTCTCTGCCCCTCCCCCACTCATGCTTACACGCGCACGTGCATGCGTGTGCACACACGCTCTCTCTCACTCTCCCAAATATAAATAAGCTTGAAAACAGTTTAAAACAGAATGCTTCCCAAATCTTGACATTTTCCAAGGATCAGACCTGGGGGGGGGGGGTCCCCTCATCTCCACCCACTTTCCTCGGACAGTCTCACCTTCACACAGCCCTCCTGCCGCCACGTGCTGTCTCCCCCCACATCTGCATCTGTAGCCCCGGTGCGCGTCCCAACGTCCAGGCACGGCTCTCAGCTCTCTGTCGGACGTCTCCATCCACACCCCCTCCAGTCACCTTCAACCCAGCAAACCCCAACTGATGAGACGCGCTGCCCATGACCTTTCTCATCTTTTCCTGGTTAATGGCCACTCTATCTAGCTGGTCTTCTGAAACCCAGGGGTCTCCCTGACTCTCCCACCTCACCCGTTCCCTAAATCCCACCAGAGACCAAATCCCATTTATTCCACCTCCTGAGTACTTCTCACATCCATCCCTCCTCTCCTGCCTTCGGGCAGACTCTTACTGGTTTCCCTGTGGATTACTGAGGCAGCTTGCAACTGGCCGCAGGTTTCAGTCTTGCTTCCTCCAGAATAGCTCCCTGCTGCCCACACCGTGACCTTAGAATACAAGCCTGACCCCGTGGCTTTGCTGTGGAGCACAAGGTCCTTCTACACTCAGACTCGGGGTCCGGTATTTCTCTTATTCTGGCCATAATGGTCACAGTCACAGAACTCCAATGTGATAGTGTGATTTATAAGAAGAAATGTACATTTAGCCTTTGCCCATTCCTGACAGAATTCTCAGACCTTCGGAATTCCTAAGCGATCGGAGCGACGAAGGCCGTCTTTCGCCGTGCTAACGATGTGACTTCGGAAAGCCCGTGGGTCAACCAAGGATGGAGCCTGGTCCTCAGAGGAACCGACCTTGTCACTAGAGTGTTGGAACTTTCCGTCCCACCCTCAACTCCTGGTAAGGGCAGTGCTCATGTAATGAAACCTCCATAAAAACTCAAACGGACAGGTTTTCGAGAGCTTCCAGGTTGGGGACCAGGATGCATCCACGTGCTGCCATCCCAAGGCCCCAAACTCCACTTTGTTCAGGATCCCCTGTGTGTGTCTTCATCTGTCTTAATTCGCACCCTTTATTTTCCTTTCTAATAACCCAGTGATCTAGTGAGTTAACCAGTTGCCTGAGTTCTGTGAGACACGCTAGAAAATCAACTGAACCCCACGGGGGGGAGGGGGTGGTCCGAGGAACCTCTGATTTATAACCAGTTAATCAGAAGCACGAGTAACAACCTGAATTTGTGACTGGTCTCTGCAGTGGGGGGCAGTCTTCTGGGACTGAGCCCAGAACCTGTAGGGCCAGATGTCATCTCTAGGTAGATGGTGTCAGGACCGAGTGGAACATGGCTGGGGGAGAATTGCTTGGTGAGGGGAAAACCCCCTGCACCCTCGCTGGAATTGGCGTCAGAATCTTGTGCAAATGTCTCTCCCGCCTCCCGGTTCTCCCTGTGTTTCCTTCTGTCTGCAGTGCTCACAGCTGCAAGGACGCCTGCCCATCCTTCCGGACACATCCAGCACACACGTCCTGCCCCGACAGCGTCCAAGCCAGCTGGACCCCGTCTTTGCAGCGCTCCCAGAGCAACTTGGATGTAATTCCAGTACATCCCGTGCTGCACGGTATTTGAAGAATTCACTTCTATGTCCGCTTCTCCGCTGGGCTCGCCGGAAGCAGGGACGGTCTCCTCCTCACCGTCTCCAGGGCCTGTGACCGTGCTTGACTTTGTAAGGACTTAATTGTTTCCCGAAATCAATCTGCGAAACTCCTGGAGTCCTAAAACATTTAGAGCTGGAAGGGCAGCCCGTAGGACACCTCGTCAAACACCCTCCTTTTCGCCCGAAAAAGCTGCGAGCCTGAGCTGTAGGTGGCTGGACGTAGCTCACTGCTGCTACAGCTGGGCCTACCTTTTGCCCCTCGTCTGTAAAACCTGGGGTGCGGATACGACAGGGCGCGTGCCTGGCACCTCCGGGCTCGTGCCCACCGCACACGTGAGCATCTCCCAGTCGTGGAGCTCCTTGGATTTCCGGGAAGAGCAGGGATCCATCACCACCTCTCCCCTTCTCATCTGCGTCCCGGGTTGCACGCACACCGGGCTCCAGCTGGCCTCTGACTTCTGGCCTGGCCTGGTTGCTTTCACACCCTTGCTTCTTAGCGGGCGGGTGGCCGGCCGGCGTGTGCAACGAAGCCCGCGCTCACGCGTGAGACCTTCCGCCGGGCGCGGGGGGCATCTCCAGGACGGATGTTCCTTTTGATCATTGTTCTATACGCTCTCGGCCTTATCAGGGTTATTAAGCCGTTTGGTATCCCGGGCAACCTGAGAGCAGCTCCCCGATGCTTTAACCCCCAAAGAGGCAGTTCCAAGGGAAGAAGAGGGCAATCCTCACCAAGTGCCACCGTCACGGGCTTAGCCTCTCAAGGGACTTTTCTGCACGCGACTGGGTCATCTCCAGGTAGTGCTTGGGCTTTGGCAGGAGAGAAGGGAAGGGCTGAGGGCACCGGCTATGTAAGAATAGACCCTTTTTCCTAGCCGTGAAAATAGATGTCTGTGGCCTGAAACCTATTTTCCTGCCGCGTGCTTCTTCAGGAACATCCGCGTTTTCCTCCGTCGGCCCAGATTCAGGTTAATCTTGAAGTTGCTCAGCCAAAGAGCCGGGAGGTACAGTCAGTGATTTTTTGACATGTTCAGAGAAGCCCCTCCACCCCCCTTTCCGGAGGTCAACGCCGGCCCACCGCCTTGGCTCAGAGCCACAGAGGCGCTACCTCCCAGGCCAGCTGTTTGCAAAGCCCCCCTCTGCCGTAGCAGCCTCTTTCTGTGGCTTCTTTTGAAAGCTCGCCCTTGAATTCGGGTTCAGGATTCCCGGAATTCCCTAGAGAGAGAACATCAGAAGTTAGGGTTTTGTAGGGCCCCCATTCATAAAACACTGGGCCATTTCCATGGGGGGCCTTGTTCCTCACGTGAAAAGAAACAAAGGAAGCTGCCAAGAGACATGTGTCTCCACGAGTCACATCCCCTTGGAGGACAGTGGGGCTCTGCTGCCCCCTGAGGTCTGTACGCACACAGAGGGGAAGGAAAAGGATGTTCTCAGCCTCCAGGGTAAGCAGAGCCTGTGATACACAGGCGTGTTCTTCAGGCCAGAGAGGAGCCCTGGGACCTATTTGCCGCGTTGAAGTGTGTCGTCGGCAAGGAGGTGCTCGGTGAGCAGCGGTCCCCCCAACGCGGCACCGCAGCAGGGACAAAGCTTGGCGTCACATGCCCTCTGGGGGGGGGGGGCTCCCAGCTGCAGTGCCACGCACAAGGTCCCCGCCCGACAGAAGGTCCCTACAAGATTTCTCATGCCGCCACACTCTGTGGCCCGGTCCGTGGGGCTCAGGTGTCTCCCTGGCTTTGGTTCCCCACCCCCGTATTTTCCAGGACCCGGGAGGGCTTCACGCCATTTCTCCTGGGGTGTCCCTGATCACTTCGAGCCCTCCGGGTGGCCTGTGGTCCTTCCTTCTCTGCTTAGGCTTCCTTCCTGTGGTTTCTGAGGCTGCTGTCCCGAGGCTACGACCGAATGTCAAGGGCACAGGCCCTTGTTGCCCCTGTGGAGGCCACTGACCCCCATTAGCAGAGGAAGCTGTATCCTTGTTGATGCATGCACGAAAACCTCATCACACCCGGAGCCAACTGCCTAGAGTTGGCTCACCTTCCCCACCGCTCCTTGTAGCTTGTCTTTTTTGAATGTTTATTTATTTATTTTGAGAGAGGAGAGAGAGAGAGAGCGCACCCGTGAGTGGGGAAGGGGCAGAGAGAGAGGGAGAGAGAGAATCCCAAGCAGGTGCCAAGCTGTCAGTGTGGAGCCCAATGTGGGGCTCCCACTCACGAACCGTGAGATCATGACCTGAGCCGAAATCAAGAGTTGGAGGCTTAACCAACTGAGCCACCCAGGCGCCCCCTCGCTTGTTCTCCTATTTGTGCCTTCTCCACCCTTCACCCTCCTCCCGACGAGGGCTCTGCCCTGGCCCTAAGGTGTGTAAGGGGGGGAAGTGTGGCCAGGGGACATTGGAGCAGCACAGACTTTTCCCCCCTGGGGTGCTGGAGAGCCACCTCAGGCCCTCCTGGCGGGGCAGGTCTCCTGACGGTGCTAGATCCCCGCTTGAATGCTGCTTCGGGCTCCGGGGTGGGCTAAACGTCAGGGCAATCTGCCGTGTCAATTTCTTGGTAATAACAATCTGGTTTTTACATGTTTTTGTGGGTCTTTCTGTATGGTCTCGCCTAATTAAAACTACTTTCTCAGAGCTCCCTGTTTTACCCCAAACCCAGAGGAAATAAGGCTAAGCAATGGAGCACACTTATGAGCACCATCTCGGCTGACCCTAGATGAGCAGAAAGACTCGTCGGAAGTCTCGGCAGAGGTGAAGTGATGGGCTCTTCCTTGCCTTTGGATGATGATGAAGGCCAGGGGGCGCTGGATGAGACACGAAAGCTCAGGGGTCCTGCCCCGGCTGTGCTGTTGGAATCCTCTAGAAAAGTACGGATACCTGGGTCCTCCCGCAAAGATTCTGATTCCATTGGTCTGCAGTGCCGCCTGGGCACTGGTGTTTTTTAAATCCTCGGTGATTCCGAACCTCCTCTGCATCTCCTCCCAATAGCTCCTTCCAGCCCACCTTTATTCTGGCATCTTCTAGCTCCAGGGAGAAGGCTTGGGTGATTCATCGCCAAGCAAAACCATTCACTACCCCTTAATAAGATGAATTTGTGTCACCAACAATAAGTCATCCTGTCTCTGGCCCTCTTCTGCTCCTGAAAAATCTCCATGTGCCATCGCTTCCTTCCCTTCAAACTGATATTCTGATAAGTCTCCATTTTTTTTTTTTTTAAAGGCATCCTGGTCATCAGAATGGGTGGTGTGTGTGTGTGTGTGTGTGTGTGTGTGTGTGTGTGTGTGTGTGTTTTGGGAGTGGGGAGGCTGCTGTTGGGGAGAGAATGAATAGCCAATAAATTATATTTTGCAGAACTGAAGCTACCCAGGTCCTCGCTCTGGGCAGGACAGCCCCCCAGGGCCAGGGGCAGAGTGTGGGCACTGGTGTTTGTAAAGTCCAGGGAAGGCACTGCTTCGACTCTTAAGAAATTGCCATTTGTGATGGGGCAACCCGAGTGCCTTTTCTTTCGTTTTTTTTTTAAATTTTTTTTTAACATTTATTTATTTTTGAAGGACAGAGAGAGACAGAGTACTAGTTGGGGAGGGGCAGAGAGAAAGGGAGACACAGAATCCGAAGCAGGACCCAGGCTCTGAGTTGTCAGCACACAGCCCGATGCGGGGCTCCAACCCATGAACCGATGCAGGGTTTGAACCCAGGAACCGTGAGATCGTGACCTGAGCCGAAGTCGGACGCCGAACCAACCGAGCCACCCAGGCACCCCAGGAGTACCTTCTCGTTAGGGCCATGTACCTCCACCCAGCTATAAAGTTATTTCCCTTTGTTTTGTGTTCGATGTCGATTAACAACAATTGTAACACCTGTTACGGAGTGGATTATGTCCCTTCCAAATAGGTACGTTCAAGTCCTAACCCTCAGTGCTTCTGAATGTGGCCTTATTTGGCAATAGGATCGTTACGAATGTAATTAGCTCAGTTAAGATATGGTCACGGGAGCAGTGTGCTATGACTGTGTCCTCATGAGAAGATGGCCCTATGAAGACAGACACACGTGGGGAGATGTCAGGTCAAGATGGAGGCTAGAAGCCAAGAAGCACCAAGGATTTCTGGCAACACCAGAAGCTAAGAGAGAGAGAGGCATGGGCACATTCTCCCCTGGAGCCGTTGAGGGAGCCTGGCCCTGCAGACATCCTGATTTGGGTCCTCCAGCCTCCAGAACTGTAAGAGCATAAATGCCTCTTGTCGGCCGGCCAGCTTCTGGCACTTGTTACAGCGGCCCTGAGAGACTCACGCAAACCAAGCTATAAAGCCCACGTTTGTTTGTCTAAAAGAGGCGATAGACTGTGAGAGCTGAGATCACGGGCGTCGGCGTCCAGGAGCCCCGGGTCCCACTCCCTCCTACGACGAGCTGTGTGACCTGGGTAAATCATTTAACAGCTCTGAGCCTCAGTTTCCTCATCCGTATACTGGCGAGGCTCACACCCTATTTCACGGAGCCCTTAGGAAACTTGAAACAGATTGGGAAGAAGTGGTGCTTACCCGGGGCCCAGCAGCTGCCAGCACCCTCCAGGGCACAGGTGAGGCCGCACAGCGGGGACCGGGGGGTGTCTCTCCCGACCTGTGCAGGTGCCCTCTGAATGAGGCCTGGGCTCCGTGTGGCAGGCTCTCTCGCCGGCTAAAGGAGGGCAGGGGTCGGGCCGAGCCCCTGCCTCCCTGGGATGCTGTCAGGGTAAAAGCGACGATGCGTGGAAGCCCTTGCCGCGAGCCGCCGTGTAAACATCAAGTCGCCATCGTTAGTTTTGCGTCTATCCATCACCGACTATTTCAGCGTTTCAGCGAGACGCCCGTGCCGTGTGCTGGGCCTCAGCTCGCACCCCAGGCATCTGGCTGGCACGCGGCAACGGCAAACCCGTTCGCTCGGGTCTCACTGCTTCATTATTGCAAGTTGGCACGGCTCCGGGTACCTTGGGAGCCCTTGGACACGCACCATACGTTCCGGGCAGGAAGGCTGTCCTGGCACGGAGACGCTGCCTGTCACTCCTGCGGCTCCGTTCCGCCAAGTGGTAGATCCTCTCCAAACTCGCGGGTCCAAATGCACAGGAAGCAAAAGCCTGGCACTCCCAGGTGCCAGAGCCACACTCCCCCGGGGACCAGCTCAGCGGCCGCGAGCCCAGCACTTGTCACCAGTGGCAGTTTCCAGCCTGGCAATGGAAAGAGGCAAGGAGGCGGGGAGCCGGGCAACGGTCTCGCATCTCATATGTACGCGGGACGCGTATAACGTATGTGGAACCCAGCCCCCCAGGCCCGCGCGAAGAGCTGTGTCCCTGCCTGTCTGGGTTGTCCGCTGACTATGGACACCAAGCAAAGGAGAGCTTGACCAGCACCGACTTCACTCGCTCATTCATTCATTCCTTCAATTAATCAAGCAGTGCGGGGGCTCCTGGGTGGCTCAATCGGTGAAGCGTCCGACTTCGGCTCAGGTCGTGATCTCACGGTGCCTGAGTTCGAGCCCCGCCTCGGACTCTGTGCTGACAGCTCAGGGCCTGGAGTCTGTGTCTTTGGATTCTTGAGCTCTGGGATGACGAGCCGGTCCCCTGAGGCGAGGCGAGGGGCCGGCGTGCCTGAGCCACCCTGTGCGGAAGGAGGAGCCTTGGTGAGAGCACCCTCAGGAGGCTCCACGGGGAGCTGTTCCAGGAGTAGCTTAGTAACAACACTCAGTTCGACCAGGGTTTATCAAGCCTCTATGACAGGCTGGGCACAGATCTGGGAGCTTGAGTTTCACTGATGAGTTTCAGAAAGATCTCGCCCTCGTGGAACTTATATTAAGACCCCAGGAAATCGGAAATCTGCAACCTGAATATTTTCGAATCCTCCTTGACCTGGGAATATTCCAGTGAAACTGAGGTTCTAGTTCATTTCTATGTAAGTTTATTCATTTTTGAGAGAGAGAGAGAGAGAGAGCACACAAGTAGGGGAGTGGCAGAGAGAGAAGGCGAGAGAGAAAATCCCAAACAGGCTCCACACCATCCGTGCAGAGCCCGATGTGGGGCTCAAACTCACGAACCTGATCAGACCATGACCTGATCGGCTCAAGTCGGACACTTAACTGACTGAGCCACCCAAGCGCCCCTGGGTTCTAGTTCTGTCACAAATCGGCCATCGGGCAAACCACTCCGTCGGCCCCATCACTGAGGACACTGAAGTGCCCGCTCCCCTTATCTACCAGCTGCACGGGGTTGGTCAGAGGTCGGAAGAGTAGGTGTCGAAAGCTGTCGTGAAACTATGCAGGCAAGGGGAAGGAGCAGGGGGGAGGGTTATTTTCAAAAGCCTGATGCCAGGAAGTCCTGGCCCCAGGTGTTCTCTAAGGAAAATAGCCTAAGGAAGCCCGCTTGACTTCTCAAATTCCCGACATCCCCAAAAGACACGCACAGAATGCTCTTTCTTTCATAGAGCCTGCTCACCTCCGCCAGAGGCCACGGGCCCGGGAAGAAGGAGACAATGGCCCCTCGGGAAGACCCCGCTGGCCGGTCCAGGAGGGCACGGCACGTCCTGGTGCTGAGGGTGGGGCCCGGTTCCGGAGGAGGAGGGGCCAAGCATTGATCATTAGGTGTGATCGAAAGAATATTCTTCCCCAGGAATGGAAGTGGAAACAGAAGGCAAGTGACATTTCAGATGATTCGGCAACTAAAGACAAAGAAACTAGTCCAAGGTACCTTAACCTTGGCACTCTGGACATTTCCGAACAGAGAGTTCTGAACTGTCCTGCACGTCGTGGACGGTTTAGCAACGCCCCTGGCCTCTATCCACTAGATGATAGTAGCATTGCCCACCCCGGACTTTGCAACCCAAAATGTCTCTGGATAACACCAAATGTCCCGTGGGGGTCAAAAATCATTCCCGACTGAGAACCACGGATCTAGCTGTTTTCCCGGAATCATCTTCTCCCGTGTCCGCTCGGCCAACTCTTAGGTCAGCCACCTCTTCGCAGTTTGCCCAGAACTTTCTGGGTCTTAGCACTGTAACTCCCACATTCTCTCAGCCTCAGGCAAACGGGGACAGCTGGGAACTGGGCCAGCTCCTTCCCTGTCTTCCTCACGAGGTCTATCCTGATCAACCCATGGATACAGAAGCCTGAAAGCACTTCCCACCTTCTACTGTACTATTCATGTAGAGCGTTGTTTATTGTCCGTCCCTCCCCCTGTCTCTTCCCCCGCACCCCCCACCATAATCTGTGTCAGGGTTGGAGCTTTGCTTTTTTCACTGATGTGTCCCAAGTGCCCGTAACGGCGCCTGGCACATGGTAGATGCTCAGTAGATAGTGTTGCATGAGGATCAGGAACCTCAAACCATTGTGAGCATCTGTGACCCTTGTAATTAATTTCTCCACTGCCTGTTCTCCTCACTTCCCTTGCATGTTGTGCAACAGTGTTTAGCAAGAAACCTTTCAAACTGGTGCAGCCACTCTGGAAAACAGTATGGAGGTTCCTCAGAAAACTTTAAAATAGAACGGCCCTACGACCCAGCGATCGCACTAGTAGGTATCTATCCAAGGGATACAGGTGTGCTGTTTCGAAGGGGCACACACACCCCAGTGTTTATAGCAGCATTATCAACAATGGCCAAAGTGTGGAAAGAGCCCAAATGTCCATCGAGGGATGAACGGAGAAAGAAGATGTCGTATATATACACAATGGAATAGTACTCGGCAATCAAAAAGAATGACACAAGATTCACACCCCGAGGCCTGGCAGCGTGCCGGACAGAACAGAACCTCAACAAATATTTCCTGGACGGAGCATTGACAAGGAAATAATGGTGTCGTGGTTAAGAGCTTGGGCTTTGGGGTCAGGCGACGTTGGGTTCCAATCCTGGCACCACCACAGATATAGATCTGTCTGATCTTGACCCAACTCCTTCCCCTCCCTAGGCCCCCACATCCCCATGGAGGGGGATAAAAAGGAGACTTATCTTGTGAGCATCACAGCCTGGCCATTGGGACGGTTGTGAATGTAGGTCCCTCAGCCTACCCAGCGCCTCGTAAAAAATACTCTACAAAAGGGAGCTGATGTGGGATTTCTTCCCAGCAAAGTAACAAGAGGTACGGAATTTTCTACCTACTTCTACATAGCCAATCACCCTGACTTCGTGGCTGCAAAACAGCCAGCCGTCGCAGTGTCTGGGGTCGGGAAAGGCAGGACCGGCTTGGCTCTGGAGTCTGGCTCTCGCACGAGGTTGGCCAGGGGTGCGGGCTCCCCGGAAGCCTCCCTGGGACTGAAGGCTCCTATCCTCAGGATGATTCCATCATGGCTGACGAGCTGGTGCTGCTTGGTAGCGACACCGAGGTTCTTCTCCGTGTCGGACTCTCCGTATGGCTCCCCGAGCACCCACAAGACATGTTGGTGGCTTTCCTCAGAGTGACTAATCCAAGAGAACACCGTGGAAGCCCTCAACACCCGTTACGCCCAGTCTTGGAAAGTCACACATCACCAGTTCTGCCGAGCCGTCGGTCTCACAGACCAGCCTTGGCTCCGTGTGGGAAGACGCTACACGAGGTGTGAATACCAGGGGGCTGGATCGCTGGGGGCCCTCGGAGAGGCTGACTCCCCCCAGATGTCACGTGATATTTCGCCTCGAAACCGGGAGTGGCTTCATCCAGTCCCTGGCGATCACGTTGCCTTTCTGCCTCCCCCTGCTTATGTGCAACAACGAAGTGCGAGGCCGGGCAAGGTCTACCCAGTTGACTTGAGTGTCCGTTTTCAGGGTCGTTTGCTCCTTAAGCGTAGAGACTACAGCTTCTCCTTCGCGATGCCTCAGTAAATGTTAGGCGAATGGACTGAAAGATTAAATGTTGTCTGGCGAGGAAAATTTGTCGGTTTCTGCTTTGTCCCTGAGTCCTAACGGGCGGAAGCCCAGACGGATTCAGAACCTCAAGGGTCGACACACAGCTCAACGCAGGGCGGAGGTCTGCAGCTGGAGGGGTGGGGGGCACATGGATGAAACCCAGAAGTGTCTGCAGCCGACCAAGAAGGGGCCACTGAGGCAGGGTGAGGCCTCTGCACCCGTCCTGCCCTGGTCACACCCGTGGCCGAGCCCGCGTGTACGAGGACAGCACAACTATCAATCCTATCCTTAGTTTCCTCATTATTAGGATTCAATCCAGGCATTAGCATGGTGGACGAGTGTTACTTTTCTTTTGAGGCTTTGCTGTATTTTTCAGACATACCACGATGAACATGCATTGGTTCGGCAAAGAGAGAAAAACAGGAAAACATGTAAACCTCACTCGGTTTGGAATTTTCAGCGCGGCTAGTCCAAACAGGGGTCCGCCTCTTCTGTAGGACACGCTGAGGGGTGCCTGACGGCCACGCCCCTTGAGTTTCCTCCCAGTCTGTTGAGGGACTCAAGGAGCCATCTGTGAAACGGGGTGGTAACTTCTCGTTTCTCATGGAGTCGTTTGCAAGGATTAGTGAGACATCCTGGGCGGATGGTTGAGATCCAGGGAGGGGAGAAAGGTCGCTGCAAGGCCGGACGGCCCGTGGCAAAGGGGCAGAGAATGAGCTTGTTGGTAGGGTAACACTGACCACCCCCCAAAACTGAGTTGCCACCTGTACTGCCTGAATAATTCATCGTACCCATTCTCTTTCATGGGTGATGCCAGAGGGCACCTGACTTCGCGGCTCGCGTTTAATTAGCGTTATCGCTATTCGCTCTTCCTGTAATTAGTAATATCTGATGGATTCTGGACTTACTCCTTTGCTGCGACATAACAGCAAAGCTCCTGGCAGCTGGCTGGTAGAGGACAGAAACTCTCATTTTTCCTGAGAGACCGCTGTCCAACACGCCGACACCCTCGAGAGCCTGGGATTCGCGAGGCCTGACGGTAATAAGCCTTTTTTCCCCTGTTTCGTTTCCTGCTCCCGCTCCAGAAACAGCTTCTCCGTGTGAATTGTCATGACAACCTGAAGAGGGGACACACCACAGCAAGCCGAGCGCGGGGACGCAGGGCCCGCGCGTCACGATGAAAGGGGGCTGACCGGCGCGTCTTCACGTGGCAGAGAGTTCGGCAGTATAAAACCACAGTGGATTTTGAAGGTCACCCTTGGCCTTATAAATGGAAGGTGGGGTTAGAGGCTTCACCGCGCAGATGCTTCTCGGCCTGCCGTGAGGTCTGGAGGATGAACAGACTGTTCCGCTCAGGGCCCGCGTGGGGCTGTTATCACCTGCCGGCTCCCCCCGACCTGCCCAGTGGGTTTGTGGTTTCATTGTGCTTGACCACCGAGGTGAGCCTTGTGCAGAGAGATGGGGGGCGGGGGCAGCTCCCCTTTGATTCTTCCCACCCAGAGCCATTGGAGAGAGCAGGAGCTGGGGCGTCGGCCTGACGCCTTCTCTCTCTGGCTATGTGGGCAATCCACTTAACCTCTATATTCTCTGTCACTGTCTGAGAAATGGAGAGTCTCCTGCCAGAAGGCAGAAGGCTCCGTAGACGCTCTCCAGGGGTCCCTGGGATCAGAAGACACCCGATCCAGGAAGCTGGCTTGTGTGGTGGGAGGGACGGGGCCTCTGTTGTCGGGATGACCCGGGTCTTCTGAATCCCAGACCTGCCACCCGTGCCCTGGGTGACCTTAAGCGGGTTACACAAACCTCCCCTGACCGCAACCCCTCCTTACAGTCCCGGTTTCCAAGGCTACAAACCTGAGGGTCAGTTTCCCTCACTGCACCCCCACCCCCTCCCAGATGCCTCAGAAGGCCCCCTTGGCTCTTCCCCGGACGTCCCCCCGGCCTGCCCGCTCCCCTGCCTCTCCCCCATCGCCACCCTGGGCCAGTCACCGGCACCTTGCCTGGAGGTCCACACCAGCTGCCCAGCTGGCCTCCCGGCTGCCGCTCTCACCCTTGCTGTCACGCCTCTCCGCACAACAGGACGAGCCTTGAGAGTGCAAAGCAGCCGCTTGTCTGCTCCAAATCCTTCTGTTATCAGGGTTATTATGGTCACCACTCAGCAGGCACTGTCCTAAATGCTTTGCCCCCTTTAACTCAAACCATCCCCATAAGCAGCCCTACAAGATACGAAATCTACGACATAGATATGAATATATACACATAGATATCATGCCGTCCCCATTTTGCAGATGAGGAAACTGAGGTCGAGAGGGGTTGAGGTCTTGCCCCGAGTCACAGAGGAGTAAAGGGCAGAGCCCGTGTTTGAACCTAGGCAGTCTGGCCCCGAATGCACACACTTAGCCCCACGCTGCATTGTTCCAGATCCTACAGCAGCTCCTGCAAGATCTTCACCCACGTTAGCTCTCCGGCTCCCCCTCATCCACACATTCCGTTCACGTAGGCCTTCTGAAAGCAGGCTGAGCGCGCGGTGACCCCAGGGCCTTTAAGCATGCTGTCCCTCCGCCCGGGTCTTCCTCTCACCGGCCACCTGGCTGAGTCTTCCCCCTCTGCCTCCTCTGCCTGAATATTACCTCCTCGCAGAGGACACCCTGGCCACCCAGTGTAGAGGATGGCCCAGTGGTAAGAAGAGAGGGATTTGTTTGTGGTCCGGTTGTGGTTGGTCTCCCGGGTCAGCCGAGGAGATCCACGAACCCATGCCCAGGTCCGTTTCCTTCGCCGTCCGTTCATGCTGGCGGGGTATGATGCCGGCACATGGGGTTATTCGTATCTCTGTGATGGACAGAAGATGGATGGGCATCCATGCAGCGTTCGCGGGGGTTCAGTATTCAGGCCTGATGAGGGCTTGATGACCCATCTCCACCGTGGGGTGCGGGTGCCTGGCAACCTGGAGAGCCATGATGGCCACCTGACAGAGCAGCAGCGCGGGTAGGGAGCAGGAAGCAGACTCGAGGAGTCCTGGCGAGGTGGTGATGGGCTGGAGGTGGGGAGTAAGGGAGCTGGAGCGTCCAAGATGGCGCCCGGGTCCAGGCTGACGAAGGATGACGATGAAGGGAAGGCACAGTCCTGCTCCACAAAGGGTAACGTCTGGGGAAAGGAAAGGCAGTCACGCCTAAATAATTAAAGGACGGGACAAGTGATAGTAAATGTCATTGAAGGACCAAAAGGGGAGGGGAGGACAAAGATACTATTGAAACTTGTAAGAGGCTGAGATCGTTTCTGCTGGGGACGACCAGGGCGGTGCCGTGCACGAGCTGGCCCCGTGAGCAGGTACCAAAACATAGCAGGTGGGGGACAAATCAAAATCGTCTCTCCTCCCTAAAATAATTAGATTTTTCTTGACCCAGTCTGACGTCATGGATCCAAAGGGAAAATGGCGACAGTTGGCTGAAAGTCGCCGGGGAGTTCAGGGGAGCGGGCTCAGGGGTGAAGAGAGAACCGTGCTGGCGGCCGCCTGGGCAGCGGGGAGGGGGCTCGGGTGTGGGAAGAGCAAACGGGAGGCCGAGAATAACACGGGCCACCCTGGAGTACAGCGGCTTGCCTTGGACCTCACCACCTTCTCCCCACAAAAGGGGAGACACTTGGCCACGAGGCCCACTGGTTCTGGACGAGGAACTTCCGAGACTCTCATCCTGGCCCCGCTGTTGGAATGGAGTTGTAACTAGCCGGTCGTACCGACCAAGGGGGCCTCGCGGTCACCCATCCTGTCTGGTCTGGAGGACAATCCATTCCATCTTCCGGGCTCAGCGTCCACACACACTGTCCGGTTGGTAACACCACCTTTACGGGACCAGGCGTGGAGCAGAAACATCCCAGCGGGGCCGTCGGGAAGCCTGGGGTGCGGCTCTCCGTTAGCTCCAGTACCTCGGAGATTTTGCTTATTTCAAGGAAGAAGGTTAGATTAAAATGGCCCTCTTTCAACATTTTTAAAAATAGAATTGGTCGCCAAGTTAGAGCACACACTGCGTATACAGCGTGCTCTTGGCTTTGGGAGTAGATTCCCGTGATTCATCGCCTCAATACAACACCCAGTGCTCATCCCAATGAGCTTACCCAGGGCCCTCCTCAGTGCCCATCACCCATTTTTTCTGCCCTTCTACCCCTCCGCCCCCGTCAACCCTCAGTTTGTTCTCTGTATTTCAGAGTCTCTTACGGTTCGCCTCCCTCTCTGTTGGTAACTATTTTTTTTCTTTCCCTTCCCCCATTCAGCATTTTTTGTTAACGTTGGGACCCTTTTTTAAGTAAATAAAAAAAAAAAAAAAAGAACAAATATTTTAAAAACTGACATCTTCAGCGAGTTTTAATACCAAGAGCGGGTAACAGTGAGACACGACTGCTGAAACAGGGAGGGGCAGGCCGGGGCCCGCCTCCTCACTCTCCCCCAACCTCCCTCACCCCCCTGGTACCAAAGAACGTGCAGGGCCCCGAGGAGCCCGAATGAAAACCCCTGACCCAGCTGCTCACTGGGAACATCCTGCAGATCCAGCTGACGTTCCTTGAGCAGCGTTCTTGGGGCTCCAGGTTTCCCCGGGGCTCTCTGAAGACATGTCTGAAAAGCTTCCAGACACAGCAAGAGGTCTGAGCGAGGGCAAGTCTGTGGGCTCCCAGGAGGCATCCACGGTCCCCAAGAGGGTGGTGACGCTGCCTCCCCTTTCCGTGCAGTCCTCCCAGGAGGCCACAGAACCCATACCACGTACAGGCGACTGTCGCAAAGCATGAATAGTTGTCTAGGAGTTGATCCTTTTGCGTCCCAGCCAGACGGTGTGAGGAGTTAGCCCTGCAGAGGCAGTGGGTGTTCTGAGCCGCTTCAATACGGAGCCTGCATGCCGGGCCTGACAAATGAGTGTTTGTTTTGGCAAGTCTTAGGCCAGGCACTGATGCTAAAATCATAGCTTGCGTATCCACCTTGAGCCAGTCACCGACAAACATTCATGGCTAAGAACACCTCGGGGCAAGTGGTAGTACTTTGCGGTTCAAAGCCGATACAATCGGAGAGACTTAGGTCAAATCCCCCAGCCTTTTTTTCTCATCCGTAAAATGGGGAAAATAATAAAGACATTTTTATGTTGGGAATAAATGAGAGAGCATATGCTCCTGTTACCATTATTGTTAATATCACTCGGGCCTATTTCCAAGTAGCTGTCCCCCTGTGGAGGCATCTCACACAGAGAGCACACACAGCTACAGAAAACACTAGAACAGCATCCGGGCCAGTTCTTAACCTGGATCTTACACCCATCTGTCTGTTTTGGACATTCAATATTCTGAGTATAAAATTATAGAGATATTCTGAGACTCGAGATGATATATGCCTGCCTCCAGATAGGACTTGCTTTTGCCTTCAGTAGGCACTTGGGCCGGGGGCAGATCATCTCAACCCAGCCTGGATGAGCCGATTCAAAGCTGGTTTCAGTTTTCATGAAGGCTCGTCCATTTTTGGATCACCAAAGTTATGCCTTTGGGTAACCCCTCCGTTGCCCCCACCCAAAGCCTGGAGTGTTTACTGAGCCCCTCCTCCCTGGCAGGCTCTGAATGTATTGTTTTTCCAGGCTTGTGGGACTCCTAAAAATTCAGCCTGGTTGCTCAGCCTCTCACCTGGCACTTAAAGACTGGCCAGTGCCTCAGTGGGATAAGGAAACAGAAAGTTGCCCTCTCTGTAATTCCCTTCTTTCCTTGATTTTGGCTCTTCAAGTCCTAGCTGCCTTGGTAGCTCTTTGGTGCCTTCAACAGAGTCTTAAAAAACATTACATCCACTTTTTCTAGTTGTTCTCAAGGTGGGGGTTGATCTCATACTCGCTAGTCCACCATATTGGAAGTGAAAGTCTCCATTTTATCTTAATGCTCATTTAGGTACTTTTAAAAACAGTCCTGCTTTCCTATGCCTCGTTAAGTTAAAAGTCTTACTGGGATGGTTGGGAATAGTGGGAATCCATGTTTTGCATGCCCATCTCAGATCAAATTTCTAAAGGGACAGAGAGGTAGAATGTGAGGAGGGGCTCAGTCAGGGATTTAGGTGGTGCATTGTCGTAAACCAAAGGGGCAAGGTCACACAGGGCTTGTTTTCTGGAGATTTCCTCAGCAGCTGAATTCTGAAGGCATTTTTCCTCAGCAAGTCTACCAACTGGTTGGATTAATGAGCCCTTTGCTGCTGAATAATACAGTTTAGAAACTAGGGAAGAGAGCCACCTCCTGGTAAGAAATGTAGTGGTGCATTAGAGACGCCGGGCGATTTGTGGAAGAACCCTGTGGGTCCCAGGGACGCTGGGGTCTGAGAAGGTGCTCAGACTGAAGGGACCCTTGTCCCTGTCTTCACCTGACCTTCGGTGAGGGCAGCGTTTTATCCGTTTTATGCACTGGGTTTCTGAGAAAGGTTTCCACCACGTGGGATGAGCAACTGTTCCACCATCGAACTACTCACAGAGTTCGACAGCTTCTTCTCATAGATAAATGGAGTCCCCAGGAGATAACTTTCCTAGGCTCTTACAAATCATTCCTGGTAAAGCCAGGGCCCCCCCCCCCCCAGCCGGTCTGACCCTAGCCCAGGCACTTTATACCACCCTACGTGATGCTCGTTTGAGATTCAGTTCCCCAAAAGTTCCTAGCTTCAGAAAAACATTTCTTTTCCAGGCCACCATTCTGTGCTCTTTTTGTGAAGTTTTATGGGCTTTCCTCAGAAACTCTCCCCAGACGGCCACTGGCATCTTCCTGGATAGGAAACGAAAGGCGGCAAAGCTAACTGGAGGCGCGACGGTGGTCTGCCTGGGAAAGACCTGGGAGACTATGCTTGTCCCGGCTCTCCCGACTCGCTGTGTGACATGGACAGGTCACGCCATCTCCCCGGTCCCAGTCTCCTCCTCTTAAAATGAGAAAACCAGAAGGCTGAAGATCTTTGCCCCTCATCACGGGAGCCTCTTCGCAGAAGCCCCCAAACGCACCTGGGTCACCCTGACCTCACCACGTGATCCTTCCTCCTCTCGGGAAGCCAGTGACATCCACAAGCCCAGATTGTTGGTCCATTCCAAGAGAGCGACTTCGTTTCTGCCTCAAGGGACGCGATATCACATCAGTATTATAGGCTTAATTACATGCCGCCAAAATTCATATGTTGAAGCCCTAACTCCCAATGTCGTAGAATGTGATTGCACACGGAGGCAGGGCCTTTACAGAGGTCAATTAAGGTAGTGAGATCAATAGGGTGGGGCCTCCAATATGACCTGTGCCCTAATGAGAAGAAAATAGCCATCTACCGGCCAAGGAGAGAGGACTCAGGAGAAACCAACCCTGCTGACACCGTGATCTTGAACTTCTTGCCTCTAAAACTGTAAGAAAATAAATGTTTATTGTTCAAGCCCTCCAGTCCAGGGCACTTTGGCAGTCCTGGCAGATGAATACAATTGGCAAATTCCTTGCTCAGCAACCCCACCCTCTCCTGTTTGCTCTTTTGAGAATGTCAATGCACTGGAGGGAAATTCATCGCTTGGAATGGGTCAAATAGGTCCAGTGACATGATAATAAGGGGCCTATAATTTCTGCCCTGGGAAAAGGGTCACAGCAACTCACACACATCCTCTTGCCAGGAGAGGCACCGGCTGTCCTTGCAAAGGACGAGGCTGAGATGCGCCAACATATCCTCTGAGATCCGTGCCAGCTCGGGGGTCCAGGACTGCTCGGATCATTGAAGAATCCCACTCTTGGCAGAGAGCTGGAGCCTTGCAGGTATGACCTGGGTAGAACTTGGCATTGCATTTAGTAGGAAAAAATGGAACGTGAAACCCATAGCTGGTCCCTGCTGTTTGGCGCCCTACAATTCCCAGCTCATTGAAGTCAAATCAATGCAAGTACCATCTGGTACAAGAAGGTGAAGTTGGCCACATCTGTCACACCCTAAGACACACCTGACTGGGTTTACTGACTCAGGGCTGGAGGGATGGAGGCTTCATCAACAGAGGGAAGAACAAAACAATGGCTCTCAATCAGAGATATGTGTAATAAAACTACAGTCTTCTGCTTAGCCAAGAAACTGTCAATGGCCATGAGACGGCTGATGTGACTGGCCCTCTTCTCCCCTGTCAGCACACAAAGGTCGTACGTACATTCTCTTCAGTTCAATGGCCATGGAAAGAGCATGAACTTTGGAGCCAAGCCTGGATTCAAATCCTGGCTCTTTGACCAACACCTATGTAACTCAGTCTCTCTAATCCTCAGCTGTTTGATCTGCAGAATGGGGATAATGCTGCCTTTCTCACGCCTGTGAACAGTAAATGAAATAATGATGGTAAGCACCAAGTACTCAGAATGCAGGTAGCCCTCGATTTGTCAACGTTACGGAGTTGGCGTCTTCCACTTGTCCCGTCACTGAGCCTGCGATGCGGCTTGCCAGGCACTCCTGATGGGTTGAAAATTTGATCTGGTTTGTTAAGTCTCATTGGCGCTCAAAAGAGTATAGAGGCTATTTGCTCTTGACTCATGAAGACCAGAGAATAGGTTTCATACCGGATGTCAAAATGCCTATGCCACCCACCCCCCACAGTGATGAGGTACGCAGTTATAATGAGGCTTACGGAGAGCCACCTAATATGCCAAAGCCCCACTGGAAACTCCATCTAGAAGCTGAAATCCATTGGTAAATAAACCTAAAGGAGGAGGACTTGGACCTACAATCCCAAATCCCTACTTAAACAGGAAGGGAAGGTCAGCACAGGGAGAGATACGCTTCTTTTAAAATAGAACTCAAGGGGTGCCTGGGTGGCTTAGTTGGTTAAGCGGCCAACTTCGGCTCAGGTCATGATCTTGAGGTCCGTGAGTTCGAGCCCCGCGTCGGGCTCTGTGCTGACAGCTCAGAGCCTGGAGCCTGTTTCAGATTCTGTGTCTCCTCTCTCTGACCCTCCCCGGTTCATGCTCTGTCTCTCTCTCTGTCTCAAAAATAAAGAAACGTTAAAAAAATAAATAAATAAAATAGAACTCATTCCTCCTCCATTTTAATTCAGCAGCATATAGAGTTTGTTCTTCAGTGCACTGGTGGTCTCTACATCATAGCCCAAGGAAAGGGCTGCTGAGAAGCTAATATTCCATAATTAGTCTCCCACTGTCATCTGGGCTAAAACCCGACAGAACTCAACACGCCTTGATATGAGCCACAAGAGGTGGCTCTTGTGTGACATGATCTGAGAAAGCCCCATAGGCTATCCTGCCCTCACATATGTCTTCCACATTTATGTCAGGCACAGTCCCCAAGAGACCTGTGTCCGAATGCACATAGACCTCCAGACAGAGATGTTGGCTCATGATCGATTACTGCCTCTGTCCTGCCAGCCCACCTTAATTAGAAGAGAGCTCTGTCAGAAGATTAGGGCAAAGACCATTCAAAAGAGGCAGGAAAGCCCAGGAAAGATGCCAGAAAATGGGGTCACCAGGTCTTGATGGGATGCTTGCTGATGCCCCAGTCTCCCCCTGAGTTCAGTCACACAGCCCTGGGGGCTATCCAGTAACTTCTCCCCAGTCTTGCCTTTGCTTTTCTTTCATTGACAGTTCAGGTGACTCCTAAGCAGCCACTCCGGGCTGGATGCCACTTTGCCAATATTCCCGTGCCACCCACTGGGAACACTAATGAAGGCAAATGCAATGGCTTTTATGTCTTTTTACTCCCCAAGGACTTTCTAGAAGGGCAACTAGGAGGGCTGTTAATTCTTCAGTTGTGTTCGAATGACATGAATTTTTAAACTCTAGAGCAATGGCGAGTCGTCGATTTTCTATTTCACCACGCGATGCTGTGAAAAGTTCTAATACCCACAGCCCATGAAGCTCCTGTGATCCCAAGCACCATGCCTGGCATTAGGAAAACAGATTTTAGGCTACTCTGTCTTCTCTTGGCCTTTACCGTTCGGTCGAGGAAATGGAAATTACATATAAGAAGAATGAAAAGTGGATCAAAGAGGAAATTGTGAGGTGGCAAATGCCTGCTAGGACGCTGACGTGTGCCCTCAAGGACCAAGAGCTGAGGGAAATTGAGCTGCTGAGGTAAACGACAAATCTACCCAGGACAGGTCTCGATGTAGGGAAAGTCTCCTTAAAGAGAGAGCATGACTCCAAGGCAGGGAAACTTGATTATAATCTGAGAGAAGGTATTCGTATCTAAGGAATGAATGTGTCAATCTGGAGAGCAGGTAGGTTCCCCAAGAAAGCCTTCGAAAAATAAGAATCGGAGAGAAAGACATGGTAACCGCAGCGGCTGCGGCCCCCCAAAAGCAGGGTGCCTGTGCCTCAGTGGGTACCCAAATGACCCACTGGGTAATGGCACAAAATATAGAACTTCTATTTACATCTTGTTTACCCTTGAAGATTTCTATATATGTGTGCAAATCTATCAGTCCAGTAGGCCGTGATTCATAGTCAAGTAGATTTGTTTGGTATTCACGCCCAAATGTTTTTTCTGGTGAAGCACATGTGAAATTACAGTGATGTGGAGACAACGGTAATATCATTATGGGCTGAATTGTGCCCCCCAGATCCCTATGTTGGAGTCCCAACCCTCAGTACCTAAGAATGTAAGTGCGTTTGGAGACAAGGCCTTTAAAGAGGCAATTAAAAGAAAATAAGGTCATACAGATGGGTTCTAATCCAGTATGACTGGTGTTCTTATAAGAACAGGAAATGACACAGAGCGATACCCATGTGAAGACACAGGACGGAGGCCTCTGAGGAACTCAACCCTGCCGATATCCTGATTTTGGACTTTGTAGCCTCCCGAACCGTGAGTTAATACATTTCTGTTGTTTAAGCCCCCAGATCTGTGGGACTCTTTTGTGGTAGCCTTATCCGACTGATACAACGACCGTCATATTGACCCCCACAGGCAGGAGAATGGAAATCTCCCCCATCTGAACTAAATCCTTCCCTCGTGGTCCTGTGGGTTCTGGCTCCTAGCCTCGCGATTTCCAGTCTAGCCCGTGGTGGAGTCCTTTGTAAGCAGCAAAGACTGTATCGGGACATGTGTCTTCCCCTTTCCCCACCCCCTCCCCCTAGTCCCAAACGACCCCTGCCCCTCCTCCTGCTTGCCCCCCTCCTCTCCTACACTTGACTCTGGAGACCAGTATTCCAGCCCCTACTGGGACTGAGGCTTGGTCAATGACCTCCAATTTCACTAAGCAAGCCGGCAACTAAGTCAAGAACCGTGTCAAAATCCATCCATAACTATTCAATCCACAACCGTAGCCAGCATATGTCTCCAGTGTTTGCCAATGATTTCAAAACATTTTCGATCAGAGGTGCCTGGCTGGCTCAGTAGGTAGAGTGTGTGACCCTGGATCTCGGGGTTGTGAGTTCGAGCCCCGCGGTGAGGGTGGAGATGACTTAAAAGTAGAATCTTGGAAAACCAAAAAAACACAAAGCCATTTCTGACCAACTTCCTCTCTCCTAGAATAAGCATCCACCGGGAGCCTGAGAACAACCAAGATCTAACTGCAAGTGTCACTTGCCCACACGAATGTCTATCACCTGAGACCCCTCGGCCGGAGTTAACTCGTCACAGTACAGCAGCCCAAATTTTACAATTACTTGGTTGTTGCGCAATCGAAAACTTTCAAGTGATATAAAATGTCTGCTCCGCATCAGGGTGTGAAAAAGAAACCATTTAAAAGACGTTCTAAGTCAAGCCGAAGCTGCACGAACCTGTTCTTCTTGGTGTGATGGGCCACACGCATGTTCCTCCAGTGGGTGAACACACTGTAGTAAAATATGCGGCAAAATGAAGCCTGAGACACTTGAATTCAAACCGCGATTTCCGCACCAAACGCACAAACTTGAAGGATAAGAAATTCTTCTTGGGAGGTGCTACGGATTCCCCGAGGGACAGTGGACGCTTGTGGAGAAGACTCACCGGCTGGATGTGTGTGTGGCCTCAGGCAAGATATTTAAATCCCGTGGCCTCAGTTGCCTCATCCCTAAAATGGGATTTAAAAAGACATGGTTGGTTTGAGCATTGCGTTTGGTTCTTAAAGCTCAGGAATGGTAAAGAAGTAACTTTGGAGGAATTCCTGGGTGGCTCAGTCGGTTAAGCCTCGGACTCTTGGTGTTGGCTCAGGTCATGATCTCACGGTTTCGTGAGTTTGAGCCCCCACGTTGGGCTCTGCGCTCATAGTGCAGTGTTTGCTTGGGATTCTCTCTCTCTCTCTCTCTCTGCACCTCCCCCACTCGCACTATCTCCGTCTCTCTCAAAATAAATAAACTTATAAAAAAAGAACGAACTTTGCAAAGAACTGTAAAGTTGCATGATGTAAAGATAGGGGCAAACATACCATCTACTTCGCTAATATCCTATGACAACGTGAGGTGCAGAGATCTGATGAAAGGCTATCACAGCAGCTGATTTTTCACTGAGGTGGGAAAAGTAGTGGGTTGTTGTTTTTCTCTTCCAATCACAGAGCTTCCTCTTTTCAGAGGAGAGAATGGGGATGATTTCAGCAGATGATAACCCCAACGTCTGAATAAAATTTGCAAAAACAATTGATTTTCTTCCCAAGGACTGGCAGTCGTGCGGGCAGTTGAGCAATAAAGGAGCGACAGTAATTTTCTGCTCCATTTCTGCAACAGCAACAAAAACATGATGGCAGAAAACAACGCCAAGTGACAATCTTCATTTCCTTCCTTGGGGATACAAAAACACATCTGTTTACGAAGTCTTTAGAAACTGTAACCACAGATTGAAGCAACACGACGCTCCAGAGAAAAGACCCGTTGGGTTGAGCCAACCGTACGTGAGGAGTGGATGGTTCCCGTATGGAAGTGCGGTGGGCCAGGCCCTGGGAAGGGCAAGACGAACAAAGAGCTTTCATCGACATTGGCAATGCTGACACGAAGTATGTTTTCCTCAGCAGACCGGCAAGCTCCCTAGAAAGGGAAGATTAATACAAGTGGGGAATATGAACTCTCTCTAGCAAACCTGGTCCATTTTCTGCCCGGGGGGAGCGCTGAGTGATGGATGGCCATCGACCCTGGGTTGAGTGGACTTGAACGAGTCTGCCCCGGCTTCTCCCCCACTTGCCAGCTCTCTCCACCTTGACCTAACAGGTGTTGAAGTCTCATTTGTCCTATGTCCCTGGGCAAGGGCTGGTCCACCTGAATTCATGTTACCGAAAACCGAGGCTTGCCTATTTAAATCTCACGGATTTATTTATGCCAAGTTTCACGTTTTTGTTTTTGTTTTTGTTTTTGTTTTGTTCTGTGGAAATCTTTCAGAATTAACGTCTGCCCTCCCTGCCTTCTCAGAGTATACTGAACTTCAGCGAGGTGACATAGGAGCATTTACAGAGCACAGAGCTGTCACACGGTGGGCACTGGGCGGCGTCCCATGCTGGCTGCTTCATTAATTTATTTCTTTTTATAAACCAAGGTCATCCGTGTGAATGCTGCTGATGGAGGGATACTTCTGCTTAGGCAGACAAGGTAGGAGATAAGGTTGGAGGGATCCAAAGGGCTGTGCTTTCTGACTCTGTCTGACCTCTATCCATCCCCCCCACCCTTTTACCATTACACTCTTATGGTCATTTCATGGTCTCTTCTCTATGCTGCCTTGTTCACCCAGACTCAGTTCTCTCCCTGAACAACAGACTTGGGCACGAAACTGCCTGCCAGAAAGCTCTACAAAGATACTGAATAGGTCACTCAACTAAGCACCCGCAGACAAGCACCTGCTTGAATTCCCCAAACCTCTTCCCCCCCACCCCCCGCTCTCCCCCCTCCCAGCAAGGGAACATGCCATCCTCCCAGGGGAGTCTTTCTTCCTTGACAACTTTCTTTCCTCACTCCCCACCGCTAGACCATCAGCAAATCCTGTCAGCTCAACCTTCAAAATATATACAGAAGCTGACCACTTTCTCAGCCTCCAAGGCTACCACCTTGCTCCAAGCCATATCCCTTCTCCTACATTCCTGCAAAGCTTGCTCCCTGGCCTCCCGGCGTCTGGCCTTGTGTCTCTATTCTCAGCACATAAGCCAGAGGAATCTTTTCAGGGGTGTCACTCCTCAAAGTCAGACTCCTCCCAATGGCTTATGAGGCCCATGCAGTCTGGGTCCCCATCACCTCTCTGACCTTGTCTCCTTATACGCCCCCTCCTCATCCACTCAGCTCCACCCACCACCCTGACCCCTTGCTGTTCCCTCATGAAAGCCGGACACCTTCCTGCCGCAGGGCCTTTGCACTTGCTACCCTTTCTGTCTAGAGTGCTCTTCACTTAGATATGCACATGCTTCTTCTCTCAGCCTCAGATCCTTACTCAAATATTACTTTCTAGCAAGGCCCTTTCTCTCTCTCCCACTTCTGCCTTATTTCAGCACCTACCACCATCCAACATAAGATCAAGTTTGCTTATGTATCTTGTTTGTTGTCTGTCTGCACCAACTAGAGTATAGGCTCCGTGAGAACAGGGACTTTTCTGCTATCTTGTTCACCACTATATCCCCAACCCCGAAAACAGTAGCCAGCATGTAGCCGGTCATCAATGAATATTTGTTAAATGAAGAATTTTTTTTTTTGAACTGTGAAATTGAGCCTGCTTCCAGAAACACGCGCTAGTGATTATGAACATGGGTTTTACAGTCAGACTCATGATTCAAAAGCTGCTCTGTCTCCCTTTTAGCTGTGTGACCTTGGACAAGGTCTTGACCTCCTCTAAATGTAGTTTTATCATCTTTAAAATAGATATGATGATGTACCAAAAAAAAAAATGTAGGAAGTACTGAGCACAGAACCTGGCAAGCTGCAACCCTTTGCTACGTAAGAGCTCCTGTGGGTGTTTCCCTGCTACAACGACTATTATGTTGTCCACTGACCATGAAACTCCCATCTCCTCTCCTGGACTCCAGTCTTTCCCAAATCCTAATGCCTTCTACACACTCGGGCCAGAGTCATCTTCCAGAACAGAAACCTGGTTAGGAATAAGGACTTCTGAACATTTTCTCCTCCAAAAAAGTAACAAGAGAACGGACGATTGTCCGGCTGGCTGAGTGTCGAAGGTGTGCCCCACGGCGTACCCAGAGGCTCTTGGCTCTTGGCAAAGGCTAGATTTATCGGTCACAGGAACTTAAGGAGCCCTCTGCCCATTCATTCAACGGACCCCTGGGTCAACGGAGCAGAGTGTTCCGCGGCGAAAGGTTATAGGCTTTGCAGAAGCCGTTCAGAAAGGGTATTCCACAAAACAACCACAGAGCCTGGCGACGGATTTCCAGAATCCGGTTTGCAGAGTTAGCACGTTCTGTTCCACTCTCTCTCTCTCGCTGCCCTAGAACCCTCCGGAAAGAGTCCAGATCCCTCAACGAGGCATCAAGGCCTTCCACGGTCTTCCCTGCCAACCTCTTCAGCTTTCTCCTGCACCTCGTAAGCCACCACCCGGCCTCACCTCCCCCCAGGGCTACCACACTCTGTCTCGCCTCCTGGTCCCGGTACCTGCCTCTCCTCCCGCCAGCACATCGTCTACCACATCGCCCCGGCCTCTCCTGACTGCGCCAAGTGCCCCTCCTGAGGGCAGGCACAGTGCCCTGCGCTCACGCTCCTGTAGCAAGTTCAACTCCGGCCCTGGGAGCAAAGCACGCCTTCATCAGTCTGCCTCCCTTCCCCGTCCTGGCAGACAGGAACTGGGATCCCAACGGCTTGCCTGGTGCCTCTTGATAGCAGGACCGGAGACATTCTCCCAATCCGTGGCCTCGGGATCAGACTAGCACTCCTAAGCTAGCACTGCTCGCACAGCTGATGTGGGTCCTTTTCTCCCAGTCCCAACGAGGACTCCCTTTGAGGACAGCGCACACAGTATCACTAACCAAGTGCATCTTTCTTGAGACTGAAAAGAAAAGAAAAGAAAAGAAAAGAAAAGAAAAGAGCTGTTTCCCTTTCAGACCTGCTTACAGAGTGAAAAGGGCACAAAAGGAGCCTCCTTGGTCCCTCACCACCCCCCGCCCCCCGCAGCCCTGCCCCGAGCAGGTACAGAGGACACTGGGAGGCAGGAGACACGGGCTCTGGCCCCCAGGGAGCTAAGTGTCCAGGGAGGAGAAATGGGGTGGGAAATCGGGCAAGAGTCCGGAAGGGAGGCCCGGGCTGTGGCTCCCCCCGGGGACTGGGCTCACGGTGACAGACAGACCAAGCCCTGGAAGACAGCACTTTTGCCTGAAGGAAACGCCGAGAAGGAGGGGAGAGCTCCTCCCTCCAGGAGAAAGTGGGAAAGGCTCCGAGGGGAGAACAAACGCTGCCTGTCGGGGAATAAGGAGAGAGGAGTCTGGGGGACACACGAGGTCTACCTGGGAGGGCTTTAAACATCAGGCTAACAAGTTTACTTTTTGTCCTGAGGTCAAGTGGGAGCCACTGAACATCTGCAAGCCAAGGAGAAAGTGATGTGCGTGCCAAGTAAAGATTAGGCAGGCAGAGGTGTGTGTGTGTGTGTGTGTGTGTGTGTGTGTGTATGGGGGGGGGGGTGGGGGAGGTTAGAAGGATAGAGGGAAGGAGTCTAGCAGCCCAGACACCAAGCAGCGTGCGTCTGTGGAGAAAGAGGCCTGCAGGAGGAGAAAACGAGGCGCAAGGGAGAGAGGTGGGGAGCGCACAGGGGACTCCCCGTGTGCCAAGCATTGTGCAGAAGGCCCCACGTGCCGCCTCGTGGAAGCTTCACCCCGACCTGCTAAGGCACCATCCTTGTTTTACAGATTCTAAAAACAAGTCTCGGGAAGGTTAAGTGAATTGCTGTGGTCACGCAGCCAGGATCGGCGGGGAGGCCGGGACGTGGCCCAGGGCCTCGGACTCGGGCACCTTCACCTTCACCCATAGGTGCCTCTGCGTGGAGACCACCCGCCCGTGCTTTTAAAATTCTTGCGGGCTGCTTAACATACTCATTAGCTAAATACATTCTAAAAGGTTCAACTGTGAATTGTTTTCAACAAAGTTTAAAAACTCCAGTATGCTGTAGAAACATCTCCCTGTGGTTGGACAGGGGTGAAAGACTTTCTCAAGCTAAGAGGGAGGACAGTATTCGAACCCATGGCGTTTCGTCACTTTAAGGTGGCATTCCGACCTGACTTTGGAACAAACAGACTTGAAACAGTATTTCACAAGAAAGAAGCAATTCTATTATATCCTAAGTTTTAAGAGCTTTTAACTTTGTCTTTCTTCTCCTCTTGTTACAAACAGCGTAGTGTGAACATGGGAAGGAACTGGGGGGAAGAATAATGGTCTTTGTTTGCTGTGTTTTCCTTTTACTCACTATTGCGAAATGTAATTCCTTAATAGACGATGTCTAATGATCCGCATTAACCTCTCTGAAGGCCCCGTTGAGCATGACGAATGTGTAAATTCTTACTTTTCAGTTTTCATTAAGAAGATAAAACACAAATATATTAAATTTGTGTTTTAATCAACTTTTTCCACATGAGGCCTTTAATGTTTTAATGTTGTCAGTGACAAATACGAGTTACCCACTTTCCAGCCAAGGCTGTCCTTCCCCTTTAAGATGTCCTCGACGCTGGGCACAGTCTGCTTCCCAGCCACGGGCTCCGTTTGGCTTTACCAGGTGCTAGAGTTCCTTCCAAAGAACCTTCACTTCCACCTTGGAGAGCCACAGAGCCGCTGGGGTGGTGTTACACAGGTCAGGGATTTAAGGCTTGCTGCTTTTGAACCCGCTGCCTCTCTCTTGAATGAACCCCTCAGGACGGGATTGCAAATTCACTTCCTGTCCCGACAACACATCATGGAAAGTTCTGAGCTGTGAAACAGCCTGTCCTTTTATCTTCAAAGCTTGAAAGCTCTTGGATCTAAGGAGGAAATAGCTTATTTGAGTTGAAAAAAGACTATTTGATTTGAGGGCGGGTAAACACAGGGTTACCAAAAAATGAAAACCAAACAACTTTTAGCCTAATAAAAAAAAAAAAGCCACATCTTTATAAATCTGCTGGTAACTCATCAACACCACCTAAAAATCAGGCATTCTTCCGTTGGAAGCTGCAATACAGAGGTTCAAAATAGGTGAGGGGAGAGGACAGCTCATCAGAGGTTCTGATAAAACAGGTTAGGAAAACATATTTTGGAAGAGGACGATGAACCGTGAGATAATAACAACGTGGTCCAAAATACGCACAGCCCGCTATCAGTGTTTGCAAAGGTCACTTGCCGACTAAGCCAACAGGCATATTTCACCAATCACCAAAATTGGGCAGGATTCTGACAGATTAGACTTGACCATAGCGATTTAAGATATTATTATTATTATCTGGTTATTAAATTACTAATTTTATGACCTTAGGCAAGGTGTCCAAACTTTCTGAGCCTCGGTTTCTTAATCTATGAAAAGGTTAAATAATGCCAGGATTAACGCTAACACAATTTACTTGCACAGTCCCTGGGACGTGGTGAGAACCTCATTCCCAGGACTAATTGTTCTTTTTTGGTTCTTTTTTCTAATACGGGTACGAAGATAAGGAATTTGAGGAAAATGGATGTCAGTGTTCTTTTAAAAGGAATGTCCCAGGACTAAAGTAGTTTTTCTTTAAAATGTTGCCCACAGGATCCTATCTTTCTAGATTTTTAAGATGTGGCTCTACGTGTGTGTGTGTGTGTGTGTGTGTGTGTGTGTGTGTAATAAAACCTACATAATTAGCCATTTCAATGTCTTTTAAAATGTGCTGAAATTGCATGTCTGAAGGAAAGGACAGGACTTTTGGTTTCCTGTTCCAAATGTAAGGAGCTTGGAAGTCTTCACTCCATCCTAACTACAAGTAAAAAGCTCAACAGACTGAAAAGTCAGCAACTCTTCTTGGATCCATAAAAGAGGGGAGGACACAGGGCAGACCACTGTCCCTGAGATTGGAGAGACAGGCAGGCAAACGTGGTTGACTAGAGCAGAGACTCCCCAGGAAACTGAGTCATACTTGACTCATTCCTGGAGGCCCTGTGCAGACGAGTCTGAGAATTAAAACACTCCACGGGAACCTGGTCACAGGGGGCCCCACAGTCTTACCTCTGGTAAATGGACTAGGTTCCCACAGTTAATAATGGAGAAAAAAGTCCCTTGGGTTTCCAGGAAGTGAAGAAATGATTCTGAAATACCTCAGATCACTGTTTTTCTTAAAAAGGCCAGCCCTCGGGGGAAACTAGTTGACCAACACTTCACAGCTTGTTCTCTGAGCCTAACTGGCACGGGAAACCCAACTCCCACCCACTGTTGCCATCCTGATCTACTTAAAGGGAGAGAAAACACTGAGAAACACTTGTGAGGGTCACAGGATCACTAAAGGACTGAGGCCTAATGACAGGATGACAGGACACTTCCCCTCCCCCACACCTCGCCACCACATCACTCAAGGCCTATTTATAGCAGCTCTTTCCACCTGGTATGTCATGTTCAGCTATCGGGAAAAGATTACAAGGCACACGAAAAGGCAAAAAGCGCAATGTGAATACACAGAATGAGCACCAGAACCAGACATGTCAAGGATGATGAGAATATCAGACTGGGAATTTAAAACAGCTATGATTAACAGGCTGAGGGTTCTAGTAGATAAAGTAGACAGAGTGCGGGAACAGATGGGCAATGCAAGCAGAGAGGCGGAAATCCTAAGAAAGAACCAGAAAGAAATGCTAGACATCAAAAACACTGATTGATACAGAAATGAAGGATGCCTTTCATGGGCTTATTAATAGACCGGACTGGTTGAGGAATGAATCTCTGAGCTATAGGATACATCGACCGAATCCTTGAAAACTGAAAAGCAAATAGAGCAAACGCTGAACTAAATAGAATATCCAAGGAGTGTGGGAAATTACAAAAGGTGGAACATACATGTAATGGGAATGGAAAAACCAGGAGAAGAGAGAAAGAAACAGAAGAAATATCTGAAAGAATAATGACAGATAACTTTCCCCAAATTAACTTCAGACACCAAACAACAGAAGCAGGAAGCTCAGAGAACACCAAGCAGAATAAATGCAAGAACAAAACAAACAAACAAACAAACAAACACAACAACAAAAAAACCCCACCCGACCTTACTGTATCATTTTCAAAGTACATAAAGTCAAAGATAATTTTTTAAAATCCTGAAAGAAACCAGAGGTTAAAAAAAAACCAAATTCTTACCCATAGAGGGACAAGGTGAAGAATTACATTCAATTTCTCCTCAGAAACCATGGAAACAAGAGAGTAGAGTAAAATATTTAAAGGGTTGAGAGAAAAAGAAAACCCACCACAATTCTATACCCTGCAAAATTATCCTTCAAAAGCATGGGTGGCTCAGGCAGTTGTGTCTGACTCTTGATTGCAGCTCAGGTCATGGTCTCATGGTTCGTGAGAACGAGTCCCACATTGGGCTCTGTGCTGACAGCACAGAGCCTGCTTGGGATTCTCTCTCCCTCTCTCTCTGCCCCTTCCCCGATTAGGCACGCACATGTGCTCACTCTCTCTCTCTCTCTCTCTCTCTCAAGATAAATAAATAAGCATTAATAAAAAAAAGTGAAAGGGAAATACAGACTTTCTCAGGCAAATGAACATTTGGGAAATTTGTGACCAATGGACCTGCTTTATAAGAAATGTTAAAAGAAGTTCTCCTGCGAGAATGAAAATAATGTAGCTTGGAAACTCAGATTTACATAAAGAAGGAAGAGCCTCCAAAAAAAAAAGAATAAAGAAGATATAATAAAAACTTTTTTTCTTACTCTTAACTGATCTAAAGGATAACAGTTTATTCAAAATAATAGCAACCATGCATTTTATTATGCATGCTAATGTATATATCTTCTGTGTGCACATATATGAATGTTTATGTTTGTTTACATGAAAATGAAATGAATGGCAGGAATGATACAAGGGATAGGAGGAAAAAAATTGGGATTATTTTGTTACTATGAGGCACTCACACTACCTGTGAAGTGGTATTGTGTTATTTGAAAATGGACTTGGATTAGTTATAAATGTATATGGCAAACTCTAGGGCAACCACTAAAACAAGTTTTTTAAAAATTATCATTGATATGCTAAGAAAAGAGAAAATAGAATCATATAACATGTTTGATTAAAACCACAGTTCAGACAAAAATGTGAAAGACAAAAATAGGAACAAAGAACAAAGGGCAAATAGAATACAGTAACAAATACTTTAGCTATTAATCCAACTATAGAATAATCATTTGAGTATCAATGTTCTAAATATACCAATTAAAACACAGAGATTGTTCAAGTGGGTCAAAAAACCTAGCTATATGTTGTTTTCGGGAAACCTACTTTAACTATAAAGACACAGATAGATTAAAAGTAAGTGGATGGAGGGGCGCCTGGGTAGCTCAGTTGGTTAAGCGTCCAACTTCAGCTCAGGTCATGATCTCATTGTTTGTGAGTTCCAGCCCCACGTCAGGCTCTGTGCTGACAACTCAGAGCCTGGAGCCAGCTTTGGGTTCCGTGTGTCTCTCTTTCTCTGCACCTCCCCCATTTGCACTCTTGTGCTCTCTCTGTCTCTCTCTCTCAAAAATAAATAAACATTTAAAAAATTTAAACAAGACAACAACAAAAAGTAAATGATGGAGAAAAATATAGCACGTCAACATGAATCAAAAGAAAGCTGGAGTAGGTGTATGAATTTTAGAGCAGACTTCAAAGTAAAGAAGGAAAGTAAAGAAGGGCATTAATGAGGATAAAGGGGTCAATTCTCCAACAAGACATAATAATTTTTAATATGTATGTACCTAACAGAGCATCAAACTACATGAGGCAAAAATTGATAGAACTCATGGAGAAATAGATGAATCCACTATCGTAGTTGGAGATTTCAACCCCTCTCTCTCAGAAATGCACAGATCCAGGAGGCAGAAGTCAGTAAGGACATAGGTGAACTTAACAACACCATCAACCAACTGGATGTAATTGACATCTATGGATTAATTCTGAATGTACATTTTTCTCAAGCTCACATGGAATAGTCACCAAGATAAATCACATTCTGGATCATCAAACACACTTTAACAAAAACAAAAGTATGTAAGTTATACAATATGTCTCCTCAGGCCACAACGGAATTACACCACAAACCAATAACAGAAAGATAACTAGGAAATCTTAAATAAATAAGACGAAACAATACACTTCTTCAGGGTAGGGACAGAGAGAAGGAGAGAGAGAGAGAATCCCAGGCAAGTGCCATATGCTCAGCACACAGCCCAACGTGGAGCTCGATCTCAGGACTGTGAGATCATGACCTGAGCCAAAATCAAAAGTTGGATGTTCAACTGAATGAGCTACCCAGGTGCCCCTAAACTCATACCTCTAATAATATATGGGTCAAAGAAAAGTCTCAAGAGAAAATTAAAAATAAACTAAATAAGAATGAAATAAGAACTAAATAAGAATGAAAACATAACTTAGGGAAATTTGTGGGATGCAGTAAAAGCAGTTCTCAGAGGGAAATTTATAGCATTGAATGACTATATTGGAAAAGAAGAGGGGTGCCTGGGTGGCTCAGTCAACTAAGTGTCCAACTTCGGCTCAGGTCATGATCTCACAGCTCGTGGGTTCAGGCCCACATCAGGCTCTGTGCTGACAACTTAAAGCCTGGAGCCTGCTTCAGATTCTGTGCTTCCCCCTCTCTCTGCCCCTCCCCCTCTTGTGTACACACTCTCTCAAAATACATAAATAAATAAATGATAAGTTTAAAAAATAAAAATGATAGGTCACTTTTAATTTTTCAAAAATAAAATTATATTGGGGCGCCTGGGTGGCTCAGTCGGTTGAGCGTCCGACTTCGGCTCGGGTCACGATCTCACAGTCTGTGAGTTCGAGCCCCGTGTCGGGCTCTGTGCTGACAGCTCAGAGCCTGGGGCCTGTTTCAGATTCTGTGTCTCCCTCTCTCTCTGACCCTCCCCGTTCATGCTCTGTCTCTCTCTGTCTCAAAAATAAATAAACGTTAAAAAAAAATTTTAAAATAAATAAATAAATAAATAAATAAATAAATAATAAAATTATATTATAAATTTGAGTACTCTTTTTCAAGCAAGCCACACCCCACTCACACTCCAATGTGGGCCAGGGAGAGGTACCTTCACCTCCAAAAACCACTTATGAAGAAGGGAAGGTTAGCAGCCCCTTAGACTCTTTCTGGAAACTTCTTTTGTTTATTCATTTGGTTAGTCATTCAACACGGTCTGCACAGAGAGTAAGATAGGGACAGGTGCCTTGCCTGACCTGAGGTATTCTGGCTAGTTTGTTGAAAGGAAGGAGAAGTTTGGGTGGCCATGGCTGAAGGAAGCAAAGCTTTGAATTTCCTAGGGAAATTAAAAAGCCAATTATATAACCTTGCTTGGGTGAAAGATCATCTCATCCCAGGATGGATTACGAGAGAACCAGAAAGCAGGACTGGAACTCTTCTCAAAAGGCCTCGAAGAGTTTTAACATGATTTCTATGAACTTTATTGTCTTGAATGTCCACCTCCTATAACACACCAAGATGGGTGGGTCGTAAAATACACTCCAGAAAGTTAGCCTGTTTCCTAGAGTTTAGTACAATCCATCTGGACGCTGAAGACGGTTGCCAGCACCGATAGCATATGGCAAAATGGCGCCCGGATACAAACACTGAGCGCCTCTTTTGGATCATGACTGGACAGCCGACTCAGGGGCTTCCTGAGAATGTTCCCGGCACACCCATGAACCCCGCCATCGTAAGCCATTTACCCTGGCAGAACTTACGCTCATCTGAAGATGACATAACATTTTTAAAAATGGCATCAAATCAGAAGTTGAAAAATGCCATCAAATCGTAACATTGTGTTATGTCAATTAGCGTTGGAATTTGCCCTCTCATTTTGTGCCTTCGGGTAGTTCCTTCATCAGTTGTCAAGAGGAGCATAACGTGTACTTGTATAGACAGTCCCTGAGGGGAACTGCTATTGTAGAATCAAAGATAGGCGGCCGACAACATTACGTGTCACGTCAAAACCCCTGAGCCCGAATGGGGTCGTGAGGAAATGAGCAGACAGGTCCGTACCGAGGGCCCCTCCGTGACACAACTGATCTGGGCTGCTCTGGAGAGTGGCGACAGGCAGAGGAAATCGGCGCTCTCTGACTGGATTCTAGAGCGAAACTTCGTCACAGAGAACTTTCTTGGGCCGACTGGAAGGAATTTCACGTAATTTTATTGCATTAACGTTAAATTTCTTGCCTGTCACAGCGGTAGTTTGGTGGTGGAGAAGGAGGCGCTCGCTCTTAGGAGAAGCGGGGCTCACCCAAAGTGAGGCTTGTGCTCGCCCGAAGCAGGGCTCCAATTCACCGGAAGTGGGGCTTGAACTCACCAACAGTGAGATCGTAGCCTGAGTCAAAGTCAGATGAGCCACCCATGCACCCTATTGAAAAACGTTTTTAAAAAGTCGGTGGTCGATGAACGAGTTATACAGGTCGCAATGTTGCGAAAAATCCTTCAATTATTCTTAAGTTTTCTCAAATAAGTGAAACTGAGAGTAGCGATAGTTGATGTTAGAACAGTTAGGCCTTGCTTCGGATTCTGTGTCTCCCTCTCTCTCTGCCCCTCCCCTGCTCACGCTCTGTCTCTGTCTCTCAAAAATAAATAAACATTGAAAAAAAGAATAGTTAGGCCTTAGAACACCTGCTTGTCTTTTTTTTAATGTTTATTTACTTACTTATTTTGAGAGAGAGTGCACACGTGTGCGTGAGTGGGGGGAGGGGAGGAGCAGAGAGCGAGGACAGAGAGAATCCCAGGCAGGCTCTGCAGTGTCAGTGCGGAGCCCCATGTGGGGCTTGAACTCACAACCTGTGAGATCACGACTTGAGCCGAAACCAAGAGTCAGAGGCTCAGCCACCTGAGCCACCCAGGCGCCCCAGAGCCCCCAGTTTTCAGGTGTTCTATTAAACTGCGAGGCTCAGGCCTGTCGTTTATGGAGGAGAGAGCTGGGGCCGTTGACAAGAACATCCTGGAGAAACCACAGACGTGTGAGGGAGGCGTGCACAGACCGGAAGCACTAGCAAGAACCGGTGAGAAGATCCCGGAGGGACCGAGGGTGGTTGCCCACGGCCCGGGGTGTGGAGCCGGCAGCGTGCGGCTGGAGGTTCTGGAAGCCTGAGGCTCAGCTCTCGCGGTTCAGCCTTGGCACGGTCAGAGCTGGCCCACTGCCACCGGGATAGACGGCGACAGGCCAGGTCTCAAGAATGTCTGCCCCCCCACCCTGCTGAGCTGAGGAGCAGGTGAACACAGGGTGGGGGCCTGGCCTCAGCACCGAGCCTTGCAGCCCGGGGGCCCTGCCTCCTCCCAGGCCGAGGGTTTACAGCCCGCAGCTCTGATGAGGGGCATCGGTGGCGGGCTGGCAGCAAAGAGGAAAATCAAAGAGGCCGCACTGGATCCGGGGTTCCTCTCGACCCGGGACTCATTCCCTCCTCTCTGCTTAACCTCGCCGGAGAAGCACACGTGAGGGCCTGAAGCTTGGTGCCCCCCTGACACACGTTAGCAGAGAGGGCGGCCAAGAGTTCCAGGGAAATGCGAGCTCCGAGGCCAGGCCACACCTCTGAGGATACAGCGGCCGTCGAAGAAACACATCAAGCCCAGCAACGTATACTCCCTGGGGCAGAATTGTTGGAATAGAGGGACTAAGGGGTTGAGTCGACAGAATAAATAAAACCGGAAGAGATAAGGGAGTATAAAAGTAACGTGAGCCAGGAACGAGATGTTATTGAATAGGGAGGCGCCTGGGTGGCTCAGGTGATTGAGCGCCTGACGTCAGCTCAGGTCATGCTCTCACGGTTCGGGGGGTTCAAGCCCCGCATTGGGCTCCCTGCTGTCAGCTGTCAGCGTGGAGCCCACCTCGGATCCCCTGCTCCCCTCTCTCCGCTCCTCTCCACCTCGAGCTCTCTCTCAAAAATAAATAAACATTAAAAAAAGAAGAAGAAGAAGTTATTGAACAGAAAGCATTTAGCAGCACGGTGCCTGACACAGAGGCAGGGATTGGTTCCAAGGCCCAGAGCCGAACGGCTCGGGACAGCGGTAAGGACTCGAGCCCGCTGTGCTGCCTCCCCAGTGTGAGTGACAGAGATTCGGGGGGTGATGTTAAATCTACCCTTCCTCACTGCTTTAAGGATGTCCTTTACGAACCTCAACACTGCCTCTAAAGAGTTAGCCCTTTGCCGCACGTCTCACAATTGATAGCTACACAGCAGAGCATCGCAGCCCCGCGGTGGGGGACGTGCCTACGCAGGTCTGACCGTGTCAGTCTCCAGCCTAAAAACTTTAGGCGGCTTTCTATCATCACCAGAAGGAACTCAGGACGACACCGAAGGCCCCTTACATCCCGGTCGCAAAACCACTTCCTCTGTTCTCTAAACACCTTGTGATCTAGCAACACAAAAGTTGCAAGCCCAGGGGGGCAAAGAGGCCGTTTCTCAAAGGTGGGTCCTGTGGATCTGTTACCTCTGCCTCGGAAGCTTCTGGAGAGAACTGGGGAGAGACTGCCGAGGTTGGACTGGCTTGGCTGCTCCGGGCTCAGGAGGTGGGGGATGGCTTGACGTGCTGTGAATTCATGAGCCTTCCCTGGACATTCCCCATCAGGACCAAATCTTTTCAGTTGATCTTAGCCAAAAGGCCGAGAGGCGATAAGACCAAATCTTTTCATAACTTCATGCTGTTGGAACCGCCTACAAGGTTCTTTCCTACCCTGCCCACCAATTAAACCCCTACTCATCCTTCAAGACTCACCTAAATAGTAATCTTTCTTAGCATTGTCTCTTGTCCCCTTCCAGACTCCCGCCCCTTTGCCAGTACGGCTGGTGCCTTCCTTCGTACACGGCCGTGGTTGTGCTTATAGGCTCGTACCACACGGCACTGGTAGCCTTCTCTCCAATCGTGAGCTCCTAGAGGGCAGGGACCATGGTTCACTTTTCTTTGCAGCCCCCGTGGGATGTGCAGCGCCTGTCACAAAGACAGCATTTAATAAATGCTCAATTAATTAAGTATAAGTGCCTAACCAGCGAATTAATTACCCCGGATAATTGTGTATTGCTGAAGGATCTGTCCAGGGTGGTTCTTTGGAATTCCTGCCTTGAAGGAGGGTCAGATTCGTTTACTCTGGCTTATCCTCGAGGTGGGTCAGCATGATTTAATTTCAGAGCTTTGTTATGTTGTCATGCTTTTCTCCAAACACCTGCCTGTTCTCTAGACTGAGGCTTTCGCCTACAGGGCCCTTCAGTCTCCTTCCCGGCACAGAGGTCGCCTGTCTAGCGGTGCTGGCCGGTGTCACTGGTGAATGTGTCAGGCGCTAAAGGTGTGCTTTCCAAACCTACCTGGAATTCTCCGTCCCGCCCCCACGCACCCTGCAGCCTGCCCGTGAACACCTACCTGTCTTCTGAAACTTCGCTCAGGCGTCATCTTACAGAGGAAGCTCCTTTGATCACCTCCCCCCCCACCCCGAGCCCCCACTGCTCCCAGGCCCCACGAAGCACCATCCATCACAACACCCTCCCTCTGTCCGTCACAGCACCTATCACTTGCTATTTCTGGGGCTGAGTCTGCACAGATCCCGGCTGTGAGGCCAGGACAATTAGGGACAAAGAGCCGGGCTCTCTCGGCATCACCGGAAACAGTCCTAGGCCAGATCCGGAGACACCAGCCCGGGAGGCAACACAGACAGGAGTGTGCTTGCGGCACGGCAGGATTCTGCAGGTGCACCGTGTGGTCCTGCTGAGGGCAGCCTGGTGTGCAAGCCAGCCAGCGGGGCCTGGGGGACAGGGCAGGGTGTAGGAGCCACCTGTGTGCTTAGGAGAGAGTGGTGACAGCTCGGCCCTGAGAGATCCGGAACGCAGTGCCGTGACCAGCCAGCCCGCAGCGCACAAACACCCATTCGGAAGAGATTTTGAGGTCAGATCCTGAATCCGTTGACAAAAGGGATCAAGGACTAGAGGAAAGGGTACCGACTTTTTTGTAGGCATTTCTCCCATGGCTCTTCTTCAACAGGCACCTGCTTCAGGAATTAATAAGCTCAAGTTCTTTAGGGAAGAGAACTCTTTTTAAAAATCGCAGACGAAGAGCATCCATCATTCCCTCTGCCTCCCTTCAGCCTGGTTTCGATTTTAGCCTTCCCATTCAGGCTGGGTGGCCAGGCATGCTAAGCCTGAGGCAACAGCAGCGCTCCTAAAAGGACAGAAACAAGTTTTTATTAAAAGCTGGTTCGGCTTTTAAAGATGAGCTTGGCAAAATAGCAAACACACAGCACTTAGCATGTGCTGGGCCCTGTTCTAAATGCTTTATACGAATCAATTCACTAAGCCTTCCCAACAACTCTGTGAGGCACCGACTCTGATGGTGTCTGTTTTATAGATAAGGAAACTGAGGCCGAGAGGGTCATGGACTTGCCCCAGGTCTCACAGCCAGGAGAGAGAAATTGGCATTTGCGGGCCAGCAGCAGCTAGGCTCCAGAATGCACACTGTTAACTCACAGTGATATCCCACCCTCAGCATCACAGGCCATATAGTGAGGTGTGCAGGACATATGGGACGGGCGCCCCTATGGTGGCAGGGTTATAGAAAGGCTAAGTTGGGTTTGGGGGGAGACTATGAGTGGACGAGGATGAATGAGGGGAAGGAATGAGAAGCAGGAGCGTCCAGGGAGGACTCTGGTCAAGGAAGCTATTGCCTGGGTGGGCGATGTCCGAGAGCGGCCAGGGGACCAGCAACGATGGGTCTGAGAGAATGTCAAGAGACCCACAAGACAGGCAAAAGCCAAGACGAACCCTAATGTTGAGGCTCTAAACACGTGCAGAAGCCAACGAGAGGCCAAGAGACCAACAGGAATGAAGAATAAGGAGATAGGGTCCCATGTGGACAGGCAGTGGAGTGGTCCAGTTGGAGCATTGGGAGCAACCATCCTGGTTGATGCAACCACCTGAAGGCCATGGGGGTGGGCCATGAGGAGGAGGCCTGGGTTAGGGAGCACCACGATAAATTGACCCCCGGCATTTGAAGTCTGGCCACCAGCAGTGAAAATGGCGCCGTGGAAAGAGGAACTGGGATTGATTCCTCGGGAGCATGCAGTCAGGAAATGTTTGGGCTGGATCCCTGACGCCCACTGAGCTGGGAGGCCATGATTCTGGGCTTCTGCCTAAAAGGTCCCAAGGGAGAATGTCCCTTCCACAGCCACAGTCTCTCTTGCTCTGGCTTTACTTGCTGAGGGTGCTGGTGACTTAAAGCAAACCTGCCGCCATGTCACGTCGTATAAATTTGGGGACTAAGCAGATACTAAGCTCTAAAACAAGAGCACGGAAGTCATGAGCAACATACCAGTGAGCTCATCATGTCACTGTGGAGATTTCCCAAGTAAATAATTTCCTTTCCAACCACCAAGTGTCATAATGATACCACCAAGAAAGATGTCTATTTATTCCTGGCCAGCCTCTCTCAGATTTACATTCCGATCATGAGATGGGACCTCTCACTGCATTTCAATTCATTACTTAATCAAGTGGGATGCCGACTGACCCCAGAGTGTCTTAAAGTTGGGATTATTTATGGATATGGTTTCTTGTGTAGGGTCACTGTGGGGTCTCATCTACATATGTCTCTCAGGAAAGCTGAGAAGTTATTTGCATAAGAACCCGTAGGTTTCCTGGGAGGGTCTACAAAGAGGACCATGGAGGAACTAGAGGGCAGATTGCCTACAATTAGGACCCAGCTACCCAAGGGGAGACCCTACCCAAACCCTGAAGGGGAGCACTTTGGAAAAGGAAGCTCCCCCGCCCCCTCAAGCCAAGAGTGAGCCAGTCAACACTCGCTCTGCTTCAGAGTGCATCTCAGTCGAGAGAGTCTATCATGGTGCCATGACTAGCCTCAGTAGGCTCCTCAGTTCCTTTGAGGCCCTTCCTGGAGAAGGGGGTGCTCTCATGAGCCAGACCACAACTGCAGTAGACTTCCACTGCACTGGGTTCAAAACATTTCTGAAGCACCTCTGGGGGCAGGTGGGGTGAGAGCAACGCCAATGGGCATGCTTCTTGTCTTCAAAGGCTCTCATGGTCCAGTGAGGAAGAGAGAAATATGCCACCCAAACCAGGGCCTTGGTTTATCTTTCATTGCTTCGTGTCTTCCGGGGGCCTTGAGGCTTCCATCATCATGCAATTTAACTTTGGTCTCTAGTAATGTTCTTTGCTTTGAAGTCTACTTTAGCCAGACATTAATATAGCCACTCCTGCTTTTTATTATTACTACTATTATTAATGTTTGCATGATATATGTGTTTCTATTCTTTTACTTCCAACCTACCTATGCAGTTGTGTTTGAAGTGTGTTTTTTATAAACAACATATGTTGGGCCCTTTTTTTTTTAATCCACTCAGTCAATTTCTGTCTTTTAATTGTTATATTTAGACCATTTACATTTAAGGTAACCGTTCACACATGAGGGCTTAAATCGGCCACTTTTTAATTTGCTGTCTGTTTCCTCTATTTCTAATTCCACCATTTCTCTCTTCTTACCTCCCTCTGGGTTACCTGAGGATTCCACCTTGATATAGTTACAACATTTTTGAGTGTCTTAGTCTGCAGAGTTTTCTTAGTGGTCACTATTATAATATACAAACGTAACTTATCATAGTCTATAGTATCAACGTCAACTACTTTTGAGTGATGGATAGAAACCTTACTTCCATTTTGGTCCCTCTACATTCCCCATTTAAAAAATATACTTTTAAGAATTTTCTACACATATATTGAACACCACACCAGATGCTGTTATAATTTTCGCTTGAACCTTCCAAAATGTTAAGAAACTCATGAGAAGTAGAACAGTCTATTCATTCCCATTTTTTACACATTCTAGTGTTCCTTTTTTCCTTTCCTAATCCAAACTTTCTCCTGTTATCATTTCCTTTATGTACGGGGATCTTTCTTCAGCCATTCTGAAAGGGTAGATTTCCTAGCAACAAAATCCCTTACTTTTATGTTGTCTGAGAATATCTATTTCCCCTTCATTCTTGAAAGATATTTTTGCTGGTTATAGAATTGGTGGTTGACAGTTCTCTTCTTTCAGTTCTTGAAAAATGTTGTGTCATTTCTGTCTGGCCTCCACGGTTTCAGATGAGAAATCTGCTGTTTTTGGAGTTAGTGTTCCCCTATATGTGATGCATTGTTTCCCACTGGCTGCTTTCAAGATTTTTTTTTTTTTTCTTTTTTTGGTCTCTACGTTTAAAAGTTTAATTACAATGTGTCTTATCATGGGTTTCACACCATTCGGGTTTATCCCATTTAGATTTCACTCAGATTCTTGAATCTGTAGATTTATGGCTTAACCCCTTGGACACCTTCCCAGCAAAAGTGGGGCACCACCAGCCCATTGCCTCCAAGGGCCCCACTGACCCCTGGCAGTAGGGAAGCAGAGGGCTCACTCACACAGCTCTATCACTACAGGATTGGGACAGCAGCTCAGCTCCTTGCTGGGCCCTGCTGATGCCGGGGGGGGGGGGGGGGGGGGGGGGGGGGGGGGGGGGGGGGGAGGGGGATCAGCACACCAGCTAGCCTCGTACCTCACTCTGCCTCTTTGATCCCAGGTAAGTGAAAGGCTCAACTAGCTACTGGACTCTACTGGTATTACCCAGGGAAACTGGAGCACTGCCTGCTTTCACCAGCAGAGACTAGAAGATCAACTACCCACCTGGCCCACAGACAGTATCCTGGGGAGTTAGGGCACCACCTGCTTCCACCAAGTCAAAGACGAAAGACTAGAAAGATCTCTGCTTAGCCCTACTGAGCAAGGGATTAGAGTACTACTGCCTGCTTCTGTGGGGCAGGGGGTTGTGGAAAAAGATCAGCTCCCAGTTTGGCCCTGCTGAAACTCTGGGGGCAGGGTGTTTCTACTGGTACTTGGCTGGAGTAGGGCAAGTATTGCCCAAAAGGTTTTCTGTTGCTAGGTGACCCCTTTCTTGGCCTTTTGGCTGGGGTTGGGGGGGGAAGGCTTTTCGTGAAGATTCTTTTGGTCTGCCTGTTGGCAATTCCAGTTTGGAGGCTTCTGTAGGGCTCTGTCCAGAATATATAGAAGGCAATAAAGAAACCCGGGGGGCCCACCACTGTGCCGTTCCTCAAGTCCCGAGGGCCCTGGGTCGTCTGCCTTCTTCTCCCCCCGAGAATCTTCTTGTGCTGGTTTGATATGTCCATGGCCTTTTTAGCCGGGCGAGAGAGGAGCTGGGAGGATTAGGGCTGCTTCATCTTGGCTGTAACTGGAAGTTTGACTATATCGGGCACGTTGAGGAGAGGTCAGATATGTTGCAAGAGACCTACGGTTCCCTTTCGGGTTACACGCAATCTCAAAGTTCCCTCGTGAGCATGTGGAGGGGGGGAAGCAGCTGAGAAAAAGAGCCAGTGAGATTGTCACAAGCTGCTGTGCCGTGCAAGGACAAGCTTTTACTGCTTTAAACACAAAGCCTTTCCCGCACATTAAAACTAAGTAGTGATTCAGGAAGCCTGCACGTTGAACCAGTTTCAAAACATAAACTACAGACTTTAGAGAGCACAGCTCACTCTGCCTTGCTGCATGGATACATTTGGTGACTATTATATATTTCTCGGTAGGCTACCCAAAGTACTTAAAAAAAAAAAAAAAAAAAAAAAAAACACCACGAAAAAACCAACACTGTAGCAGCAGTTAATTTAAATGGGCTTTCCGGGGGAATGTGGTGTGAATAAACCAAATCAGTAAGATACCCATTGAAAAGGAAGGCTTTGATATGCTGCAAGAACAGTGACTTTTGTGCCCAGTTTCTGACGTCTCTTTTAACATGAAATTTTAAAACATCTGTCTCTGAAGCAGAGCAGGAAATCTCCAAGCAGCCATAATTCTTTGGCTGCAGCACACGGCAACTACAGGCTGTCTGCATTTTTTTTTTTTAAATCCTACCAGGAAATCTCTCTTTTCCCTTTGAAACTAGTTCAAAGCAGGGTATTTAATGGGCATTTAGATGGAGGGAGAGTTTGAGAGGCCACTTTTACAAATGGTGTCATGAGATGAGTCATGGTCAAGGACGTGATTCTGCTTTTGGCAGGGTTATGAATGGGGCTGCTTTATTACCAAGCCAGGGGCGGGGGTGGGGTGGGGGCGAGCGGGAGACCACCTGATTCTACGTCAGTCTCATAGAAAAGGCAAGTTGCAAATGTCCCTTGTCAGGTACCTCTCTTCTGGGCACCTCTTTGAAGCAAGAATAACTCTCCTGGTCCTTTGTTTGAATGAATGGCTTTTGGAGCTGTGTTTCCAATCTCTTTGACGGTGGCTTGTATTGCGTCAGTGGCCGTGGATTGGACAGAGAGGGTGTTGGGGTCATGCGTGCTTGTGTTTGCCTACGCAGCAGGGGGAGGTCAAGGTAGGTTTTTTTTTTTTTTCCTTGATGAAATATATGAGGTGCCATATGGTCGGAGTAACCTGAGAATACCAGGTGTGCCCACATCAGAATCTGATGTGCTGTTACCATGGAGACATTAGCTCCCTCTGCAATGCAGGGTCTCTACTTCCCCCCTCTGAAGAGCTTACTTGTCTAACAGGAGCAGGTGCTCTGCCATACAAAAGAAGTCAACCTTGAAGGCAGGCCTTTAGCAATTTCTGATTTCTTTTTCCTTGATTCCTCCTAGAGTTTTCTCCCTCTCTACTCAAGGCTCTTTTTTGAGCCAAGGCCTTGGCAAACTAGTGACAATGATAGTGACATTGATTAAGACTGCAGATACAAACAGTGTCTACCCTTTTAGATGAGAACACCAAGGCTTCAAGAAACTAGGAGATTTTATACCAAAGTCATAAATCTCATAAAGAAGCTTGTCCAAGACAGAGCCTAAACCCTGAACCATCTGACTTCACCCCGTGCGCTTAACTTCCTGCCAGTGATTAATCCATTACACTATTACACCTACCTTTGCAAAGACACATCAAACTTTTTTTTTTTTTTTTTTTTTTTTTTTGCCCTAGCTGGGCTTTTCCGAGTAAACACCAAATGCAATCAAGGGTGGGAACGGACTAAGAACTGAGAAGCAAAATGGAAAAGATGTGAAGCCCCTGAGGGTTTTAGACTAGCCAAGTAGTGACTTACAAACAGGACATGTCACCACCACACTGAGAAGGAGTGGCTACAATTTACTGAACATCTGTGTGTTCACCTTCATTCTTTCGTGAAATGTGTATTGAGTCCTACCTTATGAGAAGCATTGTTCTAAGTCCCGCGGATGCAGCAGTGAACAAAACAAACAGACGAAAGTCCCTGCCTGTGGGGACCCCCCGGACTCCCCAGTCTGTGACCGTGTCAGGCATTTGGCCCTGGGAACTGGGAAACGGGGAAACCATGGTCCTTATCCTGAAGTTTACACTTAAGGAGCCAAGACCAGTGCACAAGAAGCTGACTGTAATGCCCTGTGACAAGTCTAAAGAGAGGTCCACAGTGCTGTGAATGTGGATTCTTGGCGGGGGCGGGGGGGAGGGGGGGCGGCGGGTTCCAAGGTTTTTCTCACTAGCTTAGGTGATCAAGACCCTCAAGAGATCCCAGATCCACTGACGAGCCTGGCGGTCCTGTGGGGGCCTCGTGACAAACTTCTGGGAAGCCAGAACGCCCTCAGGTAACACATATGGGCACAGGCCTTTGTCATGCAGGGACTATTATACTAGGTCTCCCTAACTTGTGCAACAAGCAATTGCTCAGGCTTTTTGTATCTGTTTCTGCCCCATTTCATTTCTTTACATTTCATTTTGCTTATTCTAGCTCTTCCTTCCACCTGCTGAGCTCTTTTTAAATGTTGTTTCAATAACCTTCACTATCATCTGTCCCTCCCAGCTTTGGGCCATCTAGAAGTTTGATATCTGCATCTTTACCTTCTACAAAACTACTTGGAGACCGGGGTCTCCATGTACGAGGTCCTGTAGCCTGGTATTAAGCCTTCTTTCCAGCCCAGCACAAATCTACTAATTAATGCCCTTTGATACGGCCATTCTATTAGCCAAGAACCCAGGTAACCATCATTCGGGTTGCATTTCTCTACCTTGTCCACAAGGACATCACTTAGAGACCTTGCCAAACGTCTCAGCAAAGATCCTTCTTCCCCCCACAGAGGCCCACGCACACGCACCTCCACCTTGGTAGAAAGTTGGAGAGATTGCAATGGCTTTAAAATTCCAAATGAAAGATGAGAATACCCAACTATCTGGCTCTAGCCAGCCTGGTGAACTCAGGCCTGTTGTTTACACTTGGGTTCTGTTGCAATGATGCCAAACTGTCAGTCAAACACAAATGAAATGTTACCAGACAACTGTCCCATTTTGTTTTATTAATTTTTGAGTAGACAGGCATGGTATCAGAGCAACATACAAACACGGCTCAGTGTTACCATTAAATAAAACTTACAACACAGCAAACCTAATACATTTTAATGAGACGCACAGCCATGATTGTGCTGAGTGGTCATGAAAAGGGAATGGTAAGACACAACAATTGAAAAAACTTTCTGACACAGTTAAAAAAAAAAACCCCTTGGAGGTGAGAGGTAGGTAAAGAGAGGTCCTAAGAAAAGGAAGAAGGGATAAGGGGGAGGAAATTAGGACCACCTAATAAGATCATGTGTAAGAGTGGGTTCTTCCCTTTTTTAAATCAAGCAATTCCATGCACTGTTAAGTGTTCCAATCCCTGGACGTGGCCAAATTTACGAGCTGGGAATCTGGGCAGGAAGAATAGACTCTAAGAATATCTGTTGGGTTCTTCTAAAAGAAACTGACGAACTTTAAAAATCAAAATCAACTAAAATCAATCAAAGCTGATTCTAGAAGAGCTGTTAAGATATAAGGTGAAAGATAGTTCCCGCCCCCCGCCCCACCCCCCCTCACCAAGAATGGCAAGCAACAAGAGAAAAATGCTTTCCTACGCAAGAATTCTTTACTAGGGAAGCAAAGAATTAGATGATTCGATTAAAAATCATCCGGGAAGCTTAAAAGAAAATTTTTTTTTCAATGTTTGCTTATTTTTGAGAGACAGGGAGTGAGTGGGAAAGGGGCATAGAGAGAGAGGGAGACACAGACTCGGAAGCAGGATCCAGGCTCTGAGCTGTCAGCACAGAGTCCGACACGGGGCTGGAACTTGTAAACCCTGAGCTCATGACCTGAGCTGAAGCGGGACGCTTAACAAACTGAGGGACCCAGGCACCCCATCCAGGAAGCTTTTTAAAAATTCAGACACCTAGATCACTCCGAAGCCCACAAAATCAGGATCTCAAGATCCTGGATGCGTAGGCATGTGTATTTTTAAAAGCTCCCCCGAGTGGTTCTGAAAATCGCCCTAATTGATTATCTAGAACCTTGATGGATATGTATTTTATACGTAGGGGGAATTCAAAATTATAGCCGGAGAGAGAGGAAAAATTGGGGAAAGCAAGCTGAAGAAGTGGAATACACAAAGCATCACAATGTCAAGTGCATCATAATAAAATTTAGTCAGATTGCTTTCCTAACACCCACCACCTAGGGAAAGGGTACTCTGACTGGCACGGTGAATGGGGAGATTGTTTTGACTCCATATGGAGCAGGCTGAGTGGGATGTCAAAACAGGAGGTTTTAGAAAACCCCAGAGAACCAGGCACTTGATTCACAGCGATAAAATGTTTTGGGAGGTGAAAGGAAGAGAAAGAACAGAAATGGGCCTTTTCAAAATCTCTTCGGATCCATCTTGCCCCCAGTCTCCAGAGGCCAAAGCAGTTTTCAATGAACTCCTTTTCAAAGAGTCCTTTCCTCCTCCTCTCTTTCGCTGCCCGGGGCGAGAGGCGGAAGCTGGGTGTGTTCTTTCCACCCTGTGTGCCATTTCACCCCAACCTTGCTGAAGACATCCCCTGCGATTGTGACCTGTGTTGTCGAAGGCGCTCATGAGGGCAGACAACTCCCAACTGTTTTAGAGATGTTAGAACTGTTGCCCAAGATGTGTCCAGTCCTGCACCCCTAGGGGGCCTGCCTGCAAGCTTCCCCCGGAGGGAAGCGGACGTGCTGTATGTCAGAGGCTCACTGGGGCCCAGAGGCTGTTGGTGAGCCTCTCACCAAATAAGCCCTTTGGTCTCCCCAGAAGCCACTGCCCAGCTCGCCCCGTTTGCTGTCTCCGGCCCTGGACTCACCCACCTACTGTCCCCCCCCACACACAAGGACCCGAAGGAAGCATGCGGAGTACTACCTGCAGGTTTTATTTTAAATCAAATCAGCACCGGGCGCAGACTATTTATAAAACAGAGACACGATCTGCCTTGGCAGGAACTGGGACTTTACTAGAGCACTGAACAGCTCCCGGCGCTCTGTTGATGCTCTATAATACATTTAAATAGGTTGCCTCCCACACAAAGGTGGCTGGAAAGAAAATGGGATAGAAAACTGAGCCGGTTTTCATTCCGAGATGGACCACTCGGGTCCTGTTTCACTTCTCTCTCAGATGGGGTATGATTTCAGGAACAATCGAGGTGTTTTTCTTTTACAGTTAGCAAAGCAACAATTCCTGTCTGACACTTTCACAAGTGGATGTTGGGAAGAGAGTAAGCAGCGTAGCCAAGCGTCTTGCTGTGTGATCTCGGGCACATCACCTCAGTTCCTCTACGGGGGAAAATAATGGCACGAGGCAAGGTCTCTAAACATCCACTCGGCCCGAGAGCGGTCTGGCTTCCCAGGTCGAAAACTTCCAAAGAAGAAAAAATGAAAACAAAAGACAGACAGGAAGCCAGCTGGGCAGTCCCGTCACCCAGCACGACAAGGAGCTGTGAGGTGCGTGGGTGGATGGTCACCTGCAGTAGATTGTTGTCCCCAGTCGTCCAACCCCCTCCCTGGAAGAGGCTCATACATCTCTACCCTTGCCGTGCGACACCTTGCAGAGAGAATATTTCCCTGTTTCATGGACAACAGGTTCGTCCACGTGGCCTGGCTTGGCCACTGAACACAGCAGAAATGATATATGTGCCATCTGATTTTTAAGAGTTTTTGAGTGCTTCTGAGCCCTCTTGCTCTTTTCCCTAGGTCATGAGGATGGCAGGTGGGGGTGGGGGGGGTTCTACTGAAGGCATCACGGATCTCCAAATGAGACGATGTAGGATCGCAGCCAAAGAGCTGCCGGCGACATATCTATGGGAATAAGAAACACACCTTTGCTATTACGAGCCACCAAAGTGTTGGGGTGGCTTCGTTATCTCAGTCTTACCCACAGAAAGCTGACCCGTCCAGCACCCAACACTGGGCCATGTGTGATAAATACCCGAAGAACGACCAGGACCGCTCGGCTACCCTGTGCTCTTAGAATGGACGCTCCTGGCTGCAGCAGCTTTATAATTTAGATACCACCATGGACGCCAGAAATACACAACTATTCAAATATGTAACACCGGCTGCCTCCTGCAGGAATTTGGGGGTGGGCGTGACGTTGCCATCATGGCTGTGCCCTCAATTCACCATGTATCTAAATTCCCTTAGGCCCGCAGGAAGCCTTGACCCTCTCCCTGGAGCCAAGTCACGTAACCCCTGAAATCTCGTGGCAGTCCCCCATTCAGAGAGGTCTGTGCTTATTTTTCTTGTGGTTGTTCACCTAATGAAAACACGGGATTTAGAAATTCCTCAAAGAACAAACAGATCCTCTAGGCCAGGATGAGAAACACTGCATTCAGTGATCTGAAAGAAAGGTCCCTTCCAACTCTGAAATAGGTCAATCTTAAAGCATTATCTAACCTGGACAGGATTTTCCTCACCATCTCACAGGTGGATATCCTATCTATTAGGGGCACGCATCAACCGGATGCAGCAAATTAGGGCAGAAAGACAGATGAATTTTCCAAATGAACTGATAAGATAATTTAGGGAAAATGAATATGGTTATCAGGCAAACCTGTCCCGACTTAGCAGACTTTGTTCAGAAGGTAATGTGTGTTCCTTTAAGAGGGGGGGGGGAAAGTCAGAGAACTAATTAGATTTACAATCTGTGAACATCGTCAAAATAAAGAGTTCAAATCTATTTTTTTCATTCCTGTACAGCCTGAGGGCAATAGCCAGAAGAAATTACTATTAAGGGTGAGTAATGCAAAAGAGATTGTGTGCGAATTTCAATCTGAAACGTGCGAATTTAATATACAACTGCAAATTAAGGAGCGCCTTTTGATTTACGAAGTAGGCTTGGTTCATGCTTGGAACAAAGTTCTGTCCCGTAGACAATTCCAAGATGGACTAACGGACTGCACGTGCACCTGGAAACACAAGGGGGGATTTCGTAGCACTGGGAAGACACTGGGGCCGCAGAGCTGTCTCGTCACCCGCGGCACGTAAAAATCAAACCACCGAGGGGAACACTGTTGCTTGTGCCTCTGTGGCCCGCCGTGGCCCGCCGTGGCCCGGGCCAGCCGCCATCCCGCTAGAGAAAGCAGGCAACGCAGTTTGTCAACAACCAGGAATCACAAGAAGGTGATTTGGAGCCACACAAAAATCAAGGAGATTTGTGTTTATTCAGGCCATGTCCATAGACGAGACACCCGGTTCTTTTGCTCTAGATTTTCTGCTGAGCAGCTGATTTCAAATCCAAGCTTCGCCATTACCCTGCAGCGAACGTGTTTCTTCGGGTCAGTGTTCCTCAGGACGGTTTTGCCTAAGGGGTCACAGTGAGGAAAGGAGACCTTCTTCTATGATTACAGATTCTCATTGCCCACTGGGGATGTTCTCACAGTATACAAGGTACAGGAGGCAATGATCATATCGCTCCCTACCCTCACAGAGTGTTAAAGAACTTGCTCTAATAAAAGGGAACCGTCACTCTGATACAAGTCAAGAGGAAGGCGATGATCGTTACCTCTACCTGGATTAGTATTCCTTCCCTCGCCACCTGCCGAACTCCTCTTCATGCTTCAAAACATGGCTGACATCACCTCCTCTGTGAAGCCTTCTTTGTCCTTTTCCTCCTCCACACCACTTCTCGGCCACATACTGTCATCGGTGCATAGAATTCTGTGATGGTTTGTTTCAGGGCTTTCTCTAGCAGGTCAAGTTCCTTCAGGCAGGGATTCTACCCAGAATCTGCTGGACATTCGAAACTTGGAATGATTTAATGAAGGTCTAAGTAGACTTACGTAAATAATCTTAGTTAAGATTCAAATTAAAATGCATGAAAAAATAAATCTTGCTTAGATCCTCTAGGCCCCCTTCCTGCAGGATCCCTCAGGCATTACGTAGAAAACGTCTGAACAGGGAAACCCTTGGAAAGCTCCGCTTTATGGAACCGGAGACCTTCTGACATCACGTAACACCTTTCCTTCCTTGTCAAAAGCCAGTGGGCCAACGAACTACCACTCCAGTCTGTGATTCTTAAGCAAGGCACACAGGCCCTGTGGGACCCTCTAGAAGGTACGTCTCTAACTACAGTAAGAGAAACATCGCGTCGCTCGTAAATTCCCTCTTTGTTGAGAAATTATGCTTACTTTTCTGTTTCTGTCGTAAATAGCGAGAAATGTGATCGTGTGCTAAATGAGGCAAGAGAGTTCTAATTGGGTTCTACCGCTAAACTCCAGTTTTTGGATCAGGGAAGGTATTAGAAGAAGTGAGAACAGAACCCTCTCTTCCTCCTCCCTCTACCACCTTTGCTTAAAAAAAAAAAAAAAAAAATAGCCAAATAGTTTTCACGAATGCCTGGCAAAACACTTCTATGGACACATGCCTACTACCACTAGGTAAGCCATGCCAATGCTGGGGGCCAGAACTTTTTGGGCAATTAAAAGTATCTCACCTTGGTAAAAAGCTGAAAACAGTGTGGGCAACTGCCTGGATAGAGCTCACCCTGCATTGGACAGGGAATTAAGGGGTAGTGCGACACTTCGGTCGATTTCTGGTATCTTTAGATTTCTGCTCCGCTGCATTAAAAGTACCAGTGTAAGAGAAGAGAGTGGCCCCTAATTTTGACAGATCCCCAACGGCCGTTCACCCCGGGTCAAAAATGGCTCAATGCAAATCAATGTGACCCTATTCACCGTGACTGGCAGGGGTTAGGAACATTATTCGTCATTGCATCTACTTAGTTCAGAGGGACTGACAAACAGCCAGCCTGGGCATCCAGGGCTGCTTTGCGCGTGGAGAAAAGAGAAAAAACGGACACAAAATAAAAATAGCTAACCAGCGGTGTGCTCCAGGGGGCGTGCGGAGGAAGCCCTGACTTGTAATGTTTGCTGGCTTCTGTGGCATAAATAGGCCCGCGGAGGCCAACTCCAAGCTATGCGTGGTTGAAAGGCTTGCCCCTTCCCTTAAAATGCAGCGATCGGCTCCGGGAGAGCCTGCCGGGGCCAAGGCAGCACCACGGCTCACGTCTCCTAAGGGCTTACTGCGGTGCCAGAAACTGATAAGCCCTTTAGACTCAGGATGTCATTTCGTCCTCCCGACAGTCCTATACGTCCTCACAATACCACCAGGCCTCTCGCGACCCGGCAGACGGACCCCTTGTGTAAACAGCTGGTAGATCCCCAGCCAGAGAGCAGGAGTGAGGCTTTGACCAGAGCGCACACAGTGCAAGTTAAGACGGGACATCTGTGGCGCGCGGCAGTCTCGGCCTGGTCACAGGAGTACACGCGGATTCCTTCCCTTTGAAAACGCCAGATCCTCCCTCTTCGGTTCTCCCTTCTAGCCGGGACTCTCACAGCTTAGCACTTTTCTGTTAGTAACTAGGAATCTCTGCTCTACTCTTGCTTCTCCCTTCAACAGTTCCATTCACATTCGATGGAAGGGTCCTCGTCCTCCTCCCTCAGCGAGGAGAGGCCGCAAGCCGCTGCCTCGGGCGGCTGGCGGCTCTGGAAACGTCCCACGTGGATAAAAGGAGAGCCGCAACAACCTGGCGCCTCTGCGGGGCAAGTTTTGCACAGAAGCTGGAGGAACGGTTGTGCAGGTTGTGCACTGACAAGTGAAAAGGAAGAAATGGGCAGTGACATTCACATGGTATCTAAGGCAGGCATTCTTTGAAGACTGGGAGAGGAAAACACAACAGGAATGAAACTTGTCCCATGGTGTTCAAGAGCTATCACGTCCAGACAGAGCAGAATGGGGGACACTATGGGAGGGGCTGACAGAGCCAGGATTCCTGGGCACACGCGGAGCAGGGAGGCAGGCAGAAGGAAGACCCAGGTCTCGACCTCGAGTAGGGGCTTCCACTGTTCCGTGATTTTGCTGCCAAAAACACTGAGTCTCTTATTAAAAACTCTAATGTGTGCAACTTAAACTTGAAAGAATTTTCCTATTTGTTTAAACATCTTCCAAATGAAGCGAGCGGTTCACAGGTTTGGCCAAAGGTAAATGAAAACTTCTGCGTAGTGAGCATGAATTTTAATCATTTTTAATAAAGCTCCTGACTTAGAGTTGCAGTCAATGATTTACTTCTTCCACTTGGATCTATCCACTTTTGTGAAGTAACCTTTTCACCACAACAGTCATTAAAACTAAGCAGTGAAATACATTATAAATCACTGTACCCAGTGAGGCGAAAGTTAAAGTTAAAAAAAAGAATGAGGTGTATTTAATCTCATGGCTCTCAGTACAAACACTCTTCATAATTTCTAGAGGGCATTTCTGTACCAACAAAATTATTTGGCAATGTTTTCATATTTTCGGTCTCTAAATTTTCTAATGTCGTGAACATTGTTATAAATTGCACACAAAAACTACTGTAGATTACAAATGTTCTGCAAGCTATCAATACAGTCAGGGTGCAAAACTCACAAATCACTTCTTGATGGAGAGGCATCATCACAGAAATTTGCAGAACACTGTCCCAGGTCACCAGTGACAATGGCCAGCACAGTCCTGTCCTAGGAGTCGTATGAAATGAGATGGAATCATGACTGACTTCTAGGCCAAAGGCTTTTGGGAGACAGAAACACAAGCACTGACCAACTTGATTTCTATACATATTGCTTTATGTGTAAGCATATTTCCTTTCTAAGTAATTATCACATAGAAAAATATAAGGTAAAAGGTAAAAATATCCCCTCATGCAAGAGGCTTCTCATTTTCGTTTGAATTTTTAAAAAGTAGGTGTTAATTCTTAAAAGGAATTCATCTATCATAATGCTTTTTCATAAAATATTAAGAGTTCATTTACAGCACAAACTGGCAAGATATGTAAGAAATTGGTATGCCCTGAAAAGTACAGAAAAAGATGTTTTTATCCCACATTAAAAAACTTCAGGGAGAAAATGATAGTTTCCACCAAAAACAGGAACTAAAGAGGTGATTTCTTGCAATTAACAAATATGTGTTTCATGCAATTCTCTGATGAGAACCCAAGAAAATGGTACCTTTCTTTTAATGTGAGTATTTCTGAATATGGCTTCTAGCTGCCTCGAACAACCTCCATTCCTCTGGTGCTGTGTTTCAGCAAATCATTTCCAGAGTCACTCTGCTGTATGACATTCTATCCAATTAGCTGTCAGCCTTCTACCTTCACTGCAAGGACCTTACTTTTCCGAAGAAGATTTCATACAATCACCCCACCCCGTTGAATTAAAACTACACAAAAAGCTGTGCTCACAGCCCGACTGCTGGGCCACACAAACCCGGTGAACGAAATCTCAGGTGGGGAACATTTCTGAAGAGACATGAGAACAATTACAGTCATTTCACGATCAGTTATTAATTTAATCCAGAATACAGCAAAGTCTTGCTTGAATTTTTAAGTACAGGTAAAAACAAACAAAAAAGGTAATCTATAAGAATGTAAGCATTTTATGAATGTATGCGTGTATATTCGAATATGTACACGTATTCATCAGTTACATGACGGGCCCCCCAAAACAGTTCATTTTGTTTGCCATGTCTGATCGACCCACATTTGTCACCTGTGCTATGAATTCGGGAAGGCAGTATAGAACGTCAGCGCACTGTGTTTTCAAGAAAGCACACTGTTATTTATTACAAACTCTTTGCAGAGGCCTGCTTTGAAGAGAAACAAATTAAGCCAGTTCTTTCAGTAAAGGCAGAACAACTTATTACACTAAATTCAGAACCAGCTTAGATTTTGAAATACGGGCTCTGCATTGTAAACCGAAATTTCATCCACATTTATCTTTGGAGGAAAAAAGTTTTGATTGGGGAAAAGGCTTTTAAAGGCTGACGGAATTCATGACAAGGGTTCCTAAGGCTGCCTGGAAACCAAATTGTTCTTAAAAAATAACTTTGATGAGTTAAGTGTAAATGAATCAGAAACATATGGATTAAATTTCCCTTAAAATACACAAGGGCTTGAAAATTAGAGGAAGTATGCCTGGTAAAGTACATTTGAGAAATGTTACAAAACATGTTTCAAAATGTTTGAAAAATAACTTGAGGTATTTTACAAATTGCAAACGAGGCTTAATTCATTCATCTCTAATTACGTAATAATTACTAACACTATAGTTTAAGATTTATGTTCTGTAATACAGTAGTCATACCATGATTAGTTATTTGTCTAAAGAAGCTATTCAAGATGGGCTAATTGGGAACATCCTGAACATTCAGAAGTAAACTCAGCTCCGGGGTAGTGCTTCAAATACAGACCCCAACCCCAGGGCCAGCTCTCCTGGTAACCGACGGTGACCATGCACACAGCTAATGACTCTGGAGCTGTCATCCAGTGGGCAGAGCACTGTCAGGGATCTTATTAATAAAAATAACCGATGGAGCTTTATGTCGCTTAAGTTGGTGGTCTAAATATAATTTGTGGAACGTCTTAGAATGACTGGTTCGTATAATAAAGCCTGTCGTGAAAATCAAGAAGGTGTATATTTATATACACCTACAGCAAATAACAGTGACATTCTCCAAATCACTTTAATCCCACAACACAAGAGCCTAAAAGTCTCCTGGCAAAAAAGCATCATAGGAAACAGAAGGTAACAGTGATTACTAACCTCAGAAAAATGAGTGAGTGTAACATTTATTTCAAGAATTGAGTACTTTTAGGGGTGCCCGGGTGGCTCAGTCGGTTGAGCATCTGACTTCGGCTCAGGTCATGATCTCACGGTTTGTGGGTTTGAATCCCACATCGGGCTCTGTGCTGACAGCTTGGAGCCTGGAGCCTGCCTTGGATTCTGTGTCTCCCTCTCTCTCTGCCCCTCCCCTGCTCATTCTCTCTCTCTCTCTCTCTCTCAAAGAATAAATAGACATTACAAATTTTTTAAAAAGAAAAGAATTGAGTACTTTTGCATTTACACTGTTAAAAGTAATCTTGGACTACGGCAAAGAAACAGGTTGTGGGGCTAAACTGACCTAGGTCCATTCCTTCCTCCGCTTCTTAGGGGCCAAATGACTAGAGCAAGTCACTTTATAAATCTCAGTTTCCTCTCCTGCAAAAAGAGAGTAACAGTAAATCTTAGAGCTAATGCACAGATTTAATAAAACAATAAAGGTAAGGTAAAGTGTCTAGCACATAGCAAACGTTATAAACGTTAGTTCCAATCTATGGTGTCAGTTTAGCTCCTATTTCTTATTTTTAACCATCATTAACTTGGGTGAATAGTCTCCACTGCTATGCTTCAGAGGCTTAAAGGTCCTCAGGAAACATCTTGCTTGCTTGCTTTACAGCTTCTCTGTAGCATTGTCTCAGACCAAAAATAGATACAAGTGCTACTTCCCCGTTCAAAATGTGACCTTGAATGCACATCAGAACATTTCTCTGCGTTCCGGTCTTTCACCTGTAACACGAGGGGACTGGACCAAGTCATTTGCTCCCAATTTCAGGTCTCAGCACCCTGGGTTGCTGCTGAGTGTCTCTCAAAACTTGCGTGAAAGGTCCGCAGAAGATCTCAGGAAACTTAACATTAGAGAAGAGTTGGCCATGAGACTTTTCTGATCATGAAGGGGATAGGAAGTAGCCCGTGAACACCGTCCTGGTGAGCAAGGAGCCGGACGCATCCCAGGTGAATCCCCGTGTCTGTCTGGGCCAGCTGTATCTGCCTGAGGTCACGTCCAGCCAGGGAAGGAAGGGAGCACGCAGGGAGTTGCCTCCAGAATCCGAGCCTGAGTTGACAGCCCACGTTGCCTTTCCGGCTATCCATTTGCAAGGCGGCAGCTGACGCTGGCCGGGCGATACTTACGCCTCCCCCCACGGTTCCCAACTCAGTCCTGCCTCCACCGGGCAAACACCCCAACATTCAAGTACGCGCCGCCACGTGAGCCAATCCGCACGACACATCACGAGGCAGCATCGGAAACACGTACTGGAGAAAGGAGCAAGGACCAAAGGGAGGGGGAAGGCCCTAGCCACAAATGTTTCCTATTCTTTTGTCCCATTTACCTAATTCTTTTCTGGACAGCCTGTAATAGAGCACATCCTCAGCAATGGTCACAGCAAGAAGACGGGTGCGGTTGTGGGATTAAAGGGATGCTGGGCGCCTTCCAGCTAGAACTATTATTCTACAACTACGTGACAACATAATCAGGCATAAACATCAACTTCACCCTTGGGTCTGCCAGGAACACCTCTGGGCACCAAAGATAAAGCTAAGAAGGCCACACACAGCCTAGGGAAATGACACACAGCACCAGAGCTCAGAGACCGCAGCTCCCTACCAGTCGTCATCCCCAGCTGGCTGTCCTCCTGAAGTTACCCGTAATTCGTAATTCGAACAAGCCTAACGACTCTTTCACTGGGTTCACTACAGACTGGGGGCAGGACCTGGAAGAGGAATAGAGGTTGTCAGTCTGATGACAGAAGAGTAAAAATGCTGTTAAGAGCAAACACCAAAACTCAAAGGCCAGAGAGCGACAGACAGAAAAACGCTGCTACTTCGCCCCCCACCAGCTGCTGGGGGTAGCATGTCTTCAGGATGACCTCGAATCACAAAGCCAAGGTGAAGTTCAAGTTCTCTGTTACAAACTCGGAGAACAAGTGTGATGCATTTTGGCAAGGCTTCGATAAAAGCCAACTGAAAACAGATAAGCATATGAGGAGATGCGTGCCCTGTCACTACAGAACTGGGAATGGCGACGGCAATGTTAAACTGGGACACACTTTCCAGAGGCAAAATCACAACACTGACAACACCAGATGCCGGACAGGATGTGGGACGACCGGGACGCTCACGTGCTGCGGCTGGGGACGCAAACGGGGATGGCTCGCATGGAATATGGTTTGGCAGCTTCTTACGAAATTAAACATACTCTTTAGCACACATTCCAGCCCCTGCATTCCTAGGTATTTACTCAAATGAGTTGAAAACTTACGTCCACGCAAAGACCTGAACATGAATGCTTTTAGTAGTTTATAGCGATTTCTTAAACTTGGAAGCAACCAAGATGTCCTTCAAACAAACTGGAATATCCACGTAACATCCATGTTAGTCCGTGATAAAAAGAAATGAACTATCACCCCACGAAAAGACACGGAGGAACCTTAAGTGCATATTGTTAAGTAACAGTATGATTCTGACTATGTAACATTCTGGAAATGGCGAAGTGCAGAGACAGTTAAAAAAAATCAGTGCTTGCCAGAGGAGCGGGGCGGGGGAAAGATGAACAGTCAGAGCCAGGAGGATTTTTAGGGCACTGAAACTGTTCTGTACGATCCCGTGATGGTGGATATACGACATTATACTGTGACCAAAACCCACGCGCCTGTGCCACACAGAGTGAACTTTAATGTACGCTGTGTACTTTAGTAACTATGTAATAATAACGTATCAATATTGATTCAAGTATAACAAATGTATTATGCTAAAGCAAGATATTCATAAAGGGGGCTTGAAGCGTTGCGGGGCGGGGGAGGGAGCAAAGCAGGGAGGAAGAACTCTCCCCGCTGTTGAATTTCTCTGTAAACCTGAATTGCTCAAAAAAATAAAGTCCACGAATTAAAAAATGGAGGGGGATTCATAAAATAAGATACAGTCATCTGGAAGAGTCACCATACGAGATATCCATTTTACAGTGGCGTCCTATAAATAAGGCAAGTATAGTTATTACACCAGTTAGAATTAATTGAAAAGTCTCTCTCATCTTCATCAACCCTGAAATCAGTAATATAACGCGTGGCAAACGGAAGAGGTCAGGTTTACCGTATGTGATCTTTTAAGAACTGATACTTGGGAAAGTCATTTCTAACTAGTGAAAGGTTTCTTACTCTCATTAACGGCAGTAAGTGCAGCAGTGACCTCAGATCAAATATGAACCGCAAAGAAAACACCAACGAGCAACACTCTAGAGATTTATTACCCAATCGTAACCTATGCACAGAGACAGCTAAGCTCATGAGACCAGCAAAGTAGCAGCACAGAATGTAAGGAAAAGCACGTTTAATAAATACAATTCAGAAACACCTTTTTCTTTAAATTAGGGTCAAAATACTGAGACAAACACTGAGACAAAATTCGTAACCATACATAAACCATCTTAACGTGTAATGATTCCCTGGGAACTGTCCCCACACAACGGTACCTGAAGTCGATGCCCTGTTGCCGTATCAACACGTGAACAGACGTGTGTCCACTTTTGTGCGTTTTCAGAAAACACATGTGGGTTCTTAGAAAGTGGACACAGGAACGGTTAGGTTCCAAGATTTTTCATGTCATCACATTACTTTGCGTTTATGAAGCCACGAGAAAAGAGGGGGATGTGTGTTGTGTTTGAAACTGCTTGTTGAAACGAAACACATCCCAATAATGAAGCCATACCAAAAAGGGAATTAAGATCATCCAGACATGTCACAGAGGCTTAATTTGGAATAGACGGTTTTGCAAAAGCAAGTATGTTAAATAAAAACTTCAAGATTTAAAAAAAGGCAGCGGGAAAAGGGCAGGAGGAGAGAAAAGGAAGTACTTGAAGAAACAAGTCTGCATAGATGATGAACAGAATTTAAATATGGTTTCAGTTCATTTCCTCCTAAAACTAAGCCTGGGTGACTGAGGTAGACTCTGGAGATAACAAGTGCAAAGATTCAGGTTTTCCAAAGGGCAATATTTAGTCATGTCAGAGGTTGTCAAACAAAAGTGCGTTTTATAGTCTTGAACACAAAATCAAATGGGAGCCCGTTTACTGGAAGAAAACCTCTACGCTAATTCCCTATTTGTTGTGCCAAATTCCCAAATGTATAAAAACCTACACACTGCTGGGGACAAAGCAGTATCTAGTTGATTTATAGACATAAATGAACTAAGGTTGATGAAGAAATAAGAATGGTAAAATAAAAAGAATAAGTGATATTACCTTAATAGTTTTCCTTTTTTTTTTTTTATTAATAAATCACTCGGAAATTTAGAAATACCATAGAGCTAAAGAGTTGTCCAGAGCCAAAAAAACCTAATAAATATTTCAAGAATTATTGTTAATCTGTGAATGTTTAAAAATGTATCTATTATCTTAGGGATTTTATTTTTAACGTACTCCCACAGTTTCCACATTGAGAAACAAAATTAAAAGCAAATGTCCTGGGGCGCCTGGGTGGCGCAGTCGGTTAAGCGTCCGACTTCAGCCAGGTCACGATCTCGCGGTCCGTGAGTTCGAGCCCCGCGTCAGGCTCTGTGCTGACGGCTCGGAGCCTGGAGCCTGTTTCCGATTCTGTGTCTCCCTCTCTCTCTGCCCCTCCCCCGTCATGCTCTGTCTCTCTCTGTCCCAAAAATAAAATAAAAAAAAAAACGTTGAAAAAAAAAAAAAAGCAAATGTCCTTAGGGGCGCCTGGGTGGCTCAGTCGGTTAAAAGCATCCTACTTCAGCTCAGGTCATGACCTCGCAGTTTGTGGGTTCGATCCTCTGTCTCCTTCTCTCTCTGCCCCTCCCCTGCTCATGTGCTCTCTCTTAAAAATAAATAAACGTTTAAAAAAAAAGCAAATGTTCTTAAAAATTAAATAAATAAGTATGAAAAGCCCCATTTGAAGGTATAAATAGATAAATATAGTAATTATAATGGAGTTTCTAGCTTTCTCTGCCAAAATAAGTCGTGGAGATGAGAATATAACATTTGGGGCTCACATACTTTTGTTCCCTAACAAGCCCTCCAACTGTAATTCCTATTCTTTTCTGTTATGACAGATTTTTAGATTCACATAAATATTATGTGCATCACAGATTAAGTGGTATGTAAAAAATACACAATCGAAACAGTTAAGGAACAAAAGTTACAAAAAAATGTGAAAAGAATAATTACTACTGTTTCACGCAAGTTCATGTGGCCCTTTCTCGGAAAAGGCCAGAAAACATCCTTAACATTTTATGCCTATCACACAGGATACAAGCTAAGGTGATTTATCACTTATGATGAAGGAAAGAGTGGGGCCCTACTATTACACAAAAAAGACGCAATAATCAAGATTAACACTGAAGAAGCCAAGGCCCACGCAATGTGAAAATACCTGCCTAAGCCCTTCACTCGAGCTGCAGTCAGAGTGGGGGAGAGTGACACGTAATTATGCCAACCGGCTTCCGTTTTACAATTCCCATCACAGATTCAAGAGTGTACATATAAGAAACCTCCAAGGCAAGGGTTAACAGCAACTCAAGCTGTGCAAAACCTACAGAATATCAATAACTTTGTGTTCAGAGGAGTCAGGTACATTAGCCAAGTGGTAGAGTGACAGTCACATTATAAATCTGGGCTGTTAACGCACATTTTATTCTTGACGTGGTTGTATGTTTGTTCATCGGAGATTCACCAGATATTTGCTCGCCCCCTTTTTGAGTAATTAGTGGTTTCAGCCTATACTTTGACAGTCAAATATCACATCATAAAAACTGTAATCTCAGGGGCTCAACTGAAGCCCATAATTATGCAGCTAGACCACATGTTTCCTGTTCCAAGCTGTCTTGGTAGTTCAGAAGATAGAAGTCCAAGCCCAAAGCGTGTTTTTGATCATTCTAGAATTTCTACACTGCTACTGACGAGAAGATAAAAATCTGTGATACCATCGTCTATTTTCCTGCTTGGACTTCTAGAAGGTTTCAGCCTACAGTTAAAAGCCATTTATCTGGCCCATTTCATCAACACAAATTTCCTTTAAAAAATAAAGTGATTGTGAGAGCAAAATGTTCACAATAAACACGGAACGTGCATACACAATTACATGGCTACGTGTTTACCGTAAACATGAACTTCAGGAAATGATTCATGAAAGTAGCCAGATCTATAATAGTGACCTTGTTCAAACAAATTTCTTATTTTGAAACATTTAAAGGAAAAAGAGAAACACCTGTAAATATTATCTTTCCAAAGCACACACAGACTACTGCGCCTCTCCTTTTATGATGTGGACTCCTCTCATTAGTTGGAGCCAGAAGCCACACGGTGTAATTACAGAAAGGGCCCAGAGTCAGTACTGCACGACCACCTGGCCCAACTCTGTAAGCCACAGAGCTCCCCCTCCAAGGGTCTTGTACACAGTAAGCAACCAGTGCAAGGTGGCTGAACAAAGGGACTATCCGATCAGGTATGTGCAAGACAGAATTGCACAAAACTCAGTCCTAACATCACTTTGTTGCAGAGCCCAAAGCACTCATGTTTTCAGATGAAGTAAAGGAACCACATCCTTCTAATTTGGTAATGCAACATAGAAAAAAAGCAAAAGACAACAATTTTCTCATTCTGGGTAAGGCAACACCCTGTCTTGCAATAAAGACAGCGGACACAGGATGTACAGTAAAGGCCGGATAGAAGACCTGGGGAAGCTCCTTGGGATCCTTTAAGGGGTTTAAGAAATACAAAGCATTGGGGCGCCTGGGTGGCTCAGTCAGTTGAGCGTCCAACTTCGGCTCAGGCCATGATCGCACGATTCATGAGTTCAAGCCCCGCGTTGGGCTCCCGGCTGGCAGCCCAGAGCCCGCTTCAGGTCCTCTGCCCCCCACCCCCCCACCACCACCCCCGGTCTATCCGCCCCTCTCCCACTCACTCTCTCTCAAAGATAAACAACGAACATTAAAAAAAAGAAAGAAAAAAGAAATACAAAGCATTTGCCATCCACTGACAGAGCAAAATGAGACATGAGGGAAATAAAAAAGCACAGCTGACTCTCAACAAAGCAGATAAGGTTCCAGGAAGCTTGAGTGTCCAAATACTACTTAACTGATAGTTTTTTAAAAATCGCGACCACCATGCTATTATCCGTGAAGAATTTTAAAAAGAAGAAGAAATACATACCCACACAAATAACACAAAACCTAGAAAAAGGGTCTAACTAGTCAACCAAAATAGAAGTTTTAGCAATCAAAACACAAATGTATTAACGACTGCCCCTAGGACTTCAGGGGAAAAAAATATGTTACTAGATGGCAACTGTTTGCAAGATTATCTTAGTGTGATCATTTATTTATTTTAAAAGGTCATGAATAAAAGCAAACTTATTTCAATTTTTTTAAATGAATTAAATAAAAAGGAGTTAAAATAAAATTACGACGCCTTATGATTTTAACTCTTATAATCTATACCTCAGGGAAGCAGGGGGTAATTTATAGCATTCTATAAAATACTGGAGTTTAGAATCAGACTTAAGTTATCTGAAAATTATGCAATTCTTAGTAGGGGAAAAAAATCTCTTAAAGCAAGATACTAAAAGGGTTTTTTTGTTACGTATCTAAAAAGTTCTATTATTTTTAGTTTTAAACCAGTGGCTGCTCTCCAAAATTGAGACTTCAAGATCTCATCAAATACAAATTTTAAAAAGCATCACCATTAAAGCATAGGATGCCCAACCAAAATGGGATAAATGTAATTTAAAACAACTAACACCAGGATATTTTACTCGTGATTAGACACATCTACTTTCTCTGGCCTCTTTTGACCGTGACATGTGCATGTCAGATTTCTATCCTAATCTTATCCTAATGTACACTGCGGTGTACAAGTTCTCAACCTAGACAAGGAATAATTCTAAAGTTTTCAAATGAACATCACTCATTATGTACAATGTTATTGTGTTAAACAAGCTATCTGGATAATTAAAATGATTTTTGTTTTGTTTTGCATTAGCCACAAAAGAGTGGACTTGTTTCGAACACCCACGCATTTATTTAGTATATGAAAGTCAAGTTCAGCAAAAATCAAACATTGCTAGAGCTGAGGAAAGTAAAGGTCTTATCTATTTGAATGTATTGAAAGAAAAGCGAAAACAAACCCAGAAGTCTAGGATGAAGAAATGCATCTGATGCAATCACTACATTCTTCTCATCCTTCCAACGTGAAATGTTAAGTACCAGCAAAAAATACTGAAGCCCAGAGACACCACCTGACAAAACGTCTCAAAGACCACGAGGCATGAGGATATGTAAAGCTGAAGAAATGATGAGATGGCTAACAGAAGAAATGGTGGGGGGAGGAAGGGTTAAAATTCAACCATATGATGGACGGCAACAGTAAGAGTTGAATTCTAAAGGCTTAACTAACAAGTTCATTATTTAATTCCAAACTCTCGTTTTTAACAACGAACGAGGAATTTGACGCAAACGCAGTGTTGCTGTTAAAAGTCAACGTATCTAGGTCCCTCGTGTTCAGAGCAAAGAATAGAAGAAAACAAAGCAAAAAAAGCCAACAGACGCACGTGAGAAAAAGAGGTCCCTCTAAACCTTTTGTAAACAAGTTTCTACAAGAGCACGCGGAGCGCTTCCTTCGGCCTCCCTGACACCTTGGTTTGGATGTGCACTATTCACATGTGCACACGTGGATACCAGCGCAAAGCCAGGTGGTGGAGACTACCAGGCTCTCTATGTAAGCTTTTCTCATTTCTCAACTACGGTTATACTCTCGGTGGTTTGGGTTTTTCTTTTTTTTTTTCCTGTAAGGGAAAAATCTCTCCAATGAGAAGTTTTAAACCTGTTTTTAAAAAAAACTGCAGGGAATTTCTTCACATTTTATAAGTAAAAATACCAGAAATGAAAGAGCTGACAGAAATTCAGGCAGATCCAAATTCAACCATCCATTTTTCATACTTCTCCAAGTCTGCAGCAGAGACAGACTTAGCAATTTTCTTAAGAGCCAATTCAAAGTCTCCTTTGGTAACGGGCATCTGAAGTTCCTCTTTAGAAAGTGCACGGATCTCTTCTGGACCTAAGCCATTGATTCGCCGTCTCATTGCCATTAAAGAGGCATCCCTAAAAACATACAAGATCAGTGAATACATACTGATGTAAATGTTTTAAACGCTTTCAACTGTAAGAAAGTTAACACAAAACATTCAAAAGATCGTTTTCTATGTTTTTACGATGCTGCTCAGAATTTCCCATTTTAGAGCTATCTGAGGGCGCAAGAAAGGTTAAAGCAGGATGTAAATGACTTAAACACGAAATGTACTATTAATGAATCCAAAGAGTCTCGGTTAGGCTCAGCTAGTACCCAATTTCCTTTTCCTCACTTGCTCTTCCAAGGCAGCCAAGAAAGTTGGGAAACAGAAGTGAATTGTGAACTGCTGATTTGCATACTTGACAATGAACACATGGCTGAGGTCAACATCATCCAAATCTTACACCACTTTGTCTATAACCTAATTAGAGGAGGTAAAGCCAGGAAACTCCTTCTTTGGAACATGAATGTATCTACATATAGTGGATGTGGAATTCTCCACGTGGAGCATCGCTGGGCTACTAAAGGGATAAAATCGAGCTCTTCCAGATCTTATTTTCAGCTCCACTCTGAGCAACTGTAAATTATTATCAAGGTTTCGAAGAGGCGGATAATGCTCACGAAAAAGCTAATAGGAAGCCAACCCAACCAAAACTTCAAAATTTTATATATTTTATTATAGTGACACTAGAAACTACTGTGAGATTATGTGCCGCTAAACTTAGATGCACATGAAAAATACTAGTATCTAGAGTGAGAAACAACAGATGTTATAGTTTTAAAGAAAGGCTACTGATGTCAATTTCAGTACAGTTAAGAAGGTGACAACTAAAAGGAAATCCTCTTGGGGCGCCTGGGTGGCTCAGTGGATTGAGTGTCTGGCTTCGGCTCCCGTCATGATCTCACGGCCCGTGGGTTCGTGCCCCACATCGGGCTTCCTTGCCGTCAGCCTGTCAGCACGGACCCCCTTTCTGATCCTCTGTCTCCAGCTCTGCTCCTCCCCCACTTGCACTCTCCCCTCCCCCCCCAAATAAAGAAAAGAAAATCCTCTTCTTTGAGTGATGTAAATTGTCTATAAATTATTATGTCACTAAATTGAAAGGGAAATATGTAATATATACTTATATAACATGATATATTTCCCAGCTTAAAAGGATTGAGTGATGTGAATTATCTACAAATTATGATGTCACTAAATTATGATGTTACTAAATATATAAGTATATATTATATATTTCCCAGCTTAAATTGATCAACTTTGCTTGCTCTTCTGCATGTGGTAAAATAATACTAACCAAAACGAAATATTATTTTATGTTGATGCAGCTAGGCTCCAATTTAGGGCTAAACTGACCTTAGCTTGTCAAAATCATTATTACCAAGTAAAATTTCTTAAAAACCAAAGACAGAAAAGGTGACCATATTGTTATATATTTATTCATCCAACAATGACCAATGAAGCTATGTAAAAAAAAAAAAAAAAAAAAAAAGAAGACAAATGAGAAACCATTTCAAGGAAATGGACTGCTGCTTTCACGTCAAAGGTTTTAATAACTATACTGCCTTTAAGACCAGTCCTCATGTCAAATCTACACCTGATATCTAAAAGTCACAGACTATTAAAAAAAAAATACCTGCAAACATTAGTTATATCAGCACCAGAATAGCCGTCAATCTTTTCTGCTATATCTTCCAGCTGAATGTCAGGATCCAGTTCAACCTCACGAAGATTGATCTTCAGAAGCTCAGTTCTTCCTTTTGCTGTTAAAAGATTTTTTTGTTGTTACTGTTAGATGTTTTACTTCACAAATCATTTTGATGAGAAATCGCATATCAACATTTAGGAAAAGAAAGAGACTAATGCAAAAAGGAGTCAATAACTTGAGTTCACCTAGTATCACCAACTCATTGCATGACTCAGAATTATTTAACTTCCTATGTGCCTTGGCTCAATAACTAAAAATTGAAACAAAACTGAGAGTTTTAAACACAGATTGTGAAATATAGGAAATATAATGACTTCAGAGTAAATATTCTTAAGATATAAACATATATATTCAAAAAGTTGTGAAGAAGATTGTGAAATACAGATTTGAAAACAAAGGGTCTGTGATCCCTCATGAAAAATAAAATCCTTATTAAAAATAAAATCATTAATATTCAACATTAATATGCAAGTACCAGACATTCTTTTAGTAAAACAACATTTGGCCTAGTTTTATAAAACTAGACTACATGGACTAACTCCTGTGAATCACTTTGCTCACCTTTTAGTGTGATATAGAAAAGATTTCCTATGATAGAGGAAATCGGCAATTGTCGCAAAAAACATATTAACGTATTTTTACTTGGAGAGCTAGCCCACAGACATCTAATGTTCCAGTACGATGAGAATGTGTATTGTGTAAGCTCTAATGAAGTACAGAATTATTTAAATAACCAATCATGCTTGCTTTTTTTACCATCAGTTTTAGTGGCAAATTCGCTATTTAATACAGCACACTAAGAGAACGCAAACTTAGGTTGGATCTGGCTTTCTACTATTTCCTGATATATCAAATTAAATTTAATTTTCTCCAACTTTTCTTTTGAAAAGTTTAGATTTATTTTAAATCTACAGTTTAAAAAAAAAAAACCAATGAACACCCATTTATCTTCCATCTAGACTCATCAATTGTCAACATTTTGCCATTATCACTCCCTTCTCCTCCTCCCCACTGCTTCCTGAATTGGGAGCTAGCTGTAGGCAATCACACTTCATCTTAAATTCTTCAGCATGTACATCCTAAGAACAAAGGTATCCATTCAACTATCACACTTGCCAGGAAATTTAACATTGGTACATTAGAATCATCTAATAGACAATCCAGATTAAAATGTCCCCACTTTCCCCAGGACTTTATAACTTTCTTAAAAACCATCACACATTGTATTTAGTTATCTCTTTAGTCTTCTCGCTTATCTCTTTAGTCTTCTTTAATCTAAAGCAGTTCCCCGATGTTTGTTTTGTATTTCATGACATTGACAATTCCTCCAAATGATCATACGGCATATAAAAATGCTTTTGCATTCCAGTAAAGACCACAACAATTTTGTTTGTGGATCTGAACAGTCAGATACTGAAATGTTTATGGCAATGGAAAGAAACAAGAACAACTAAGACAGTCTGGAAAAACAGTAAGATGGGAGGAACTGCTCTATCAGAATGTAAGACTTATTACAAAGCATTAGGACTCAGGTAAATAGATCAATGATACAGAATAGGGAGCCTAGAAGTAGATCAAAGCATACACTATGGATACCTGATTTATGACACAGGTGGTTCCAGCAGTGGGAGAAAGGATCCCAGAACTGCTATTTACTGGGGGGGAGGGGGGGGATGAAATTGGGTCCTACCTCGTACCATACATAAAAATCAGTGCCAGATATATTACTACCCTAAATGTAAAATGCAAAAATTATGAGCATCTTAAAAGATAAAACAGGAAATATCTTAATGACTTCAGAGTGAATATTCTTAAAACATATATATATATATATATATATATATATATATATATATATATTCAGAAAGTTGACCATAAAGGAAAAGATTGATAAACTGACCACATTAAAATTAAGAACTCTAATTCATCAAAAGACTCTCTAAATAGAGTGAAAACACACAAGCTACAGAGTTTGAGAAGATATTTACAATGTATATAAATAACAAAGTTCTTATATATCCAGAATATTTAAAGAACTCCTACAAAAACCAAAAATAGATCAGACCACCTAATTAAGAAAAATGGGCAAAAGACTTGAACAGATATATAACAACAAAATCCAAGTGGCTAATAAATAAAGGAAAATATATTCAAATTACAGTAGAACCTTGGAATGTAAGTGACTTGTTCTGCGAGCGTTCCGCAAGACGAGCAAACGTTTCGAATAAATTTTGACTTGATAAACGAGCGACGTCTTGCAAAACGAGCAGTACGTGACACCAAATGTCACAGGATCACAACTGAGCCAATGGTTCTGGAAATTCGCTTTGATAGACAAGTGCTTTGGATTACAAGCAGGTTTCCAGAACGAATTATGCCCATAAACCAAGGCTTTACTGTATTTAATAATGAAGAGAATAAAAATTAAACCACAGTGAGATAGCACTGCACACCAAGAGGCTGGTATAAACGAAAAAGGCTGAGGTTTTGGAAAATACTAGGTTTTGGAAAAATGGGAAGCAATAGGAACTCTCACACCTTGCGGGTAGAAGTCTAAAGTGCAACAACCACTTGGGAAGACAGACAGGATTTATCGACTATTGTTCCAGCTATGCAGCCTGACCCGCAATTCGCTGCAAGGATGGAATGCGGCATCTTAACCTAAGGAAGCTTAGACGTTTTCACCATGATACAAGTATAAAAATATTCACAGCAGCACTGTTCGTAATTGCCTAAAACTGGAAAGAACCAAAATGTCCACCAAATAATATGACGGATAATCGTGGTACAATCACACAATGGATATCACAGGCCGAATTGTGTCCCTCCTACTGAAGTCTTATGTCGAAGCCCTGACCTTCAATACTTCAGAATGCGACTGTATTTGGAGATAGCGCCTTTAAAGAGGTAATTAAAGTAAAAACGAGGTCATAGGGGTGGGCCCTAATCCAGTCTGACCGGTATCTTTATAAGAAGAGGGAATTAGGACACAACACACACACCCACGTGCACACACGGAGGAAGACCACCTGAAGACACTGGAAGAAAATGGCCACCTACAGGCCAAGGAAAGAGGCTCCAGAATGAAAGGACACCTTGCTTGACCTTGGCCTTGTAGCCTGAGAAAATAAATTTCTGTTTAAGCCACCCAGTCCGTGGTACTTTGTTGTGGCATACCTTGCTGACTGATACAATGGAATGCTATAAGCAACAAAAATGAACAGCATCTAGAAATCGTAATATGGATGAATCTTAAAAATGTACTGGAGCCAAAGAAGCAAACTACAGAGGAACACAATCAGTGTGATTCCATTTAAGTTTAAAAAAAAAAAAAAAAAAAAAAAAAAAGGTTAAACTTTGGGGATATATTATTAGGCGAGAAAATTATAAGGGAAACAAACAAAGTATTTCCATAAAAGGAATAACAGTGATTACCAGTAGGGGGCAAGAAGGGAGCTGTGCTAGGGAAAGAACATACTGGGAGCTTCTGAAGTCTGATAACGTTCCATTTCTTGAGCTACAGAGGTAGTTATCTGCCTGTTTGCCAATTATTGGATAGATTGAACTAAATTTTAATACGCTTCCATTGTGAGTTCTATTTCTCACTCACACAAAGTAAGACAAGAGCAAAGCAACGCAAAGGGCAGCCACAGTGGAAAGAGAAGCAAGCACGCATTATCTGGGATCGCCAGAAAAAAAGAGTGTGACTAGGCAATCTTTACCTCCAGAATTCCTTAATTTGGAAGTAAGGAGGCTCCTTATCTTTGTCCATCCCTAGCCAGCAGGCCCATCACTTGAGGTATGGGGCCAAAGAAGTCCTGTACTCAGGTGGCCAGCCCGAGGGGGGTGGGGAAAAAGAGGGAGGGGCAGGAAGCTCCCAGGTCTGCTGCTACACAAAGTGGCGGTGCTCCCGATGCCTCCGTAAGAACTCCAGACTTAACGTAAGCGTGACTTCATAGTGCTCCACACACAACGTGTTAGTGTGAATGTTAGTGAACAAAGATCACTTTGCTCTTTTAGTCCTGATGCTAGAATTCATTGTATTTGGAAATCAGAATGTTTAACTGCAGCCTGCCCTAAGAACTCAAATGCCAAGTTTAATATACTGTATTATCCCATAGAAAGAAAGTTCCCGACAGTCACCTTAAATGAACTCTGGAGTATAAGCCAGTACTGAAGCCCTAGTTGGAAGCATCCTTTTCCCTCGTAACTGTAATTTGGGGAAAGTGACTTCTAATTCTGCTTGTATCAGTGGTTTGTTAGAAGGTTCCAAGTAGGATTTATCAGCTCTATAAAACTGTATGAATGATATTTAATAACCTTGTGAAAGGATTTAACAAGTAATTAATAGGTTAATAGTCAAGAACCACCAATACTACATAACCAAGTTAATATACATTCTAAATTTAAATAAACATTGTTAAAAGGATCATACACTTCTTGTAATAACAACTTCCCTGAGCACACTTGGAGGTCCAGTGCAGAAGAACACGAGTGCACACTCTGGGGCCAGACCGCCTGGGTTCACTGCCCTGCTCTGCCTCACTGGGTAGGATACTTAACCTCTCGGTGCCTCAGTTTCCTCACATGTCAAATAAAGATAAGAACAGAATCTACCACATAAGACTGTTGTGAGGGGGAAATGGGTTAATAGATGTAAAGCCTGGCCCACAGTCAGCACTCAAAAAATTGTTCATTGCCCCCGCACCCACCCACCACCACCATCAGTCAATCGACAAACAAGATTAGAGGGAGACAGAGAAAAGCCAGATCCCTTCTATTAAGGAACATCTGGGAGACAGATAACCCGGGGAAGTGAAGTCTACACAAGGGAGACAGGCCAGGCCAAAAGAAGCCTTCACAGAATGAGATGCTTTAATGCCAACTTTGAAAAACCAATAGTTTTTTTTTAAGTTTTATTTAAGTAATCTCTACAGCCAATGTGGGGCTCGAACGTACAACCCTGAGATCAAGAGTCGTATGCTCTACTGACTGAGCCAGCCAGGTGCCCCAATAAAATTTAAATAGAGTGGAAAAGGGAGAAAATCTGGAAATGGGAGCACCATAAATAATGACATGGAAGTAGAAAGAAGCACATATATATACCAGAGGCGGGGAGGGAGGATGGTAAGTAGAAAAGTACAAAAGAGGACTGAGAAACACAAATAGACAGATATAAATAAGATAATAAATAAATAAATAAATAAATAAATAAGATATAAATAAGATAATAAATAAATAAATAAATAAATAAATAAATAAATAAAAATAAATAGAAATAAGACAGATATAAATAAGACAGATAAGAACTTATGGTAAACACACACACACAGACACACACACACACGCACGCACGCACAACCAAACAGAGAACTCTGACCCTGATGTGATGGAAAATTAGACTCAGCTCTAAGAGACTCTATGATGCTTTAATGATTTAGGGAGGTTATTCTAAAGCAAAATATAATTAAATGAAAGGGGCTGAAAAAGGGAGTTCATTAAGCTGATCAGGCGGTTGCTGCCATAATTTAGATGCATAAAGTGAAGGAAGAGACTTATGTAAGGCCAAGCTCCACCCGGGCCTGCTGTTTTGCCTTTTGGTAACTATGGCAGGTCGTACTTCCCAGGATGGCCGCGAGAGTCTCTCATCCCACACACGCTTCTGCGGTGCGGTCTTGACGCTCTCCCACCCAGAGGTAGTCTAATTCCCACCTCTTGAAAATGGGTGGGCTTGTAAATGCTTCAACCCAGGGTACAGGAGAAGTGACACTATATGACCTGTAAGGCTAGGTTATAAAAAGCAAGGCCCCTAGCGGAACGTCTGGAGCCACGGCCACCACGTATGAAATCGGACTGTCTTGAAGCCACCGCGCCCGAAGCAGCCTGGGCCAATGGAACGACCAGAGATAACATGAAAGTGCTCCAGCAAGACAGCTCCAGCCGGGGCCTCCGGGTGGCTTTGGTATTATCTATTCTCATGGTTTTACTTTTCGCCTTTTCCAACTAAAATTTTACTTTCATAGGTTGCTTGTGTTCATAAAATGTCCTCCAACTTCTTTTTACTTTCATATAATCTCTTCTTGCCGTTAATTTTACCCTAGATTGCTATATCATTCTTTCAGGTCTTTCCACATGTTGCTGTTTTGTCTATTCCAGACCCTTCGCTCCTACCAGATGCTTCAGCTACAAGAGCTATCTATCTATTCGTTTTCAAGCAACCACACCTTTGTTTCTGTTTTTCTCTCTCTCTCTTTTTTTTTTTTTTTCTGTTTTTCTCTTTGGAAATGAGTGAAAATGCAACTTCCTCCATGAAGTCTCCCCAAAGCACCTCAGTCCGAATTTATCAGTCCTCATTCTCCACTCCGAAGTACCATGGACCAGAGTGGGGGATGGGTTAAATAGGTGACGGGGATTAAGGAGGGCACTTGTGATGAGCACCGGATGTTGTATGGAAGTCATGAATCACCGTATTGTACACCTGAAACTAATATGACACTCTATATTAACCAACTGGAATTTAAACAAAAACTTTAAAAAGAAAGGGAAAAGTACCACGGAGAACAATGGCACCGCATGTTACACTGTTTTCCCTGCAGTTAGGTTAAGCGTATGCCTACTTTCCAACTACAAAGTGAGTTCTCCAAGGATGAGGCCTGTCCATTACTTATCTTTATATTCCCACAGAACCCAATAAATGTCTTTCTAATAGCAAAGAGCTACATAAACACCTACTGAATTAATACGGATGAAAGAAAAAGAGTGGAGTTCTAATTACGATGATCTGTTTGGATGCACTTTAGGAGAAAGCGATTTCTCAAGTTCTGTGGTCACAGGTACAGACCTTCAGACTAGTAATGAGCAGACAGAAGCACTCAAAAGTGATTACCTACAATGGATACAACGTTTTCACAAGGGAAAACAAGTTTAGAAGAAAACCCTTCAGTCAGCCAAATCTATTCTCTTCTCCAATATTTCAAGGAAAGCTAAGTTCCTACCTTTGTATCATAAAGTATGTGTTTCTCCCCAACACCTAAGTTCTCCTTAGCAGTTTATAAAATTGCTACCATCAACTATTTTTCTAGTTACATTTTTTCCTCCCTATCATGGTAAATTAAAGTTCAAAGTACAAAAGTTTAAATGGTGTCAGTTCAAGTAGTAAAACTTTTATTTTCCCCCATTAGCATTAATTTCTTATTTATAATCACTGTATACAGTAGTAAAGTTAAAACTCATTCCATACAAATATACTAGATAGCATAGAGAGATTTGTTTTAGAAAACAAGGAAGAGTAAAAAGAGGAACAAAGAGAAAGTAAAGAAACAGTAAATCAGAAACTGTAACAAACCACTCAAATTTCAAAATTTCATGCGGCTAATATGAGAGCGAGCCAGGCACTAAGGAGCTGATTCTGGGAGGTGTAATATTCCAGAACAGCTTCCAGGTTCTAAATTGAACCACTTCCATTAGTGCTTTAAATAAGTTTATTATTGTTGTAAATTCAACTAGTAATTTAAGCATGTTTTAAGAAAAAGAACATTTTTCTTTTTAAGTTAACAAGATTATTAGAATTAATGGTATATACATAGTAGCAGGCAGGAAAGACAATGCGAGATGGAATCTGTGAGCCAGTTAATTACACTATAGAGCTTGGAGATCGAGTCACAAAAGTGAGTAAGGAAGATGTTATAAAAATTAAGTTCCAAAAGTCATAGGTGAGGCTTCCACTTCTGATCATCAGGAAAAAACTGGTACCAGACTTGTCTTTTTATGGTAAACAAATATAAAACAAAAGAGAAGAGGCAACTTTTTTCATGCATTAGCCAAGAGACAGCAAGTAACTGTAAATTGGCTTTTTCTTAAGTTCTGCCAAAAATTTGAGTGCCTGCTGGAATAAAATTCAGTACCCTTCAAAGAAAAACAACATGATCCAGACTCTCCACAGTGTAAAATATACAATAAAAATTACTGAACATGTGAAGAAACAGAAAAGGTGACCCACAGTCCAGAAAATTAAAAAGCAGCCAATAGAAACTGTGTTCCACATATAAGAATTAGCTGACAAAAACTCTAAAGTAGTATATCAATGATCTATTTCCTTATTTTTACAATATTTTTTAATGTTTATTTTTTGAGAGAGAGACACACACAGAGTACGAGTGGAGGAGGGGCAGAGAGAGAGGGAGACAGAATCGGAAGCAGGCTCCGGGCTCCGAGCTGCCAGCACAGAGCCCAACGCGGGGCTTGAACTCATGACCTGAGAGATCATGACCTGAGCCAGAGTTGGAAGCTCAACCGACTGAGCCACTAGGTGTCCCCCAATTATCTATTTCTGAATAAAAAAGTTACACTAAAGCATGGTGGCCTAAAATAACAATTTATTACCTTCATAGGTTCTGTGCATCAGGAATTTGGGAGAAGCTTAGCTAGAAAGCTCTAGCTTAGGGCCTATGATGGCTAATTTTATGTGAACTTGGCTGGGCCACTGTGTCAGATATTTTGTCAAACATTATTCTAGATGTTCCTGTAAAGATGTTTTTGTATGATGTTAGTATTTAAATCAGTGGATTCAGTCAGCAGACTGCCCTCCATAATGCAGATGGGCCACATCTAATCAGTTGAAGGCCTGAACAGAACAAAAGCCAGACCTGCCCAGAGCAAGAGGGAATTGTGCCCAGAAAGGGCCTTCAGACTTTAATTGTGACATCAACTCTACCCTGAGTCTCCAGCCTGCCAGCCTACCCTGAAGATTTTAAACTTGACAGTCTCTGTAATTCCATGAGCTAGTTCATTAAAATAAATCTGTCTCTTTATACACATTTTCTATTGTTCTGTTTCTCTAGAGACCCTGACTAATACAGGGCCTCTCATGAAATTTCAGTCAAGGTACAGGCCAGGCCTACAGTCATCCAAAGGCAGCTAACTCACATAACAGAAAAGCTGGTGTTGGCTCTTGGTGGGACATGTTAGTTCCTTCTCACATGGGCTTCTCCACAGGCTCTTTGAATTCATGGTGTGGCAGCTGGCCTCCCCAAAAGCATATAATCTGAAAGAGGGAGAGCCAGGCAGAAACTATCCTTTTTATGATCTGGCCTTGGAAGTCATATATAGATAGCATCATTCTGCCATATTCTATTCCTTAGAAACAAATCACTAAATCCAATCCATTTTCAAAGGGAGGGAAGGAAGTTCCACCTTTTGAAAGGAAAATTTCAAAGAATTAAAGGAAAAGATGGACAAAATGGATGAAGAGATGAGGAATCCCAGCAAAATAATGGAGACTATAAACAATAACCAAATGGAAATGCTAGATTTACAAAATATATCTGAAATGAAAAATTCACTGGACAAGATTGAAAGCAGATTAGGCAATGGCAGAAGAAAGTGTCAATGATCATGAATATAAATGAACAGAAATTATCCATCTGAATAAGACTGAAAAAAAATGTAAGAGAGTCCCAGTGACCTATGAAACAATATCAAAGTCCAACATACATATAGGATAAATAAAAGGAAAACTCCACAGAGGTACATCATAGTAAAACTGCTGAAAACAAAAAGATAAACACAATCTCTTAAAAACAACCAGAGGACAACCACTTAAGAAAATCCAACCCGTTCACTATAGTTAAACATATAGTACCACATGACCCAGTTATTTCACTGGTAGGTATTTATCCAAAAGAAATGAAAACGTGTCCACACAAAGAATTGAACATGAATGTTGACAGCAGCTTTATTTACAACAGTCTCAAAACAGAAACCACGCAATGTCCATCAATAAGAGAATGGATAAATAATCTGTAATATGGCCATAAAAGGAAATACTACTCACCAGTAAAAAAATAACAATGATAAATCACAAAACAATTATGCTGAAGAAGACAGTCTAAAATAATTCATACTGTATGATCCTACTTATGAAATTCAAAATTAGAATGGCAAAGATCAGATCAGTGGTTGCCTGAGGTAGAAGGTGTTGGGAAGAAAGAAGAACAGACAAAGGGGCACAAGAAATCCTATCATAATGAAAGATACGTTCTGGACCCTGACTGGGGTATGGTTTCATGCTGTATACAACTGTCAACATCATCACATTGTAAGTGGATAAAGTTTATTACATATAAATCATTCTTTGATAAAGCTGATTTTGAAAAACAATAGCCAGGAGAGAAAAACACATTATATATACAATGAGATGAATGAAAGCTAACCTCACAGCAAAAAGCAGTGGAGGCCAGAAGATGACAAAATGATATCCTCATAAGTAATGAAAGAAAAAACAAAACAAAAAAACTTCCCAACCCAGAATTATTTATCGATCAAGAATATCCTTCAGAAATAAGGGTGAAATAAAGACATTTCAGATAACAAAAACTGGACTTGATGCTGGCAGACCTTAAACCAGAAGAAATGTTACAGAAAGTTTTCCAGACAAATGGGAGATAGACCCAGATGAAAATCTGGACCTTAAAAAAGAAAAGCAGAGCAGCGGGGGTGTTAAATATGTAGGTAAGTGAAAAACACTACTTTTTTGTGCTCCTCTTAAGTTTAAACTGACAATTTAAATCTCATTATATTGTGGGATCTACAATGAATGTAGGTGTAAAATACATGACAAAAGAGCACAAAGGCAAAGGGAGGCAAACAGTTATTATATTTTACATGAAGTGGTACAGTATTAGCTTTAAATTGACTGTGAGAAGTTACAGGTACATATTATAATCCCTAGGTTAACTGCTAAAAAAATAGGTACAGGTAAAAAAATCCAATAAAGGAATTAAAGTGTATAAAAAATCAATTATCAAAAGAAATTAGGAGAAGAGGTACAGAGAAACAAACAAAATGGCACACTTAAACATAACCATATCAATAATTACATTATACTTAAATGGACTAAATACTCCAATTAAAAAACAGAGACAAACTAGATAAATAGCAAGACCCAACGATATGCTGTCTACAAGAACTACACTGTAAAAATAAGGACAGGGTGAAAATTAAAGAAGAAAGCAGATATACAAACAGTAAGCAGAAGAAAGATGGTGAGGCTGTATTAATATCAAAGTAAACATCAAGCTGGGGTGTCTGGGGGGCTCAGTTGGTTAAGCATCCAACTTGATTCAGGTCATAATCTCACAGTTTGTGAGTTCAAGCCCTGCATCGGGTTCTCTGCTGTCAGCATAGAACCCACTTCAAATCCTCTGTCTCCCTCTCTCTCTCTGCCCATCCCTTGCTCACTCTCTTTCTCAAAAATAAACATTAAAAAAAAAGTTAACATCAAGCCACAGTATGTAACCAGAGACAGAGATATTTTATAACGGTAGAAAGACAAGGAAGGTATAACAACGATAACTATCTAGGTACCTAATGACAGAACTTCAAAATGCATAAAGCAAAAATTGAGAGAATTAGGGCAAACAGTTATAAACAAATTCACAACCATATTTGAAAAGTTTAACAACCCATTCTCAGTAATTGATAAAAAAAAAAAAACTAGAGTAAAAACGTCAGTAAGAATCTAGAAGATTTGAACAATACTATCACACTAACTTGAGCTGACCAACAATTACAGAATATTGTAATCAACAAACACAGAACAACATTCTATTTAATCACAACTAAAACATGTCACCAAGAAAGACTATATGTTGAATTATAAAATAAATTCAATACAATTTAAAAATTGACATTCTACAGAGTAGTTCTTGACTATAATGGAATTGAATTAAAAATCAACAAGAAGATATCTAGAGAATCCTCACATATTTGGACAGTAAACTACAAACTTCTAAATAACCCAAGAGTCAAAGAAACAAAAACAAAAAAAAAAAAGGAAAATTAGAAAATATTTCTAACTGAATAAAGAAAATATGCTATAGCAAAATCTGTGGGATAAAGCCAAAGTGGTGCACAAAGAGAAATTTATAGCTGTAAATATTTATATTAAAAAAAGAAGAAAGGTTTAAAATCAATAGCATAAATTTCTAACTTTGGAAAGAGAAAATTAAACTCAAAGTACAATGGAGAAATGATAAAAATAAGAGAAAAAAATCAATGACATAGGAAACAGAAAAGTTGCAAAGCAAAATATTGAGTTTTTAAAAGATTAGTAACATTGATAAATCTCTAGAGCAGATGATCAAGAACAATAAAGATAAAACACAAATGACCAATTTTAGGAATGAAAACTGAGCCATTACTATAGACCCTACAGACAATAAAAGAAAAATTAGGTGTATAGATTTGTATTATGTCAATTTAAGCAAAGCTGTAATTTCATTTCCTAGAATTCTCCTCACTGAATAGTTCTGATTCAGTGTGCACCACATAAGTCATTATGGGTGAAATTTATAAGGCAGAAATGAATCAACTCAGAAAATTGGTTCAGAATATGAAGTGCATTTGCAGCTCAAGCATAGTGTCACTTATCTGCTGGCTCTGCCCTGCTAGGGCAGATTTCTTTCTTCAGCTTTTTTGACTCCTTAGCTAGGTGTATATTTGATACTGTTACAAACAGTACCAGCTTCTTCAATAGGACATCCCAGTCATCAAAGTTGGAAGTCTTAGAGGCAATGAGAGCCCAGCATGGGTTCCAGTATGTTCTCATGGGGTCCCAGTTCATCCCCAGAGGTTATAATTTGTCTTTCTTTCCACCACTTCATCTTGTCTTCCTGACTACTCTTGCTACTGACTTCAGGCTCCAGAACCAGACGTGAAATCAACAGCCTCACATAAACCCTTTAGTCAGCTTGCACATTTGTATTAGGTCAAATCCCAATAAATTTGGCAAATTAGGAGAAATGGACAAATTCTTTTCAAGACAAGGTATCAAAACTTAAGAAAAATCAGATAACCTAATTAGACAGCCTTATACTTATTTAAGTCAATGGAATAGAACAGAGAACTGAGAAATAGACCCACAAATACACAGAAAAATAATTTTCAACAAAGGTGCCAAACTAACTAAATGTAAAAAGAAAACTCCTTTCAACAAATGGTGCTTGGAACAACTCGATATATATTTGAAAAAAATGAAACTCAACCTCTAAGAGATACTATACACACGAAATTACTTCAAGATGGACCACAGATTTAACTATAGTTTCTAAAAGAAAAATGGGAGAAAACCTTTGCCCCTTGGAGTAAACAAAGATTTCTTAAGACACAAAAAGTGCTATCTGCCAAGGAAAAGCTTAACAAGAAGACCATCAAAATTAAAGCTTTTCCGGGGCACCTGGGTGGCTCATTCAATGAAGTGCCCAGCTCTTTGTTTTAGCTCAGGTCATGATCTCACGGTTCATGGGTTCAAGCTCCGCATTGGGAGCTTGATAGTGCAGAGACTGCTTAGGATCCTCTCTCTCCCTTTCTCTCTCTCTGTCCCTGCCCTGCTCATTCTCTCTCTCTCTCTCTCAAAATAAACAAATAGGGGTGCCTGGGTGGCTCAGTCAGTTAAGCATCTGACTCTTGGTTTCTGCTCAGGTCATGATCTCACAGTTTGTGAGTTTGAGCCCCACACTGGGCTCAGAGCTAATGGTGCAGAGCTTGGGATTCTCTCTCTCTCCCTGTCTCTGCCCCTCCCCTGATCGTGCTCTCTCTCTCCTTCGGTCTCTCTCTCTCAAAATAAATAAACTTAAATAACTAATTAAAACTTTCCTTATCAATAGACACCATAAAGAAAATTGAAAGGCAAACCAAACTGGAAGAAAATGTTCATGATGTATGTATCTGATAAAGAACTACACAGCATTAATAGAACAACAAATAAACCAATTAAAAACTGAGCAAAGGACTTGAAAAGACACTGCACAAAAGATATACCAATGACCAACAGGCCCATGAAAAGGCACTCCACATCATAAGTCATTAGAGAAACACAAATTAAAACCATAATTAGAGTATTTCAGACTTGTTAGGAGGACTAAAATTAAAATACCGACCATACCAAATGTTGGCAAGGATGTGGAAATACTGGAATTCTCGTTGGTTGATGGTGAAAGAGTAAAATGGTACAACCACTTGGGAAAAGTTTGGGTATTATAAAGTTAAACATATACATATCTACCCTAGGACCCACCTGTTCTATTCTTAGCTATAGTACCCAACAGAATCCAAAACACTCATCCACAAAAAGATTTGCACAAGAATTATTTACACCTTCATTCCTAATAGCTCTAAACTAGACATAACTCAAACGTTCAACCAAAAAAGGAATACATAAATTGTGGCATAATCATATCAGGGATATACCAATACACGTAACCATGTGGATGAATCTCAAAACATTATGGTGCCTGAAAGTAACAGACACACAAGAGTACATGCACATTACGATTCCATTCATGTTAAGTTTAATAATAGGTAAAATTCATCTATGGTGACAAAAACCAGGAAAGGTAATGCCAATTAAGGGTTTGAATTAACTGGTAGGGGGCACATAGAAACTTCCTGGGTGCAGAAATATCCTACATCTTCAGTAGGGTACTGATTAAACAGGAATATTCATTTGTCAAAACTCACCAGAATACACACTTAAGATTTAAATTTTATCTCAATTTTATGTAAATTTTATTTCAATATAAAAAGAAAAAATTCACTTATGAAAATTTCAACAGTCTTCAATAGGATGAAATCATATTTTTCGGAGCAGCCTATTTTGAAGAAAATCCCAAGAGAACTTTATTTTTAATCACTTAAGATTTAATGAGGACTGTAAAAGTAAAAATTCAGGGGTGCCTGGGTGGCTCAGCTGGTTAAGCGTCCAACTCCGGCTCAGGTCCTGATCTCACAGTTAGTGAGTTTGAGCCCCACACTGGGCTATTATCAGCTCGGAGTCCACTGCAGATCCTCTGTCCCCCTCTATCTCTCCCCCTCCGCCCCCCCCTTGCATGTGCGTGCAAACTCTCTCTCTCAAAAATTAACATTCAAAAAAAAATAAAAGTAAAAATTTAGATATCCTATCAAATTTATTAACACGAATACTGCTCTGAATGTAAGGAGCTCAACAGAGAACTACTGTGGCCTCTCTTTCCACTTCAGACCAATTGGTTTTGTGATACTACAACCTTTAAGTAGAATGCCAATGGACTAAATTCTTATGTAAATGGAAAAAGGTAACAGGAAGTAAAATAAAAATATATATATAGTAAAAGGAAGGCATCATACCTGTTGGGAGAGGTATATATATCCTTTTTTCTAATCTCCTTCTCAAAGCTTCATCAATGTCCCATGGGAAATTAGTAGCAGCCAATACCATAACCATTTTGGAAGGATCATCATTCTCTAAAGCTCCTCCAACTCCTATAAATGGTGAGGGCAAAAGAAGGAGTTTTTCTTACAGTTCCTTATTCTTTCATTCAACTCACATCTCTAAGCATCAGCCACAGGCTTCGTCATAGGCTCAATGACGAAAATAATGCAGTCCTTCTGACCTCTGTATGGTGGCAGAACCAGACACATCAACAGATAACCACAAAACAAGGAGGTAACGATTTACATCATCTAATCCAATGAGAAAAATATTTTTTTTCTGTAAGAAAATGAATATAGATTTAATTTGCTCTGAAAAGAAAAGGCATGGGAGATTATGCTGTTTTATTCCTTATTTTTTTAAATCATGAAGTTCCTCAAAAAAAATTTTATTTTCGTTGTCAGTCTAATTTATTTTCTCAAGAATAAAAAGGTTCACATCTACTAATGTACTAGCATGCAATCATAACATTTGTTGCAGGTTATATACTGCAACAATTTTATCCTTCAAACTTCTAAGTGACTTGTTAAAAATCAACAAAAAATTTGAGAATAAACCTAATAGTCACTACTGAAAATAGCATTTCTTTTTATACCAAACAAAATATATGCACATTGAGTTCTACTTTTTCAGAATTAAAATTTTAGAATAAGAAGCTTCAGATTACACAATGGCAACTCTGGAAAATGTTCAGTGAAAAAAAAAAAAAAACATCAAAAACTCCACAAAGTTTATTGATAAGAGTTTCTAGTTGTAGCCTGGCATAACAAAGTAGAGAATTTATTTTTTTTTTAATTTTTTTTTAAATGTTTATTTCTTTTTGAGAGAGAGAGAGAGAGAGACACGTGAGTGGGGAGGGGCAGAGGGAGAGGGAGACACAGAATCTGAAGCAGGCTCCTGGCTCCGAGCTGTCAGCACAAAGTTCAGTGCAGGGCTCCAACCCACGAACCATAAGATCGTGACCTGAGCTGAAGTCAGACATTTAACCGAATGAGCCACCCAGGCGCCCCACAAAGTAGTGAATTTAAAGCAACCCAGTTCAATACGGTATTTTCTTAATAAATTATTACTAAACTCCTGATTCAACCATTGCCACAAAGAATCAAGCTCTCCAGGGTGCCTGTGTGGCTTAGTTGTTAAGTATCTGACTTTGACTCAGGTTATGATCTCATAGTTTGTGAGTTCGAGCCCCACACTGGGTGAGCTCAAGACCTGCTTGGGTAGCCCCGCTTCTCTCTCTCTTCTTCTCCCTCTATCTTTCTATCTGCCCCTCCTGGGATTTTCTCTCTGCCCTTCACTTACTTGTGCCCTTTCTTTCTTTCTCTCTCTCTCTCTCTCTCTCTCTCTCTCTCAAAAAAAAAAAAAAAGAAAGAAAGAAAAAGTAATCAAGCTATCCAACTAATAAGCAACAGAACTGTAGTCACAAATACCCCTCGATGAAATTCAGCTAAATTTATATTCAGTGATATTTTTAAAACATCTAATAGGTTTCCTCTAGATCCCTCCCCAAAAATATAACATACTCACTCTTTTCTTTCATACTTTAGCAGAAATTAAAATGATAAACGTTTTGAGGGGAGGACTTGTACTACATTGTTTTATGTATCTTACAGTGCCTGGCACCATATAGAACACACACTACAAGTATTCAGTAAGTATCTATAGCTGGTGTATAACCTTATTTGTTTTGAAACAGCACATTCTGGATATTAACACATTTTACATATACCACTCAACTACCAGAATAATAAACCTCTAAAAGAAGGCTCTGGCCCATCACTCTCTCCCTTCGCTGACATTCCTTTGTCTGAAAAACTTCTGCCAAAGCTTCAAAGCCCAACTCAGCTATTCCCTTCCATGATTCCCTTAGTCTGGGTGGCACCTTTCCTACTGTGTTTTCACTACACCCAGAGGTCAGTTCTACCACACAACTTATAATGTATTGTTAAGTTGCCTGCTTCCCAACTAGACAAGTGGTTCTACCTTCTGGTTTCATGCTCCTTTTATTTTTTTTTAAGTTTATTTATTTATTTTGAGACAGAGAGAGAGAGAGGGAGAGAGAGAGAATCCCAAGCAGGCTCCGAGCTGTCAGCACAGAGCCTGCCCAACGCAGGGCTCGAACCCATGAACCGTGAGATCACGACGTGAGCTGAAATCGAGAGTCAGACATTTAACCAACTGCGCCACCCAGGCGCCCCTCAGGCTCCTTTTGCACTCTTAAAAATTATTGAGCTCCAAAGAGCTTTTGTCTGTGTGTAATGTAACTATCAATATTTAGCATGAGAAATTAAAATGGAGAATTTTTAAAAATATTAATTCATTTTAATATAATAATGAATCTGTTATTTGTTAATGTAAATAACATTTTATGAAAAATAACCATGATTTTCAAAACCAAAAAGAAACCAGTAAGAAGAGTGGCATTTTCTTACATTTTTGTAAATCTCTTTAATGTCTGACTCAACAAAGAACAGCTGGATTCTCATATCTGCTTCTGCTTTCCACCTATTATGACATCCTAAATGTCTTGTAGTCTCTGAAAAACTACACTGTATTCTCGGGGAGAGAATGAGAATCAGAAAGAGCAAATAACGTCTTGATATTATCATGAAAATAGTTTAGCCTTTGCAGACCTTTTCAAAGGGTCTTAAAGGGGTCCTGGGGCCCCGGACCACATCTCCGGAATCTCTGCTCTTAATAGTTAAGTCCTTGCAGACCATGACGTTCCTTTTCTTTGTAACTTCAGAACCTGAAATGGTACATGATTCATGACAGGTATGCAAGAAGTGCTTTTCCTGAGTGCACGAACAAATGGGGGGGATGAACAAATGATCACAAATAAATTTGGGCTGCCTTCTAGTCCCTTCCCTGACAATTTCCACAATATGAATCTCCACAAAATTCAAAAAGGAAATATAATGGTTGGGTGACAGTAATTAAATATCAATTACCATCCATCTGAATGAGTAGTTCAGACTTGACTCTGCGACTTGCCTCATGTTCATCAGAGGTTCCTCTTCGACTGCAGATGGAATCTATCTCATCAATGAAGATTGTGGTGGGTGCATAAAATCTAGCCTTTGTGAAAAATATTTTAAAGAAACCATTTAATGAGCTCATAAGATAATCTGATTTTTTTAATGCCATTTCCTCCTCCTAAGGAAATGGTAAAAAAAAAGAGCAGAAATTTTTCACTGCTTTAATGTCACCATGTGGTTACCAACAGGGATTAAATCATTTATATCACATAAAGGAAATTTCTAAAAATAAAAGCTATATGGTTGGTGAAGGTAGCTGACATACATGGGGATTCATAATACTATGATTTATACTTTCTGTATTTGAAAATTTCCAAAATACAAATCCTTTTAAAGACAAATTACCAATCACCATCCTCAAACATACATACTTTCTTAAATAACTACCGCAAATCCCTTATGAAAAAGGAACAAACTTCAATGATAGATCAATGTGATTTTTAAAATATACATTACAAAATACTCTGCTCAACCAGCTCATTAGAAATACAGAAATATCAAACATACACAATTCCCAAGTGTCTTCAACCCTCACTGGAAAGGATGCTGAAGGGCCTTCTCTTATGTCAGAGAGGAAAACACACATCAACTACTCCACAAAACCCACTACCCCATATCTTACTCATGGGTCAAGAACTGTTCAACTCTAAGTCCATTTGCCCTTTTAAAAACAGATCCCCAGGTGAATGGATCTAGATTTATGGGGAGATCATTTGCCTACACAAACAGTACTTTGAAATCTGAATATATAGATCATCACTCACCATTTCAAACAACAGACGGACTAACTTCTCAGATTCACCTCTATATTTCGATGTCAATGTAGAAGAGGAAACATTGAAGAATGTTGTGCCACATTCGGTGGCAACAGCTTTAGCTAGCATAGTCTTCCCAGTGCCGGGGGGTCCAACCATCAGCACGCCCTGAAATTTCAAAAGATGTATTAAATGTTTTATCAGATTAAAATACATTCTTATAAAGTATCATCAGCTATTGACATACATAAAAATTCCCATCAAAAGGTAAACCCAATTATCACAGTGAAATCATGGTGCATTTGATATGAGTATCATTTTACAGAGTAAAAAAAAATGAAGACCGATTTCATAAAATGTCTCGAATCAGAGGTAGTCAGAAATGGGTGTTACAACAAAAGGCCCAGACAAGAAGAAATCTTCTGATACATTTCGAAAGAACCTACCCAGGGGCACCTGGGTGGCTCAGTTGGTTAAACGTCCAACTCTTGGTTTCGGCTCAGGTCATGATCTCACGGTTCATGAGTTTGAGCCACCCTCTGGGCTCTGTGTTGTCAGTGTGGAGTCTGCTTGGGTTTCTCTCTCTCTTAGTCTCTCTCTGGTCCTCCCCCACTCATACTCTCGCTCTCAAAATAAACAAATAAATTAAAAAAAAAAAAAAAAAAAAGAACCGACCCAATTTTCTTAAACCTGGAAGAAGATACATATGTATAGTCTTGAGCACTGCTTAAGAATGACTGCTCTATTTAAACATAAAATAAAACCTTTTCTACCACATCTAGTAGAATGTGCCCTCCTATGGGACAAAACCAATCTTCCACATTACATAATACACAGTTTTTAATCAAAACTAGATCCACTTATCAGTTAGTAAGGTAACTGAAATCTAGTGGCAATTCAAGCATAACCAATTTAGCTAGCATTTCGTCAGCTTTAATGTGCTAGACAATAGTTTACATACGATAGTGTTACCGATGAAAGAGCCACTAAATATAACAGACTCAAAACTACATTTTAGTTACTTAATACCTTTGAAAACAAAACTATTCTGTAAAAATAAATCACTAAGGAGTAAAAATTATTCAAGAACACCAATCCTTTAGCGTTGAAGACTACTGGATTCTCAGATACTTCCTATTTTCTTCTGACACTTTTAATGGGAGTGCCGATATATAGGTGACGCTACATTTCTTTTGTATAATAGTGGATGATCTTAATAATTCCTTCCCATTTATTTGGCTTAATAGGCTTCTGGGGATTTACATTTGGAAAACTATGTGCACATAAAAGTTTCAGAAATTTAGAAACCGTCCAAACCCTTTTCTAGTGTAAAAATTAAGAAAAGGAAAACTCTTTTAAAATAGAGCCTGGAGGCCAGAAGGGGGAGCTCTCACACCCTACAACCCCTAGTCGATTGCAGACCCAACGGGGATCGGTCTTGCAAGTCTATGCTACCTTAGCTACTTTACCACCCCAGCAGGAGGAAGAAAGGTTTTTCTACTCCCCTGGCAACAGTCCAGCCAATGAAAGAGTGTCATAACCCAGCCAATGAAAAACCACTATACTTTAACCTTACACTTTGCTCCAATAGACTTTTCCTTTTTTTTTTTTTTTTTTAAATGTTTATTTATTTCAACAGAGAGAGAAGCAGCAGTGTGGAGGGAGTGCAGGGAGAGAGAGAGAGAGTGAGAGCGAGGGAGAATCCCAAGCAGGCTTCCTGCTGTCAGTGCAGAGGCCAACTCAGTACTCTAAATCAAGAGTCCGACAGTCAGATGCTTAGCTGACTGAGCCACCCAGGAGCCCCTCCAATACACTTTTTCTTTGCAACAGGCCTCCCAATTTCCCCTTTCCTCTATAAAAGAGTGTTCCTCTCCTTTGTTCTCCAGTCTTGCCTATGGTTCTGCCATAGCTTGCTTGTCCTAAATTGCAATTCTCTGCTATTCCTAAATAAACCCAGTTTTTGCTGATAAAGTAACTGAGTTTTATTTTTCAGGTTAACACAGTTATAGAATTCAGACACCCAGAAAGAGCAGAGGTCACTAGGATTTAAAACACTACTTTTATAAAAAGTATTTTGCTTTGCAAGGAGCCTTTAATGGTGCATGAGATTGGTATTTTGGAAACTGTAAAAACAACTAATATAACACAGCTATAGCCAAATTCATTATTTCTTTTTCTAATGTCCCCTTTGAATGCCCTTCTCAGTTCCTGTAATGTCCTTCAATGGGGCCACCTCCAACAGGAGCTAATTTCCAAAATTAGCATCTGTACATAGATAGATTCACACAGTACAGTATTTATAAACGTCAGCTCCTCTTTCAATTATCTCCTCGGTTTCCTGTATCTCCTTCTCTATCGGCTCCTTCCCTCAGTATATAAACAGACTTAAATCTGTCCTGTTAACAAAAAATCCTTCACTCGACCCTACATATCCTCTAGCTACTATTCACCTCGCCTTCCTTTCTCAGCCAACCTTCTTAAAGAAATGGTATGTGTTTACTATTTTTTCTTTATGAGCTACAATCCGCCTTCCGCCTCCACTGATTCACTAAAACTGCCTAATTCACTAATGCCAGGGTCATTTTTCAACTTCTGTCGTTTCTCCTTCTCTCTGTCCATTGACGGTGCTGATACCTAACGTTCATTCCCTTCTTCCTGAAATGGTTTCTCCCTGGGTTCATTCTATGAGCCTCTTCCTTCCCTGAGACTCCTCCTACTTGGGACTCTCTTCAGTGGCTTTCGGGTCTCCTCTTCCTCTGCCCTTTACATTCTCAAAGCGATTCCAAGCCTTTCTCTCTTTTCCCTTTATAGACCTCCTTGAACCATCTCATCCACATGCATAGTCTCACTATTTTAATTTAAATCCAAACTCTGTCCTAAGCTCCACACCTCTATTTCCAATTACTTGCTGAGTATTTACCTGAACATATTTTGTTTCTATTTAAACCTGCGCCTCTTCTCAATTTCCAGTGTCAGTTTATAGTATGCATGCTGTATAATAAAGGATTTGGCTGTTTTTTTCCCCCAGTTCCTGGGAGGTGGAGACCACAAATCCTCGGAATTTCCAAAGTGACAGGAGTGTCTTTGTTGTTTCATTTGAATCCTGAAATTTTATGTTAATGTGGTGACTCATGGTAGGCCCCTATATAGTTTATGCTGATGAGATGATTCAGATGGTGGCTGGCCTTGCCAGAAAAACCAACCATAGGATCAGAGCGTTAGGACTTTGAGCCAACTTTGGGTTGAGTGATGTCAACTAGACCTCTAGAGAAAGGAGACTGGAGACTGAGACACGTGGGCAGTGATTTCAATCAATCCCAGCTATGTAATGAAACCCCAATAAAAACCCTCCACAGTGAAGCTCGAGTGAGCTTCCTTGCTGGCAGGACTCTATGTATTGTCACACACCCATGTGCTAGGAGGGCAAAGCAACCTGACTCTACGGACAAAAAAACAACAGAAGCTTCGCTTCCGGCATCCTCCTGATCGTGCCCCTATGCATTTCTTCCCTTGGCTAGTCCCGATTTGCCTCCATTTGCTATGATAAAAATTGTGATTGTAAGTACAATGCTTTCCTAAGGTCTGTGAGTCATTCTAGAGAATTGCCAAATCTAAGGGGATAGTAAGAACCCCCAAATTTATAGCCAGCTGGCCAGAAGTGAAGGAGACCTGGGGACGCCCAAGTTGGCAGCTGGCATCTGAAGTGAGGACAGTCCCACGGAAAAATGCCTTCAACCTATGAGGTTTGGCCCAAAGTAGCCGGTGTCCCAAGTAACTGCACACTCCTTCAATTAAGCCTGGAATTTGGGGGTCATACAACTTGTCCCTCTTCCTCATCCCTATAAACTATTAGTCATATCTTTTATATATCTCATAAATCCACCCATTTTTCACTGGCCAAATAACAAATGCCTTTGTTCAGGTCCTCACTGTTCAGCTCGACTGGTGCCACATCTTCTTAATCAGATTCCTCATCTATATCCATCTATGCCCATCTCCAGTCCATCCTCCATACTTCTGGTCAAGGTGATCTTTCTACGTCTGCAAATCAACCTCCTGCTAAAGACTTACAGAGCTTGGGGCGCCTGGGTGACTCAGTCAGTTAAGCCTCCAACTCTTGATTTCGGCTCGGGTTATGATCCCACAGTTTTTGAGTTCAAGCCCTTCATCAGGCTCCACGCTGACAGCACTGAGTCCACTTGGGATTCTCTCTCCCTCTCTCTCTGCCCTCCCCCCGCCCCCGCTTGCTCTCTTTCTCTCAAAATAAACAAATAAACTTTATAAAAAAAAGATTTACAGGGCTCATCGTGATAGATGGGTGTATGCCTACTATTCCTGCTGTCTTAAAGCTCCTTTATTTTATTTTTTTAATTTTTTTTTAACGTTTTTTTATTTATTTTTGAGACAGAGAGAGACAGAGCATGAACGGGGGAGGGTCAGAGAGAGGGAGACACAGAATCTGAAACAGGCTCCAGGCTCTGAGCTGTCAGCACAGAGCCCGACGCGGGGCTCGAACTCACGGACCGCGAGATCATGACCTGAGCCGAAGTCGGCCACTTAACCGACTGAGCCACCCAGGCGCCCCTTAAAGCTCCTTTAAATACGTACTTTTAAATACCTACTTTTCTCCCTTTTAAATATTGTTTTAACAGTTACAATAAAAAGGGAATATACAGTAATATGTTACCAAAATTTGGTAGATTTGTAACAGTCCACAAAAGTTTTTAAATTGTAGAAGACAATCAAAATGCTATGGGCATTCCAAGCTATCTGTGTAAATACACAATTTCTCCTCTTCTTTACTGTAAGGCATGTCCAAAGAGAAAGAGACATTGAGAAGAGAAACAGAGCTTCCTACGTAATTCAGAAGGGCAAAGTAAGATCATGGTTTTATTTCACTCTGCCAGTCAGATTTGCCTGTGACTAAGACCAAACAAAGTTCCAGGCAGCCACTGTCAGAAGGTTCTTTTTTAATATGCCAAAATAAAAGCAACGGACTTGGGAACTAGCCCTGGGCAGACTTTTTAATCTAAAGTAGAGGGCATGTCTTAGAATTATACCATGCTGAAATGAAGTGACCAAAATAATTAACGGTGAGAAATACGTCAACTTTTAGAAAGGCATTTATGTGATCAAACACTTATTCTATGAGCTTACCTGCTGTTTAGGGGCACCTGGCTGGCTCTGTTGGGAGAGCATGCAACTCCTGACCTTGAGGTCGTTGAGTCTGAGCCCCAGGTGAGGTGTACAGATTACCCAATAAATAAGTAAGTAAATAAATAAATAAATAGACTCTTCAATTCGCTTCTTAATTTTTTTATCTACAGAAACAGACATCCAGAAAATTCTTAAAGCTAATCCCTAGCTTGGCAAACCTGAGGGGAGTGACTCAACTGAAGACGGTAATTTCAACACTCTGTCCCTCTCTTGCCATGCAGGGGCAACACACCTCGACTACAAATTCAAATCCAGGTACTTAGGGGGTACACAAACCTCCTCCAGCTTTTACTCACTGTGCTAACACACACATAAAGAAACCACAACGGTGTCGTTCATTATCACGTAAGCCACATTTTTATACCTATTTTATTTTAATAAATGCTCACCTTCCACGGCCTTCTAATCCCTTTGAAAAAGTCAGGCATCCACATTGGCAGAACAACAGCTTCCCTGAGCAACTTCTTAGCTTCTTCCAAATCTGCTATGTCATCCCTTTGCAACAACAGCAAAGTTTCGTGTTTATTCAAGGACACCTCTGACTTATGGGCAATACTCATTCTTTTAAATTTTTTATTTATGAAGTTATTATTACATTAAGAACATGATTTAATTAATACTGCATAAAATGATCAGTGAAAACATATGGCAGTTATTAATTAGGACATGTTATTCAATTAACAACCTTCATCAGTTATGTCAACATCAAATTAACATGTAAAATGTCTTGGTTATATTTTGAAAGAATTGTCCTGTCAATCCTACACACTCATATATTAGGCATGAAGTCACAGTCAGGAAGATTAATGGATAATAAGAAAAGACTCACACCAGGCCAGCCAATAACTTGTTTTCTCTGCTACTTTAATTTAAGAACTTAAAGACTAACCAATGAATGCTAGGATTCCTGGATACGATGTCTCTCTCAAGAGTTTCTACCAGATCCTTATCATAGCCCGCACCATCAAATTTGGGAATTTCACCATCACTTGCACCGTCTTGCATATTCTTCCTTCCCTGGAGACAGATATAAAAAAAAGTACTGTTCAATAACAAAAGATCATTTTAGGGGCGGCTGGGTGGCTCAGTTGGTTGAACGTCCAACTCTAGATTTTGGCTCAGGTCATGATCTCACGGTCTGTGGGATCGAGCCCCGCACTGGGCTCTGTGCCGACAACTCAGAGCCTGCTTGCGATTCTCTCTCTCTTTCTCTCTGCCCCCTCCTGACACAGGCACTCTTTCTCTCAAAATAAATAAACATTTTTTAAAAACACAAAAAAAACCAAGATAATTTTAATTAACATCACTGAGTTTCAAAATATTATAATGTAATCATTTTAAATAATTTTTTTGTTATTTTAAGATAGCGTTTTCTGATTACCCAAATGCCACCCTTCCTTGTTCATTTCCTCAGAAACAGATGAATTGGCCAACTTTATTATCCACTCCTTCAAATTTACATCCGTGGACGGACAGCTGCAAGTAAGACTAAAATGACCCTTGCTAGATATTTCTGAATTTGTGGATGCAGGGAATTTCCACCACCACCAGAGAATACACAGACTATTAATGCAGAGGACAAAACAACCTTAATTCACTGAGAACCTACTACCTGCCAATAAATCTCACATATAACTATCTCATTTAATACTCACAAGAAGGTAGGTATTATTATCCTTATTTTTACAAATGAGGACCTAGGACTCAGGTGAAATAACTTAATCACCCATAATTATTAAATGGCAGAGTAGAGATTTTAATGCATCTCTTCCTGACTCCCCGAGCCCGTGCCCTGTGCACAACATCAGACCATCTCATGCCTAATTGAGTCAGCTTACAGCTTAAGAGCTTTACAAACTATGACATCCTTCAAAGCAACCAAGAAGAGGCTGCATATAGGGAAAGAGTTGGGACTCTGAACTGCTTCTTACAAAGCCTTTTCCCTGTTACTCTAAGCGCCCCTCAGGATTCAGGGGTTTCTTCCTAGAAAGGTCCTTGGACCACATCATAAAGTCATTGTAATGATAATGGTAAAAGGACCTTTTTAAGTAGTGCTATTAAGACCACTAAAGCAATATACTTTACCCCAATTCTTCATTTAATAATATGGTGGCTTTAAAAAAAGAATTACATGCTCTGTTTTCTATGGGGTTCTGCCAAGATTTCCTCAGCTTTGAAGAGCTTGAAATGAAATGTGCTCAGTTGCTAGAGATAGTTCAACCAATGGAACGACGTCAGGGGACAGAGCCAAATACCTCCCCAGAGCTTCAGCCCCACAGTTACTGTCTAATACAAAAACGAAAGGGAAAGTAGTCAAAAAATGAGTCAATATCCTAAGCTTAAATCTGAAGGGAGAGAACAGCAATGAACCCCTCCTACCACACTTCATCTGAGATACACCATAGGCTTGACCATAAGTGCTGACAGGGGACTAAATGGCTCCCTTTGGGCAAATGCTCTAGTTCATTAAGCCACTAGGTAAATGACCAAATAGTAATCTTGGTGACTCGACCCAAAAAAATGAACAATTTTCTGTTTCTAGGTAGCACAGTGACACTATCAAGCTGAATTTTCAGAAAGATTCTTGTATTTCAGATGATAGATATCAATACTGACACTATGAAAAAGAGTAAATTTTGGGGCGCCTGGGTGGCTCAGTCAGTTAAGCATCCAATTTCAGCTCAGGTCATGATCCCACAGTTCACGAGTTCAAGCACTGCATGGGGCTCTGTGCTGACAGCTCAGAGCCTGGAGCCTGCTTCGGATTCTGTGTCTCCCTCTCTCTCCACCCCTCCCCCTCTTGTGCTCTGTCTCTGTCTCTCTCTCTCTCTCAAAAATAAATAAATATTAAAAAAAAAAAGAGTAAATTTCTGGCATACCTACACAACAAACATTACATCTACAAGTTTAAAATGAGCTTGGCCTAGAATCACATTTTATAATACAGGTAGGGCACAGTTACAAAGCCACATTCAAACAAATCACCAGAAACTAATCCCTTTAAAAACTTTTCGAGGGCTCAGTCTGTTGAGCATCCAGCTCTTGACTTCAGCTCAGGTCATGATCTCACAGTTTGTGGGTTCAAGCCCCGCATCCGGCTCTGCACTTGGGATTCTCTCTCTCTCCCCCTCCCCTGCTCGTGCTCTCTTCCTCTCTCAAAATAAATAAACTTAAAAAAAAAAAAAAAAAAAACACCTCTTCTAGAAATAAGTCAACTAAAGAATGCAACAGAAACTGATATATCTGAGACTTAAATCTTGAAATGGCATCGTAATTTAAGACCTACCAAAAAATTACTATTAAAAAATGTAGGTAGACATCCATTTTAATATGAATGTCCAAGTGGTAGGAAAGACTTGATAAATACTACCAAGAGAAACAAAAAGCTGTACACTTATCTGAAAGTAATAGAAATCAGAGGATTTTTAAGAATAATAAATACGTGAGCATCTGTCTAACACGTTTCATTGTGCAGTAGGTTTTATCGGTGAATGCATATACACTATCTGCCCTCATTGAGCATCTAGTCTGGTAGGGGAAACAAGTAACAAGTAAACAAAACAAAAACACACATAATCATAAACTGCGAAATGCTACGAAAAATGTGGGTGGTCAGGGTGGCTCAAAGGTATTGAGCAAATAAAACAGATTGGAGAGGAAGGCAGGGGCCAGCTCACCTAGGCCCCCACAGGTCACAGTGAGGAGTTTGGATTTTATTCTAAGTGCACGAGGAAATTTCTGAAATGTGTTCAATAGGGAAGTAACAGGATCCGATTTACATTTTTAAATGATCCTTCTGCCTACCATGTGGGAAAAGGATGGGGTGGGGGGAGGAGAAGAAGCAGAGAAAGAAAAGCCTCTATTACACTACTCAAGGTCAAGCCTCTTAATTCGCAGAAGAGGAAACACAGGTGTAAGCCAGTCAAATGACCTGCCCTAGAATCCAAAGTAGAGATGAGATCTGAGTACAAATTAAGCAAAAAAGATTCTAGGAACTTTCACAAATCAAAATGGTGAGGTTATTAAAGAAAAAAATTAGGGAAACTAAAAGTAAATCATTTGGTTACATTGAGAAATCAACAAAATGGGTGACCGTTATCCTTCAAAACAAATACCCAGCGAACCTGGAATAGGGATATCAAATATAAGTAACTGTAGTTTCAGTTCATGGGCTAGACTAACTGTAATACCTAAAAGGGACTGAGTTTTCAGGCAACTAAGATAACCTCACCCAAGATATTATTACCTGTACAGTTTACTAACGATAACAATACTAGCTGCAATAACACCGAAACGATCTTAGACTTCTTTGCTTAGATTTTCACATTAATTGACAAAGGTCAACACTAGCAAGAATCTGATATTTAGCATGAAGTCTAACAGCCCCTTTTCCTCAAAATATTTTAGTATCTTTTTGCTAACGTCTCAATTACCCTTATCAAGACAGATTTGTTAATGATCTTTCATTAGTATTGGCTCATCATTCTATTTGAAAAAAAAAAAACGAGGCTAAAATTAGCAACTAACCCAATATTAGATAGAGTCCATTAATAACACAGTTTGGCCTCAAGCACAAACAACGGTTTTTGCATTTTATTGTGTGCCTCCCCACACGGGCAGATGAAGTGGAAGATGGTCAGTTACAGCTCTGAGTCTTGCGTTTCAGGTGACAAGTGAATTAGACCCAGAGAAGGATACCCAGGGTGAGAAAGGATTGAAAAACCACATCATAGAGAGGAGAATCAAGGACACTAGAGACATTTAAGGTAAAGAAGCAAACACTAATGGAGCCACATGACCAACTGACCTGTTTACCTCCATCTCCTCTATCTTATTCTAAAAGAAAGAACTGGGACCAATAGAAAGTAACAAAGGATATAAATTTCAGATCAGCAAAACAATTTTCTAACAATGGGTTCTGTCTAACAAAGGGGTCATTGCTCTTGTTAGGTGGTGAGCTACCCAGCATCAGAATTACTAGCTAATTAGTAATAAAAAACCACTGGCCCACAGTCCCAGTGATGTCTAAGTTCATCTCAACTGAGGTCAGCAACATCACACCAGTAGTTTGGAATCGGTCATAGAAGTACTTATACCACAGAAATCAGCTGATGGTATAAATCGGGGCTTGATTGTTTTGTTAACAGTCTAGACTTAAGAAAATAAGGGGGGGGGGGGAATGTTAATGCAGGTGAAACTTAAAAGTCTGTCATTTCCGCAGTTGTTACTTCCTAAATAGCGCAGAAATTAAGGAAATATTTTTCCAGGATCTGAAAACCATGATCCGATTCATCGAAGTTGCTCAAATACCTGCTGAATGAATGAACTACCGACATACATTTCTATTGTTACACTTTCATCTTACTCACTAATGAAAAAAAAATACCACCCAACATTCGTGTCAGAACTACATTTCTCTTCATCTGTTATCTGCAACCATAGGTTGGCCACAGACACAAGATTAGTAAAACTCAGCAGAGGCCTTGTGTGAGAGTCCATTAGCTCTACAAAATTTACAATAATTGTACTATATATTCTATGATTTGTAATGATGTGCTACACATCCTTAACATCAGATTTATAACAAATGTGTGAACGTGTATATACACGCACATTTTCAGGAAACTAGTTACTGAACGTTTACCAGTACACTGCTAGTTAGATGATCATCGTTCGTCAAATAGTACCCATATGATGGTATCCTTTTCTTCAAGGAAAAAAAAAAAAAGTTTTCTTCAAGTCACTGTTCATCTGTACAAGGACCCATCAACAGCTCTCAATCCAGCTTATAACATCTCTCCACATCAGACATCCAGACATCCCTACACTTACTCAGGGATGAGAAGGAAAGGAGTCAAAAAGGGTCATTTGTTACGTGAAATTCAATGAAATAAAGTCATTGACATGTAATAATTTTAAATTAATTCTATTAATATAATTTACCATGCTTTATTCTGAATTCTATTTAAAAGCATATACAGCTTTAATCAGTACTGCTCATTTCACTAAGAGTTAATTCACCATAGAGCCATAGTCTGAAAATACTTGAGAATCAGAGTTTTATGAATTACACTTATTTTCGGTTGTAGTACAAAAACATTTCCTCTGCTACCTAATATTTTTAAACCATCTTTTTTCAATAAAAAAATGCATTGATTTCTGTGTCTATTTCTATACCGACCCTAGGTTTAAACAGTTAAATAATAATACATCAAGGGGCGCCTGGGTGGCGCAGTCGGTTAAGCGTCCGACTTCAGCCAGGTCACGATCTCGCGGTCCGTGAGTTCGAGCCCCACGTCAGGCTCTGGGCTGATGGCTCGGAGCCTGGAGCCTGTTTCCGATTCTGTGTCTCCCTTTCTCTCTGCCCCTCCCCCGTTCATGCTCTGTCTCTCTCTGTCCCAAAAATAAATAAAAAACGTTGAAAAAAAAAAAATAATAATAATAATAATACATCAAGAGGCACCTGGCCGGCTCAACTGGTGCAGCACGTGACTGTTGATCTCAGAGTTGTGGGCTTGAGCCCCCTGTTGGGTATAGAGATTACTTAGAAAGGATAAAAATCTTTAAAAAGAAATAATAATACATCGAACGTTCTCAGGTACATTCAAATAAGACTGACAAATATAGCTGTAAAGGTGAACTGATTCTTCTGACTCCCTCTCATCAATAAGAAAATAATCAGCGTGAGGTCAGGAGTCACACTTTATTAGAGTCTGTATTCCCAGTCCCTGCAAAGTATGACTAATACAAAGTACGCACACAATAAAGGTGTGTTAAGTAAACAGGGTAACAAACTGGCTTATGATGAGTCTGTGGACCTCAGGGAGAGAAAAACTGTAAGGGCTGGACAACAGATCACCATACACAGTGATGGTTACTGGTTAAAAACCAGTATTTTTAAGCTTGGACCTCACTGGAAACCTGTCAACAGTTTTAAAAAAAGAGCGGGAGGAGGGGGGGACGGGGGGGGGGGGGTGCTTAATCACTCTCAGAAAAGGAGCTGGAAAATCTTATAAAAGGCATCCGTGATACATTAAAATAAGACAGTAAGCGTTTTCAAACAAGAGGCTGCATAGCAAACCGATTAAAAGCCCAGGTGTTCAAAGAGTTCAACTCCTAGTTCCCGCACCGACTTGCGCAGGTACGAGGCTGGTGCCTCAATTTCTTCATATGTAGAACAGGGGAAATAATGCTGAGGTCACAGAAACTTATAGGAATTAAGTAAGCCACCATATATATAAAGCTTCAAACATCCAACGATACTGAGAATCTTGGGTGAGGTATTCTCATGTCCTCACTTTTTTTTTTTACATCTATAAAGTTAAGCGTTGAAGTACAAATTCATCTGAGATCATGAGCTACTGTATACAAATATATAATTATATAATTTTTATACATATTCATGTAACTAAATACTTTTCCTCAAAATAATAGTGTCCTTACTATCGCCAATGCATTCTGAATTTTCTAGTCTACTCTCCTTTAAAAAAAAAAAAAAAAAAAAAAAGCTGGTTGCAATACACAAAACTAATTTTAAAAAACCAACAGCACTGGGAACCAAAATATCTCTGAGGAGGCGTCCAATACAAGGTACTCATTTTCAAATTAGCTTTCAAAAGCAGTTTCACCTAAACTTCCTCGAACCCTATCACAGGTCTCAGTGAGTTTTAGGGACATTCTAATGGGTATTTGAGTGCTTACAATGATCATAACTGAACCACGTACGCTTTTCAAATACTAATAAACTTTGCATTCGTTTCTCTTAATTGTAGTCCCTTTTGTGTCCAGAGTGACTCAGAAGACATCTTTTATCTTCAAACAACTGTAGAGTTCTCTTTTTAAAAAAATAAAGGGCTTACTTTCCAGTGACATTCTGAGTACTTACATGTCAGTGAAAGAATAGGATTTAGAAAATTATTTGGAACTTTTTAAGAGAAAGACAATTTGCAATCTCCAGAAAAATCTGACATTCAGCAAATGCTGCCTCATTGCTTTGTTCTTTGCTGACGAATCACATTAAAAATCAACATTTATTTAATTGTTCCGGGACTCTTTTCAAATCCAATCCATATTTTTAATCTAGTTTGGTAGGGATATTCCATAATATGAAAAAATCCTAAAATAAAGAGGAAAAAGATCTGTGACTTCACAAATTCCATTCCAAGCTCCATTCCTTAATCTATGACCTGGGGCTAGGTACTTCGGCTCTCTCCCTCGGTTTCTTCATTTGTAAAATGGGAAAAAGGGGACTACCTACTTCATGGGATGGTTTCACGGATTAATGTCTAATTGCTCTGAATGCTGCCCAACAAGGAAGCATCCAAATAAACCAAGACCAAGGTTATTCTCTTGCGTTATGTGAAATTACAGTGAAAGCCTGGCATTTCCTCACACAGTTCTAAAAGTTTTCCTGAAAGCTACGAGCAGAGTGAGGGTTGGACTTTAGCCCCTACTTTATGTTCCAAAGTGCACGCCAGGGTTAACTGACAAAATGAAGAACAAGGAAAGAAACAAAAATGAAAAAATGACAGATAACATAGAGATTTTTAAGTATCCATTCAGATGGCTTTTGATAATGGGGGGAAAACAGTACAATTTCACCAGCAGGAACAATTAATTAATTTATTGGTGTCCCTCATGAATCCCAAAAAGGATCGGAGATGGAATCACTTACTGTTTTATGGTAATAATAGCTCCGACAAGTTATCAATGTAAAAATATCTAATTCCTTTGCTGTGTCCTAGTGAGGCAGACAAGCAGAATCTATCTCTGAATCTAGCTCATGAGAAATACTCCAAAAACACCGGTTGTATTCTACCAGACACAAGGCCTAGGACGGTGGTCTGTGCAGAGTCCTTATCTTCTAATTGAAATCATACATCATAAAAATATTCCAACACAGCATCTAATCTTTAAGGATAACAACTTGTAAAAAAAAAAAAAAAAAAAAAAAAAAAAAAAAAAAAAAAAAGGATAACAACTTGCTATTAGTGGTAAGTTATATTTTCATTGTAAGTGTTCTGGTATCTACATGATGACATATCCTGAATCTCTAGCTAGGAAAATGTTCAACTTCTTGGTCGCAATTCAATAATCATCATCATTCATTTATGACGTCACAATGGAAATGGGAAATGCTATCGCTAAAAATCTAATTTTGTTTTCACTAAAACTAAAGCTAAAAGATGGGTCAGATCATCCTGGCTGGCTCCCTACTCTATAAGATTATCTTCAGCCCATGTTTCTAAAGTCCATTGTAAGGGCAGTACAGAATCGCCACCTAGTACTATGTTTATTCACGGATGAATTTCCCAGATAAAGTAAATGCACACAGTGAACCCCAACCCAGGAAAATTCTCTCGTTAAGAGAAAAAAAACCGATATCCGCGTTAAGTCCTTCCCCTACAACTGTTTTCATTTATTGCTCATTTCAATTCAGAATACTTGTTCAAATATATTTTAAGTTTTAAAACTTTGAGTATTTCTCCCAAAGACCCGTTTTACTAAAGATCTGTGAGTCTTTATTGAAATACACCTCTGAGGTTATTAGCATTGCGGGGTTCTGCTTAGATTGCAAAGACTGCTTGGAGTTCTGAATCAGACTTTTTTTTTTGTTTTCACTCTCTTCCGTGTCAAAACCAGGGGTACCCTGAAAACCCGAAAGACGTGGTAATATTCACCAAAAGCCATGGGCCTCAAGTGAACGAGTTACAAAGAGAGTCTTGCCTTATCCTCTCTTCCTTTTGCTCTATAATCCTTGTCTCTACTGGTGGAGGGTTTTTCACTCTTCGATATAGGATGTGCTCGGCCCACAGGTCCCCGGGCTCCCGCTCCGGGCATTTCTTTCCTCAGAGGTCTTACTTCTCGATTGGGACGCCTTATCTGAGGTGGAGCTCTGACAGGAAAAAAATGAAAATGAAAATTAATCAAAGGCAAAAGTAGTTTGACGCTCTTGTAGTCAATAAAACTATTCAATCAAGAAGCCCTAAATCTCCATCGTTTCCCTTTTGCCAATTCATAGCTACAACTATTAGATCAGTTCTTAAAAGTACTTTTCGGGGGGGGGGGGGGCAGTAGTGCTTTTCTATAAAATAGACTGGTTGATACAATTTTTAAGTACATATAAATGATATGTATAACAGCAATTATTTTGTCAAAAATAACTATTAATCACCAATAGAGGGCAATACAGACTATTTCCATCTAACAATCTTAATAGTGTAATGGAAAGTCAATTACTTTATTCATTACTGTCTTAAACCCAAACTAAGTAACTTTTAAAAAAACAAATGCATTTGAAACTAATATCACATTGCATGTAAATTATACTTCAACTTTTGCAAAAGCATTAAAAGCTGAAAGGACAGGAATTCAAAATACAACTATTCGCGCAGTCGACTTAATTTACTGATTACAATCAAAATTATTTCCTCTGCTTCTGTGCTGGAAAACCCAGCATTTCATTCATCAAATTATAAGCAGTAGGGCTAAACAATGCAATTTTTCACATGCAAATTCACTTTTGTGTGAAAATGTTATTCTTGCATCGAAGGTGCCAAAAATCACAGGATCGTTCAAATTACACAGGCCCCCAGATGTGAACGAAGAACTCAGAGCACCATGTATAGCGAAGGATGTTAACTAGACACATGGCAGCCCATTTCACAACATATAAAAATACTGAATCGTCAGGTTCTACACCTGACGCTAATGTTGCATGTCAATTATACCTCAATGTCTTTTAAGTGTTGACAACTACATAAAAGTAAGCATGGGCACCAAGTGACGCATTTTGTTCCCTGTGATGCAAAACACTTCCTCTTCAATAGCGAAACTCTAAGGTTTCTTAGCACAGTATTTAGCATCTCTCTTTGGGTGCTACGGGGACTCTATCCACTCTGTGCCTAATCTCTTGGTTCTTCTTCCTTGGACTGTCTCTGCTTCTGTTTTCCTATCTTTTCTCTCTCTACTGCTCTGCCTTCACTTGTAGCCCTTGAGATCCCATATGTGTATTCCTTTTTTTTTTTTACCCATATGCCCTACCTATTATTATCCCTTTTCCAACTTCAGGCTTTCAGTTCATCCAACTCATCACGGAGTCTCTCTCCCTGATATCAGAAGTGAGACATGTCTATAACTCAGAACCCAGCAACACGGAAAAACAGATGAAAAGCCAGGAAGGATGCCAACTTAAGGCAACAGAGGTAAAAAAAAAAACCAAAAACAAAAACAAAAAACAAAAAACTGTTGACATATGGCAGGTCTAATACAGCATCTTCAGACTGTTGGAATGAGACCGCCGCATGAAACTGCTGGGATAAGAGAAGCTAGGGCTCTTCGGTCATTACACACTGACATCTGAATCCTTGGAGCTGACTCAGCTCAATAATTATTTATTGACCACCTATTAGGAGGTATATGGCCACTAGTGTGCTAGGCCCCAGGAGGAGACAAAGATGAATGGGCAATCTTGTGAAAGACATCACGGGAAAGGAACTGGTTACAAGGCATTTTCAAATACAAAGATATTACTGCATTATCAGTTTAGGGCAAGCTTAGTCTTTTAAGCATCTGCCAACAAAGCAACACTGATGAGACGGATTTAAGACAACCAAAAACGTTACGCGCTCTGTTCCCGGCATTTCACTGCAACAACTATCTTTTGACCGAGCGTTTGCTCCGTTTCGCTGACGGAGCGGAAAGCAGCAGGGCAGCCCTTTACTCTGGGGTGCGCGCATTTGCGCGTGCGTAAACGCCTTCCCTGAATCGGACTCGTGGGGAAGGCCCAAGACGACACAAGGAGAGCCGCGCTCTCTTCCACGCACAACGTACGTCAAGTCCGCCCTTCTGGTGGCAGCTGCGCCTGCTATTCAAACAGTCCGTCGTTGTCTGTGGGCCTGCTTTTTAGAGGCACAGGCAGCCTGAAGCTTTTGCTCCCCAGCAGCAAGCCCGTCCCCTACAGCTGCGTGCCAGGCTGCTCGTCAGTTGCTGGGCCTGCCCGCGAGGCCTCAGCGCCCGGGGCTGAGCCGTAGTGAGTCCTGAAACGTTTCTTCTGCCTTCGCGGCTGGCACATTCCCCGCCTCGGCTTGCTCTCCAGCGGTGGCTTAGGGGTCCCGCTTCAGTCCGGTTGGCACACGCGTCCAGCCCAGGCATGCTGTGCCGTGAGAAGAATGATGTCCAAGCTCTGGCACAGGCTTGCGTCCCAAGTGTTCGCTGCCGCTGACCTTGTCCCTCCACTCACCATTCTGATGGGCTTGTATGCGGTCTGAACGAAACTGCTCGAGAAGCCAGAGGTGCCCTTTGGGGCAAGACCCGCAACCTCGCGGAAAGGGTGCCTGTGCTCCGAGAAAAAGTCTTCGGTTGCATCTCGCTGCGGTTGGATATTACATTTGTAACAGACCCTGGCAACTTCCCAAAGGACATCCTTGATTCTGTTCTGTACTTCCTCCATTAGCGCATCACTGCACAATGTCATGCTTCAATTTAAGGATTCAGTGACAGCTTCCAGGCTGAGGGGGAAAAAAAGGAGTCTCGGGGCTTCTTTTACGGGTCTCGTTTAAAAAGAGGCTTCAGTAGGGTTACACGGCACCACCAACCTCTGCCCCGATGGTCAAAGAGAAGACGACACCGTACTAGCTTACAGTATTCCCGAGATAGAGAATATCTGATCGAGCTGCAGATACAAGATTAGAAGGTCTGCACTATACTCAGTTCTCCTCGATTCCCCTCTAGAAACGGAAAGAAATGCGCTTTCTGTCATATGCAAATAAGCCTAATTTGTTCCAAAATCCAGTGTTTCCTCTTTCTAAGCTATATTAAGTATCAACATTCTATGGAAACGTTCTTATCAGCACTAGTTGTAACAGCCAACACCTGAAAACAACCCAACTGTCCAGTATCAGAACAAATGCATATATATTCACATAATGATATAATTCACAATATACACATGAACGTGAATTATAACCACATGGAACAACACTAGATGAATCTCAGGACAATTATGGTGAGTGAAAAGGTGGGTTCAAAAGACACAGACAGCAACATAGGATACTGTTTGGGGACATAAATATGTGTACTAAAAGTAAAGAAAGGCAAGGGAATGATAAATCCCAAGTCCAGGACAGTGCCTAACTCTGAACGGGGAGGGAGGGGAATGGAATGCAGAGGAGCTCATAGGGGATCTTCAAAAGCAACAGTTCAGTTCTTTATCGTAAACTCTTCGCGGGGTCCATGGAAGCTATTGTGTTGTGACGCCTTCTACCGTCCGTAATTTGAATTATTTACATTATCTGCTCAGTAGTTAATGAAACTTTAAATCTGATTATACTACAACACTGAGTAAAAGATCCGCGCACCTAAAAAGCGAAATTACAGAATTGCTACAAAGTTTTTGGCATGTTCCAGAAAGACGCACGTGCTAGGGGACGTGGGCTCAGAGTCCACATCCTCGGTTGAACCTACTAGACTACTGCCTGGCAAATCTCCATAAAACATCAGGCAACAGAAAGAGAACTGTCTGTATTATAGCACCACTCTTCCATGGTTCCAGAAGTCAAGGGAAGAAGCCCTCTTTCGAAGACACCCTTCATTCCACACCATATTAAGTAACAGGGTCTACAATACTAGCACAATTTTCTCCCAATTGTTCTTAAGATTCCTACCCATTGACCTCTATTTCTTCTAGCATTTTGTTTCATCATTATTCTAATTTTTTTTTGTTCATACATTGTTAGAATTCTGGTATAAGAATAAGTAATTTAGAACAGGTCCTATATATGCCCAAGAACATAACCCAGATTGTTTAAATTTAACTTCTGGACAAGAAGGAAAAATAATTTTATTTTGCTATCAGATTAACTTACATAACTACAGAATTAAATAAACAGAAAAACACCTCCTCCACATCTAATAAAAAGATAAGAAACATAAGTTCCAAGTAGTTCATACTGATATTTTGGCTATAAGAACTTGGGAGTCAACATATGAGACTTCTGAGTCCAGGAGAAATTATCTGTTAAGAAATCAGGAGGTAAAAAACAAAGCTTAAATAGAAATGAGAGGACTTAGGATTTGAAACTAAACATTAATGATTAAGAATTTTATGTCCACTCTCATCATATATATGACTGCTGTTTTTTCAAATCAGTAAATATTTATTGTTTACCTAATAAGTACAGAACTATGCTGGGTATACTACTGACATAAAAACATTGCAGGGCACCTGGGTGGCTCCGTCAGTTAAGCGTCCGACTCTTGGTTTTGGCTCAGGTCATGATCTAATAGTTCGCAAGATGGGCTCTATGCTGGCAGCGTGGAGCCTGCTTGGGATTCTCTCTCCCTCTCTCTGCCCCTCCCCACTCGTGCTCTCTCTCTCTCTCTCTCTCAAAAAAAAAAAAAATTGGTCTACCAATTACTGATTATATGAGCATATTACTTACTATCTATACTCGTCATGTTCTTCCTCTGTAAATGGAGATGTTAATACTTCATAGAATTTGTAAATCTATTTGCCACTAATATAACATGTTCAGTAAAATGTAAACACAGTACACCACTCAATAAATATTAATACCATATAACCACCAGTAGATGAAGATATAGAACACTTCCCAATATCTCAGAAAGCTTTTTCATGGTTCCTTTTAGTCAACATCAACCCAGAAGGTAAGCACTATCTGACCTTATTATCGTAAGTTGGGTTTGCCTGTGCTAGTTTCAGAGAAATGGAATCCTACGGTACATACTTTTACTTGGTCTTTCTCTCAACATTACCTGTGAAATCCATCCATGTTCCTGCACGGAGCATGAGTTCATCTTCCTTCAACGTTGTGCGGTATTTTATTGTGTAAATATAATTACAACATATCTATTCTACCGTTGATGAACACTTGCGCTGTTTTCCATTTGACGCTATTATTAAAGCTTCTACGAATATGGGGTTATGTTCATGGTAAACGTAAGCATTCATTTCTTTGTTATGTACCCAGGAACAGAACTGCTGGATCATCAAGTACATGTACGAGTAGCTTTAGCAAATGTAGCCAAACAGTTTTCCAAAGTGATGACGTCATGCTACGTTCGCATCAACAATATATAAGACTAGCAGTCACCCCATCCCAGCCATTCTGGTGGAGGTACAATGGCATCTCATTATGGCTTTACTTTGCCTTTCCTGACTATGGATGCTGAGCCCCTTTTCAACAATATGCTTCTTGGCCACGTAAACGCTGTCTTTTGTACAGTATCTATTCCAGCTTTTAGTTCACCTTTTTTTTTTCAACCAGTTGTCTTTTTCTTATTGATTTATTGACTGTCATTCTTTATATATTCTGGATGCAAGTCCTTTGTCAGATACAGGCACTGTAAATATCTTCTAGTATATGGCTTGCCTTTTCACTCTCTTAATGGTGTCTCTCTTCATGACGAGAAGTTCATAGTTTTAGAATTCTGATTTACCAATCTTTTCTCTTTAATAATTTTGTGTCCAGTTTCATAAGTCTGTGCTACTCCAAAATCATGATATTATCCTTTCATGTTCTCTTCTGGAAGCTTTATCTTACTATCTTTTACATTTTAGGTAATGATCTATTTCAAATTAATTCTTCTATATGATGTGTGGTAGGAGGGGTCAAGATTTCCTCCCCCATAAATACTCAATTAACCCAGAAGGATTTAGTGACAAGACCCACCTTTCCCTACTAAACTGCAGTGGCACCTTCTGCATAAATCAAGTGACTTCACAAAAGTTAACCTTCAATGATAAGTCCCAGTTCTAAAAAGAACTTTAGACATTTTAGTTGTTAGGCCATGTTAGGCCTAACAGGCCATGTTAGGTTAAGTCTTCCCTCATTATCCAACGAATAAATCAATCACACCCAGAAATACATTGAATACTATAGGTCTTCAAATACATTGAACAACTATATGAGTTGTCTTGTATCCTCTAGGGTACCTTTCGTACTCTTCAGAAGCTTAATTTGATTTTTAAAAGTATTCAACTTATTAAAGTTAAAAAATGTAAAAATTCAGTTATTCCTTAAAACTTTTAGATTCAGCTCACAAATCTTTTCCTATATACAAGACTGACAGATTTTAGAAGTCATTTTTAAGATGCTTTTGAACAGTGTTTTGTCCCATTTCAAACCTGGTTAATTAAATGCCACCAAAATTTTTTACCTACATTTATAAACGTATTTTATTTCCTTCTTAGTTCCTCAACTGTCTTACTCAATAAAGCATAATAATTTACATATAAATATTTTTATAAACCTAGTAAATTAGACTTTAAATAAGCCTAAACTTCTCCTAAATGTTCCACAAAAGTGACTTACCATAAATTTTTATGTAAAAAATCACAGACCTCCATTATTCCATAATACATTAAAAAAAATTTTTAATGTTTATTTATTTTTGACAGAGAGACAGAGCGTGAGCAGAGGAGGGGCAGAGAAAGAGGGAGACACAGAATCTGATGCAGGCTCCAGGTTCCGAGCCATCAGCACAGAGCCCGACGTGGGGCTCGAACTCACAGACCGCGAGATCATGACCTGAGCCAAAGTCGGGCGCTCAACCGACTGAGCCACCCAGGCACCCCGTATTCCATAATACATTTAAAGGTGGAATTGCATGCTTATCACCCTCACTAGCCATATATCCTTAAATTACAAGTACATAAAAATGATAAGTAAATATGCAAATATGCACATATCCCTTAACAGAAAAATATTACTCTGATTCTCTTAGACATTTCTATTCTTAATTCTAAATCTTCCTGGAGTTGAAAGATGCTTATCCACTACAGAAGACAACTGTCATCCAAGTTAACCAAGGGAAGATTTAACCAGAAATTTCAGCTGGTATAAGATCTAGAGCTACAGACACCCTCACACCAAATATTATGCAAGACCATTTAATGTCACAGGGTTCTTAACATTTTGCCATTATCCACAACCAGCCGGCTGGGATAGAAACTAAACCTTTGTCAGTAATTTTGATGGGACATACTGATCCTTATTTAAAGCCGCTGTGCCTGTCATTCTACCACTTCAGAGGTGGGGACAGAGGAGATGATACCGTTACTAATTCATCAGTCTAATGGTAGAATTCCTCCACTCCCAGGAAGGTTAATTACCTGATTGTACTTTGCTCTTCTTTACCTAAAGATAGACAAGCCTTGTGTTTTCCATGAAACTCTAAAGACTTTTAAATCTGAAAAACTTGGGGCGCCGGGGTGGCTCAGTCAGTTGAGCATCCAACTCTTGATCTGGGCTCAGGTCATGATTCCAGGGTCATGGGATTGAGTTCCCAATCGGACTCTGCACAGAGCATGGAGCCTGCTTAAGAGTCTCTCTCTCTCTCTCTCTCTCTCTCTCTCTCTCTGTCCCTCTTCCCTACTGGTGCTCTCTCTAGAATAAAAAATAAATAAAAATAAAAGTAAATTTGAGGGGTGCCTGGGTGGCTCAGTTGGTTGAGCATCCAACTTTAGCTCAGGTCATGATCTCACAGTCTGTGAGTTCGAGCCCCACGTCGGGCTCTGGGCTGACAGCTCAGAGCCTGGAGCCGGCTTCAGATCCTGTGTCTCCCTCTCTCTCTGCCCCTCCCCCACTCACGCTCTGTCTCTATCAATAAATGAATAAACGTTAAAAAAAATTAAAAAAAATAAATAAATTTGAACACTTAAAATATTTATTCTCTGCCTAACTCTAAAGACCTCAAAACTAGATGTATAATGGCACTCTTACGGATTATAAAGGCTACATAATTTCTACAAATATTAAAATTATACCAGTTGAACTTTAGTTATCTCACAGTTCTTTGTCTAGCTTACAGTCAAGTTCTAAGATTATCCTATTTATTTTTAAAACACACAGACACAAAAAACATATGAGATAGTCCCTGCATCCAAGAAGCTTAAAATTTGGCTGAAAATATATTCATATTTTAAGAAATATACTGGACATCCCGTTCTGTCCACACATAAATCTTACAGCTAAAGCCTTGCTGAGCAGCTCCCCACTAAACTAGAAACAAGAGTCCTCAAAGACAACAAATTGTAGGATAAGACCTTCAAGAACTTATAATAATAGAAGTATGAAAAAACACGGTAACAACAACAAAAATAAGCTGAAACCCTTCCCACTATCAACCGTGTAGGAATTCTGGATAAAATGTAACAAATACCCTTTTACATACATAGGTGATATTACCAGAGGGTAAGAGAAATACCTAATGGCCAAAAAACAAATAAAAGAGAGCTGATGACATGACAGTCCTTTAGGCTTTCCAGGCCTCACACACTTAAGGACTTGAGATTTAAATTTTTTTTTTTAACCTTTATTTATTTTTGAGACAGAGAGAGACAGAGCATGAACGGGGGAGGGGCAGAGAGAGAGGGAGACACAGAATCGGAAGCAGGCTCCAGGCTCTGAGCCATCAGCCCAGAGCCCGACGCGGGGCTCGAACTCACGGACCGCAAGATCGTGACCTGAGCTGAAGTCAGATGCTTAACCGACTGAGCCACCCAGGCGCCCCAAGGACTTGAGATTTAATGACCACACAGAAAGACCTGAGGCCCCACGTCAATCAAAGAAGTTGCACTGAGACTATCACATAAAGCCAGGACTGTCCAAGGACTACAATCTCAGTGAAAGAGTTGAATTTATTTATTTATTTTTAAACGTTTATTTGTTATTGAGAGACAGAGCGTGGGAGGGGCAGAGACACAGAATCCGAAGCAGGCTCCAGGCTCTGAGTTGTCAGCACAGGGCCCGGTGCGGGGCTCGAACTCATCAACAGTGAGACCATGACCTGAGCCGAAGTCAGACACCCAACCGACTGAGCCATCCAGGCGCCCCAAGAGTTGAATTTAAAACACACATGTGGAAGAAGCAAGTACATCTGTTTATCTGGCCTATGTTCCATATTTGTGGAGTGAAGCAAATGTCTCCCCTAGAAATAGTAACCAAGGGCCTGCTGTCATGTGATTTGGGATTCAGTTTTATAGCTCAAAGAAATTTTCCTAAAAGTGGTCCTGGGCAGGTAACATTCCAGGGCACCTGGCTGAAGCAAACACAGACTCTCAGGAGTGACATCCCTCCAAACAAGCCACATCTTTTTTTTTTTTTTTAATTTTTTTTAACGTTTATTTATTTTTGAGACAGAGAGAGACAGAGCATGAACGGGGGAGGGTCAGAGAGAGGGAGACACAGAATCTGAAACAGGCTCCAGGCTCTGAGCTGTCAGCACAGAGCCCGACGCGGGGCTCGAACTCACGGACCACGAGATCATGACCTGAGCCGAAGTCGGACGCTTAACCGACTGAGCCACCCAGGCACCCCCAAACAAGCCACATCTTAAAATGACTAAAACCATGGAGAGACATTAACTTTACCACCTACAAGAGCCATCAGGAAAAAAAAAAAAAGAAAAAGTTAAAACTCCCAATAACTTCTGATAATAGAACTATCAATTATAGACTATAAAATGAATGTTTAAGATGGTTTTGGGGGGCACCTGGGGGGCTCAGTCAGTTAAGCATCCAATTTTGGCTCAGGTTGTGATCTCATGGTCATGTTGGGCTCTGCACTGGGCATGGAACCTGCTTAAGATTCTCTGTCTCCCTCTCTCTCTGCCCCTCTCCCCCACCTGCATGCACACATGCTATCCCTCTCTCTCAAAAAAAAATAAATAAATAAAATTTTTTTTAAAAAGATGGTTTTTAAAAGCATAAAGAATTTGAAACAGGGGCACCTGGGTGGCTCCGTCAGTTAAGCATCCGACTCTTGATCTCAGCTCAGGTCATGATCTCACGGTTTCATGGGTTCAAGCCCCGTATCAGGATCTGTGCTGACAGTGTGGAGCCAGCCTGGGATTCTCTCTCTCTCCTCTCTTTCTGCCTCTCCCCAACTTGTACTGTCTCTCTCTCTCTCTCTCTCTCAAAATAAACATTTTAAAAAATTAAAAAAAAAAAAGAATTTGAAAGGAAAGAAATACAAGTCTTAAGGAATGTAAGTGAAAATAAAGCCACACTTAGATAAGTCATCACAGAACTGTTTAACACCAAAGACAAAAATAAAATCAGGAAAACACTGGGAGAGAAAAGACAAGTTATCTACAGTTAGGCTGATAATATAAATGAGAAGGCAAAAATAATACAATTACTAATGTCCTCTTCAAAGCATAGAGAACAAAGAATCTAGTATTCGATACTAAACTATCATTTAAAACTTACAGGAAAACAAGTCTGAGACAAAACCTGAGGGTTTACCACTAAAAGAGACACGTGTAAGAACTCCTGAAGAATGTACTTCCACAAAGAAACGGATTCTAGAAAGGGTGAAATGCAAGGAATGGTGAACAAAACAATTGGTAAACACATGGATAAACCGAAGCATTTTATTAGCTCATTCATTCGGCAAATATTTACCGAATGCCTACACTATGCCCAGCACTATTCTTGGTGCTGGGGGTACAGCAGTGAAAAGGTCAAAGGCCTTGACCTCACAGAGCTTCCAATATAGTAGGGATAGTTAACAGTAGGTGTAGACCATAGTATCAGGCATCAATAAGGACTGTAAAGAAAAGCAAAGCAGAACAAGAGGACTGAGTGACGACAAGCGAGGGGGTACATTTTTTAAAACATTTTTTGAGTATAGCTGACACATTACATTAGTTTTACATGTACAACATGGTGATTCAACATCTCTATGTTATGCTGTGCTCACCACAAGTGCAGCAACCATCTATCGCCATACAACGTTATTACAATATCATCGACTACATTCCCTAGGCTTTACTTTTTTTTTTTAATATGAAATTTATCGTCAAATTGGTTTCCATACAACACCCAGTGCTCCTCCCAATAGGTGCCCTCCTCCATGCCCATCACCCACTTTCTCCTCTCCCCACCCCCAACCACCCTCAGTTTATTCTCAGTTTTTAAGAGTCTCTTCTGGTTTGGCTCCCTCCCTCTCTAATTTTTTTTGTTCCCTTTCCCCTCCCCCATGGTCTTCTGTTAAGTCTCTCAGGATCCATCTAAGAGTGAAAACATATAGTAGCCTAGGCTTTACTTTTTGTCCCCATGGCTTATTCACTCTATACGTGGAAGCCTGTACCTCCAACTCCCCTTCACCCATTTTGCCCATCCCTGCGCCCCGCCCCCTGCCAGGGGGATAAATATTTTAAATAAGGTGGTCAGGGTAAGACTTTATAGGTGACATGTGAAGAAAGACCTAAATAAGGTGTCATCTAAATAAACATTAGTCTTCTAAATATCTACTGGGGCTGGGGGGAGGGGGGAGGGGAATGGGTGATGAAAACTACAAATATTTCTTGAGCACATCCTCATGCGCCACGCTGTTCTTTACATTTGACTTGTATTCAATCACTTAATTCTCAAAATAACCCCACGAGGTAACCGTACCATTGATCCCCATTTTACAGAGAAGGAAAATGAGGGAAACGCTGAATGGCATGTCCTCACAGACACTGAGTGACAAAATTAGGATGAACCCTCAAAGTCTGACTATCAAGCTCCCGGCAAAGGAAGCCGCCTTCCTAGAATCTGATTTCCTAGAGCACAAGAATCTTCCTCTTATTCTTTGCATCCATAGTGCCTAGGACACCGTGGCTGCTGGGTACGTTGAGCTGGATCGGACAGAGAAGAAGAAGAGAGATGAGGACTAGCGAACAAGAGGCAGCCATAAGGGAAAGAGAAGAGGCCACAGTCAAAAAAGAAAAAGAAGAAGAAGAAAGGAATACTGTAATGTCACAGAAGTCCTATGAAGAAAGTTCCAAGGAAGAAAGATGGTAAACATTACCAAATGTTACAAAAGTTAAATACAGGAAGTCTTGAGACTTGTAGGCATTCGGTCATTAAATTAGGAAGTTATCTTCAAGAATTCAGTCCCAATATCGCAATGCTGGAGACCCAAGATCTCTAGTTATTCAGGAAAGTGTGGCCATGAGAGACGAAACAGGCAGAGTCCACATTCCAGTCTGCCAAAGGAGCAAAGGGGGGCAATGACAGCAGCTCAAGTGCAGCAAGGTGAAGATTTTTTTTTTTCGATAAAAATTGAAAAATCCTAATGTGGTAGGATTTCGTTTTGACTTACCACTATTTTGTGCCCATTCCTTAGTTTCCCTCTAATTAATTAAAATTTCTATCTTTCAGTTGTCTTTCCTGTAACATAAAAAAATGGTAGAAAAACCAAGTTTCTAGGTACTTATTGTAATACATATCTACAGTTCCAAAATAAAGACTTCAAATGGGTGACTAAGTTCTACAAAACAAGAGAAATGTCCCCTAGGGTAAACTTACATAAAAGAAATAAAATAATATGAAATAGCCAAACAAAATGACCTCCCACCCTCGGGATACGTTCAATCAGAATTTAGACCCCGGAAAACATCTACTCCTTCTGTCCTCACTCTCAGATGATCTTGCTTGCTTTTTTTTTTTCCCTTCATCAAAATAACCAGAAGAGAATTTCCACAAATGCTCACCTCTCTACCTACACACTTCTCTACATCCATACCCTTGTGACAACGAGCCTTCCCTCCGGTTACCATGAATCAGCTGTCCATGCACCCCTGCCCTTGTACACTAGACCCCATCTCCCTGTCCACTCCGGAACACTGCCCAATACCATCCCCTCCCTCCCTGGCGTCATCAGTTTCCCCCTCCCCTGCAGCATTCTCGCCAGCCTACAAACACCCTGCCAGTCGTCTCCTCTCTAAAACAACAAATCTTGACTCTGCGTCTCCCCCAACTACCGCTCAATTTCTCTGCTCCCCTTCTCAGCATATACTCGTTGTTTTCAAATCCTCTCTTCCGGTTCTCTCCACCCACTCTGCTATTTGCTACCATTCCACGAAAAGTGTTCAGCACAGTCACCAATGAGCTCTATGTCGCTAAATCTAATAAAATTTTTTTTTAATTTTTTTAATGTCTATTTATTATTCAGAGACAGAGAGAGACAGAGCATGAGCATGGGAGGGGCAGAGAGAGGGAGACACAGAATCCAAAGCAGGCTCCAGGCTCTGAGCTGCCAGCACAGAGCCTGACGTGGGGCTCAAACCCACAAACCGCGAGATCATGACCGGAGCCGAAGTCAGATGCTTAACCGACTGAGCCACCCAGGAACCCCTAAACATTTTTTTTATGTTTATTTATTTTTGAGAGAGACAGAGTGTGAACAGGAGAGGGGCAAAGAGAGAGGGAGACAGTATCCTAAGTAGGCTCCAGGCTCTGAGCTGTCAGCACAGAGCCCGACGAGAGGCTCAAACCCACGAACCTCAAGATCAGGACCTGAGCTGAAGTCGGAGGCTTAACCGACTGAGCCACTAATACAGTCCTCAATCCTTATCTTACTTGACCTACATGCAGAATTAGATAAAGCTGTTTACTAGAATCCTTAAACCCCAATTTCTCCTAAAAAAAAAATAGGGATGATAGGGGCAGCCTGGGTGGCTCAGTTGGTTGAGTGTCAGACTTTGGCTCAGGTCATGATCTCACATGACATTCATGAGTTCCAGCCCCGTGTCGGGCTCTCCACTGTCATTAAGAAGCCTACTTTGGATCCTCTGTCTTTGCATCTCCCCCACTCACACTCTGTCTCAAAAATAAATAATACAGCATTTAAAAAATATAGAGTTGATAATAATAGTATCTATTTTGGAGGGAGGTTGTAAGGATTAAGAAATAAATCCTGTAAAGAGTTTATTAGCACAGTACCTGGTTCACAATTAGGAACTCAATAAATGTCAGTTATTATGGTTAATCAACACTGCCAGCCACTAAAAATATTCTAGCTACTAAAAATAAAGTCCACTCCACACTCCAGAAACAGAATCTTGGAAGAAAATGGGACTCTAGAATGTTTTTTAAAAAGGGGTATAATCTCAACCTGCCAATCATATTAGACAAATAACCTATTCCACCATATAAAGAATGATCTTAAAATTTCCTTCTTAAAATTCCTTACTTGCTGATGATTTGTAAATAACTAACACTAACCCCAACCTCTCAAGTTCTGGTTCTCATTTCCAGTTCCAATATAAATAGCTTGGTCTAGATATTTAATTAACTGCTCCAGTTTTTCTCTCATTCTCTGTATTTCATTAATCACCAAATCCTGTCCATTCTACCTCACTAATGGCTCTCACAAAACCATATGCTTAAGAGGGCAAGGACGGACTGTGTCTGTTTCTGAATCCCACCATACCCCCGGCACAGCACTGGCACCTGACACAGTACTTGGCATATAATAGGTGCCAGCATCCTGCCTCAAGCTTCCCAGGATGCCTGGATTATTTTCTCTTATTGGCTTTTTGAGGCCAAGGTCTGTATGCCTGTTACCTTTATACTTTTCACAAGGCCAAAGATCATGCCTAACATAGGGTGAATGCCCCTAAGATATACGCTGGATAGATCATGATAGAGTGTTTTTATTCCTAAGACTTCAAACCAATTTTACAAAACAATCTCATCATAATCTACATTTTACAGGGAGAAACATGAATGTTGGAGAAATGAATGTAACTTGGAAGACTAGTCAATTAGTGGTGGAACTGCTAAACACACACACACACACACACACACACACACACACACACACACACACACCTTGCTCTCCTGCCTCTTAATCTCCGGAAAGTAACCGAGCCACAATCTGGATGAAACACCTATAAGGACGAGATGGTAGTTTACTCTCTATTGGTACTTGACCTTGGCCTTACTTGATCTTTTTCCACTGCAAATCAGGCTTTACAATGCTAGCAGTAACATAATCTATTTAGGTATCCAAAGAAACATAAAGCAACAACCCTAATACCAAGGCAATAAGAATTTCCTCTGTGCTGAAATTCTACAGAATAGCACAAATCGGATAAAAAAGAATTTTACTATTTCTGTGTACACAGAAACACATTACGCCATTTCCCTTGGTTCCAGATGAAACAACATTAAAGGGCCTATTAAGAGTTCTATTTTACCTGCGCAGAATGAGCCAAATGAATAATTTCAGGCTTGCGGATCCTATTCCTACTGACATCTATCCCAAAAGCTGCAACTTAAAAAGACCTGATGCATTTATTTTTTAAGTCGATTACAGAATAGGCTCTTGAATATACGCTACATCAAACATGTCTCCGATGCAGAAAATCTCTTCTGTCGCTTCAGATCTCACCAGGAGGGGCCATTTGTAAACGGCCTCATTAAAAAGAATACACTACATAAACTTACGTGGAAAATGTTACAAATAATTTAATTAATACAAAATACCCTTTCACTCGGGACACGAAAAATGATCTGCAGGCTTCATCTCCCTGGAGTTTAGTTCTAATATTGCCACTGTCTCCTATCATGAACCATTTGTAGCTCAGCTGCCTCACATTTAGGGCAATGAATCTAATTCATTTTCAAAGATTGCTTTGATACATGCAAGCAGCTGCTGGTGATTTAAAACATGGAATCATGATGGAACTTAGCAGACATACGACATATAAGGCATAACTTGAAATGATGCACAAACCACTGCCGGAAACCACAGTATAAGGATCACCTTAGCGTGCAGAAACAGGGATTGAGAAGTGTCAGAAGTGTGAGAAGTCCATTAAGTGAAAAGGACAGAACTACAAGCGGGGTTGCCAAATTTGTAGCTAATGCCAAACAGATCAGATGCATCCCAGAAACATTTTGTCCGAAACAAGATAAATTACATTCTCCTATTGACTCACACTGTAATTCCAGTGTAGTGTTCCCATAGGGGAAAAAAAAACCAAACGTAACTATATTTAAAATATCAATAAGTATCTTCAGCTTCTTTATTCTCTCACAATCTCTAATGAGAATCTAACCAAGTAGGTAATAGATGTATCTATGTACTAGGATATATTAAAACACACCCATAGATACCACTGAATACATGTAGGAAAGTAACACAGCAAAGCAGATATACATAAGGTGAAAAGATTTAGACTCAAATCCTGGTTCTGCCACTTACTTATTCAGATGACTTTGGGAAAATAAACTCCATAAGCTTCAATTTCCTCAGCTGTGAATGGGGTTCATAATAATAAATTAGCAATAGTAATGTGAGCAAAGAATAACAGTAGCTACTTCGTGGAATTGTTGGAGGTTTCAATAAGATAATGCTTATAAAACATACAGTAAGTGACCATTAATTAGTTTTCATCCCTTGCCTGAAAATGATCACCCACTTCACAAGACTTGGACATTTACAAAATCATAACTTCTCTGCCAGAGTTATTCACGATGTTTCAGAAAACAAAGGATGTATGCAGAATGAGCAGGGACGAAATAAAGGAATTTTATAAAGAAGGTTATAATTTTTTAATTCTGTTATTCTTATTTATCTGAACAATAATATTGCAGTACTTTATTCCAGAATTGACCATTCGTTTTAATTACTCATTATATGTCAGTTACTTAGGCATTAAATTCTTTTAATTAATTCCATCAGGTAGAGATTCCCACTTTACATACAACAAAACTAACACTTGGAGAAATTAAATAACTCGCTCAAGGTCCTGAAGCAAGTGAGTGGCAGGAATGGAATTCAAACTCAGATCTCATGGATTTAACTCAAGTGCCTTCCCATTAAACCAAGAATATCTAAGGACTATACCCACTACTCACTATCTCTAGGTGAAAATTTCATTACGTTTTGTTGTATGTGACCTGTAGAAGAAACAAAACTGTAAAAGGAGGAAAATATTATACAACTCTAACCTCCCAAAACTTTAAACCCTAAACTTACAATCTTAGTATTTACTTATCTTATCAGCCCATGCACAATACTCAAGAATTCTTTCACTGGTAGAACCTTGAGAAGTTATCAAAAGTTTTCCCATTGTTGATGATATACATGAGAATGGGAACCTGTTCCCACCCAACCCACCACCACCCCCCCAACCCACCGCCACCCCCCCACCCCTCCCCCAAACAATATATAGTCTTGGATTTGTTTTTATTAAGGTTTTCTGGTCCATAAAAAATCTTTATATATAATGGCTATATACAGGGAAAATTCTTTTTTAGTTTAGTATGGAGAAACGAGGTTCAGAGAAATACATTCTGGTCCATTCATCTGTCACTTTCATTAAGAATAAGAATTAAAAATAAATAAAATATGTGTTATGGGCAGTTAACAGAGGATAAATAAAAGGAAACAGTGGGCTAATGATGTTTCTCTAATAAGAAGTTTTCAGTAAGTGTTCATCAATGGGAAATTACCAGCCACACTTTTTTATTCAGTTTGAGCCACAAATATTAGAGTTAATATCTGTGGCCACAGCTTTTTAAAATAAATCATGGTGCTCTAGCAATTTGGAACAGACATTTCCTATATTGTAAATTATTTCCAGGACCAGATGACTTCACTGGTAAATTCTACCAAACATTTAAAGAACAGTTAACACCAATCCTTCTGAAACTCTTCCAAAAAATCAAAAAGAGGGGACACTTCCAAACTCATTTTACAAGGCCAGCATTACCCTGATATCAAAGCCTGGTAAGAATACTACAAAAAAACTACAGACTGATATCCCTAATGAATACAAAAATTCTTAACAAAGTATTAGCAAAATGTTCCTATTGAATATAAATTCAACAACACGTTAAAAGAATGATATACCCTGACCAAATGGGGTTTATCCCTGGGATATCAGGGTGGTTCAACATACACAAACCAATAAATGTGATACAACACATTAACAGAATGAAAAATAAAAATCGTATGATCATCTCAATAGATGCAAAAAAAAAAAAAAAAAAAAAAAGCATGTGACAAAATAAAATAGTCTTTCATGATAAAAACCCTCCATAAATTGGGTACAGAAGGAACACACCTCAACGTAATAAAGGCCTTATACAATTAAGCCCACAACTAACATCATACTTAACAGTGAAAAATGGAAAATTTCTGCTGTACGATCAGAAACAAGACAAGACTGCCCACTCTCATCATTCTTACTCCTTGTAATACTAGAAGTCCTAGCTAGTGCAATTGGGCAAGACAAAAAAAGTAAAAGGCATTCAAATCAGAAATGAAGAAGCAAAAGTTGTCATTATTTGCAGACAATATGATCTTATACATAAAAAATTCTAAAAGGCTCAATCAAAATTCTCTTAGAACCAATCAAGAAATTCAGTAAAGTTGCAGGATAGAAAGTCAACATACAGCAATCAGTGGTGTTTCTACAAACTAACACGGAAACATCTGAAAAAAGAAAGACAACGATCCCATTGACAACAGCATCAAAAACAATAAAATCTTTAGGAATAAATTTAATAACCAAGGAAGTGACGATCTGTACAATGAAAACTACAAAACTTTAATGAAAGAAACTGAAGAAAATACAAACAAGTGGAAAGCCACCCCATGTTTACAGATGGGAAGACTAACATTGTTAAAATGTTTATACTACCCAAAGCCATCTACACATTTAACACAATCCCTATCAAAATTCCAATAGCGTTTTTCACAACAATTGGGAAAAAATCTAAAATTTGTATGAAGCCAGAAAGACCACCAATAACCAAAGCAATCATGAGAAAGAACAAAGCCAGAGGCATCACACTTCTAGCTTCAAACTATACTACAAAGCTTTAGTAATTAAAACAGTAGAGTACTGGGCGCCTGGGTGGCTCGGTCAGCTGAGCATCCAACTTCAGCTCAGGTCATGGTCTCACCGTCCGTGAGTGCAAGCCCCACATCAGGCTCTGCACTGCCAAGTGTGGAGCCTGCTCAGATTTCTTGCTCTCTCCTCTCTCTACCCCTCCCCTGCTTGCGCTTTCTCTCTCTTTCAAAATAAATAAATAAACTTGAAAAAAAAAAAAAAACAGTACACTACTGTCATAAAAACACGTACAAAGACTAATGGGACAGAACATAGAGTACAGAAATAAACCCTTGCATTTATGGTTAACTAATATTTGACAAGAGAACCAAGAATACTCAATGGGGAAAGAATAGTTTCTTCGATAAATGGTATTGAGAAAGTTGTATAACCACAAGCAGAAAAATAAAATTGGACACCTATCTTATACCATTCACAAAAATGAAGTAAAACTAGATTTAAAAGACTTAAACATAAGATGTGATATTGTAAAACTCATAGAAGAAAACATGGAAAGAAACTCCTTGACATTGGTCTTGGCAATGAGTTTTTGGATTGGACATCAAAAGCAAGTGTCAAGTGAAACTACATCAAACTAAAAAGCTTCTACACAGAAAAAAACAAGTCAAGAATGAAAAGGCAGCCTACTGAATGGGAAAAAATACTTGCAAACCATATATTGGGTAATGGGTTAATATTCAAATACATAAAGAACTCATACAACTCAACAACAACAAAATCCAATTAAAAATGGGCAGAGGGGGGCGCCTGGGTGGCGCAGTCAGTTAAGCGTCTGACTTCAGCCAGGTCACGATCTCGCGGTCTGTGAGTTCGAGCCCCGCGTCGGGCTCTGGGCTGATGGCTCGGAGCCTGGAGCCTGTTTCCGATTCTGTGTCTCCCTCTCTCTCTGCCTCTCCCCCGTTCATGCTCTGTCTCTCTCTGTCCCAAAAATAAATTTAAAAAAAAAGGTGAAAAAAAAAATTTAAAAAAAAAAAAAAAAAAAAAAAAAAAAATGGGCAGAGGAACAAAAAAAAGTATTTTTCCAAATGAGACATCCAAAATGGCCGATGGGTACAGAAAAAAAACGTTCATTACTACTAATTATCAAGAAAATGCAAATCAAAACCCCTATATCACCTCACACCTGTTGGAATGGCCCTCATCAAGAAGATAAAGTATAAAGAAGGCAAGTGTTGGCAAAAATGTGGAAAAAAGAGAACCTTTATTCACTGACAATGGGAATGCAAATTGGTTCAGCCACCGTGGAAAACAGTATGGAGGGTCTTTTAAAAAATTAAAAATAGATCTACCAAATGATCCATCAATTCCACTGCTGGGTACATATCCAAAGGAAATAAAAACAGGATATGGAAGAGATATATGCACTCCCATGTTGACTGCAGAATTACTCACAATAGCCAAGCTGTGGAAACCATCTAAGTGTTTGCTTATATAGTGGAATATTATTCAGCCATGAGAAAGGAGGAAATCTTGCCATCCATAGCAACATGGATGGACCTTGAGGGCATTATGCTAAGTGAAATAAGTCACACAGAAAAAGACAAACACTGTATGATATCACTTATACCTGGACTCTATAAAAACCAAAATTGTAACAACAGAGAGTTAAATACCAGGGGCTGAGAATTGGGAAGATGCTTAAGGGTACAAACTTGCAACCAGTAGATAAATAAGTCCTGGAAATCTAGCATACAGCATAGAGGTAATATACAACAATACTGTATTACAATTTTCGAAGGTGCTAAGAGACTAAATCTCAATTGTTCCCCCCCCACACAGACAAACACAAAAGACAATTATGTGACACGATAGAGGTGGAAGCTAACGCTACCATGGTAATCAAACCGCCATATATATACATATCTCAAATCAACACATTGTACACCTTAGCTTCTATAATGTTATATTTTAACATACCTAAATAAAGTTATTTTCAGCTTTTAGCTGTAAACTAGAAGTATATTTCTGAATTAATGCCTTTCAGAAAAAGACTAAGGTATTTTGTTACACATACATACATAAAATCTTCAAGTGCTGATCAATCAAAATGCCATTATTTCTTTTTTTGGGTATTTACTTTGGGACTTCCATGGTAACAGCCCTATGACTGCTGAAATGTTGACTCTGGAGAGATAAGGGTTGTCTTAATCCAAAGTACCTGAAAGTGGTTACATCTGCAAAAAGGGCTCTGTTGTTGCAGACTTTAGAGAAGAATCATCATCTAGTGTTTTGATGATGGGAATCATAAAATTATCTGTAAGTCTGTGGAAAAAACCCTGAAGGAGTAAATTATCCACTTTTCACAGTTTTTTAAATGCTTTTAGAAAATTCTGAGATCAACAAGTTAAACACATGATCACAGCTACTGACCGAAAGGAAACTTATTTTGTATGATGCAACACTCTGGCCACAACAGCACTTCACAATCTGAAAGCCAGAAAGACCTAAACACAGATCCTGGTCTAGCTCAACTTACAGGTGAGGGTCTCTCAGGTCTCAATTTCCTCACTTGTGAAATTAGTGGAATTATTCATTCAATGTCGGTTGAATGCCTACTATGTATCGAACACTGTTTTTGCAACAGAAGTCTGTTGTTCATAATTCGTTTTGAGAAAATAAAAACATGGCCCTTGCCCTAGCAAAGCTCCTAATTTTGTGAAGAGACAAAGAAATGCAATGTGCTAACTGCTATGAACAAACTGCTGTGCTTGAGCAAACTGAGAAAGGCTGCAGAGAGAAAACACAGTTGAGCTGAGACTCGAACAATGAATATGAATTGCTCAGATGGGGATTATGGGAATCCCCTGAAGAAAACAAACTGGGCAAAGACAAAAAGACAGGAAAAAACAAGACTAGACGGGTTTAATGTAGATGATGCGTAGGCTGGGCACCAGGGAGATAAAATTTAGAGTATTATAGACCACACTGGGGAATCTGACCTTTAACTTTTAAGGAATGATAAGGTTCCTTCTACATTATGATTCTGGAAACTGGCTGCAGGCCCAACCAGATGAATCCAATCGGTCCACCATTTCATCTCAAGCTGTCAGAATCTTCTAAAGCAAAAAAAGTTTTAAAACAAAAAAGCCATCCAAGCTTTGATGCTGATAGGAAATCTAAAAGACCTCACTCACTTAACTGGTAAATTTTAGGACCAGCAGATTTCCATTGTTATGATTAGAGTAGTCAAACATTCTAAAAGCAAGATATATGACAAATGATTTACTTCTATTCTACATCAAATATAAACTCTATATAAACGGAGAGGTGTGAAAATTGTAAACAAGTATTAAATTTACATACCCCCAAAATATTTTCCATACTTTGTTTAAATAGAGCTTCACTCTCTTCATTCGGAATATCAGTTACCTGTAAAAAAGTACCCAAAGAGACTATAAAGTGCCATTTACCTGTGTTCTGCAGGTACAGGGGGCGGCCAAACAGCAGGATCTCTAAATGGCTCATCTTGACAGGACACAGGGAAATCTGGGGGCTTGTCAATTTTAAAACTTTCCAAAGTGCTGACAATACTTTTAACTTGTTCATATTCTTCCAGTAATTCCTGCCGAACCTTAAAAGGAAATAAGCTTTACGCTAGAAACTGTTTACGGTTTACACGAATGGCAAATAACAAACTGCTACTGAATGCAAGTTTTCTCAACATCAAAGTATGCAAAATGAATCATTAAAACCTTAAAAAAACAAAGAACCATGTAAAGTAATATAGATAGAGGCAGGAATTGGACTGAAAAAAGATATTATGCACCTTTTTGTAAGGGAAGTAGTCATGATTTTTTCAAAACGGAACTCTATTTCTACCAATGAATGTGATGACCATTAGTATAATTTAAAACAAGCAGTAAGGCAGTAACAAGGTAACCACTCCCCGAAATCTAAAATGTTATGCTAAATCCTTTTAATATATTTGTAAAATAGCTTCCAGAATACTATCGGCCAGAATTTTCACCAGCATTAGGAAATGCTAACTCCGAATATCACTAAGTATGAAATGCCTATTACGAGCATCTGAAAACCTGAAATGGTGTAATACTAAGCATTACCCAGTTCCATTTTTTTTTTTTTAAGTTTATTTATTTATTTTGAGAGAGAAAGAGAGAACGAGCATGGGAGGGGCAGAAAGAGACGGGGAAAGAGGATCCGAAGTGGGCTCTGTGCTGACAGCAGAGAGCCAGATGTGGGGCTTGAACTCACTAACCGTGAGATCAAGACCTGAGCCGAAGTAGGACGCTTACCCGACTGAGTCACCCAGACGCCCCTCCAATTTTTATTTACATTCTCTTTCACCTAAAACCTGAATTCTTCTGTCCTTGTTTAAATTCTTTCAAGTGTTGGATAAAGTTCATTTTGAATTCAAAGGCAAGATTTTTTCCCGCATTTAAAAAACTTCACTGACTTCCTACTACATGGAACTTCTTGTGTTTTCAAACTTTGAGACCAAACTAATTTTCAAAGGCAAATAGATAATAGATTGAACATTATATTCATAAATTCCTTTTAACAATTCTAATTTGTTTTTTGACCAGAAAGTATACTTTACTGTAGAGAAAAGAAAAATCTAGATAAAATTCAACTGCTAATATATGCTATTATATACTCGGAGAAATAAAATTACAGAACCTAAGGGAAATGAACCATAAAAAATAAATGAATAGAAATGGTCACTATTTAACACAATTAAGGAATTGTCAAAAATATTTCCGTGCTAGATTAATAAACCACTCTTGCCTGTGGCTACTGTGCAGGATAGAACACAACTACAAATTTCAACTGGAGTTAAAGCAAGTATATTGTTCTCACTCAGCATAATTTGGTAACACTTAAGTCAGAAAATAAGTCAAATTTACCCTGAAACCTTAGTGAAATATCAATTTCTGACATGGAAAAATTAGAAGAAACACTTGAAAGGCATTAGTACATTAAATAGAAACTTCAAAGAAATGCTTGACTTTGTACTTTTAATTTTAAAAGGATTTTAAGTTTTAAGACTAAGTGGGGAAATTCTAATTCAAGTTTTTATTAACTGTACTATTATATAATCAAGTTGTACAGTCAAGAGACACAGCAAATATATTAGCTTTATTAGATTATTGATTCCTTTGTATTTGTAGGGAGTCTTTCAAAATACTCTTTTAAGAAAGAGGAAACTTTCTTAAAGGAAAAGTTTTGTGAAATGGGTCAAAACTCCATGTAAAAATGAAAGGGAAGAGGGCGAGTAGAAATACCTTATATCAAAAATTTATAAACACACACAACTAGGTGACTGATCATGAAAATTAAAAAAAATTACAAGTAGATTCCATGACAATTAAGTATCTTCAAAATATGCCTCATGAAAGATATTATCAAAAATATTCACCAGGCAAGACAAAATTATTCAGAGTACATTTTAAATACATTTCAGTATTCAGACAAACAAGAAACAACTATTTACAAAACCTCTAACTAATAGTCCAACGGTCTATACTCCAACTAACAGTCCTCCAACGGTCCAACTCTGGTCTCTCAAGTATAATAAACTATTACCCTCACCTGAGCGTGTCTTACCTGTTGCCATTTGCCTTTGACAGCTGGGTCTCTGACTGATTGGCAATGTCTCTGAATCTGCTGTATCACCCCCTGGTAATATACCATTGATGAATCATAGTTTCCAAGAAGTGCAAATTCTCTTCCTTTCTTTGCATTGTCACAAATCTCAGCCAAATTCATCTTCTTGAAGAGAACTAAAGAGAACACATAAGGTCTTCTTTTAAGTTTTCAGCACCAACTTTAGAGTATTTTTTCTTATTCTTTAAAATATCTGCTTAGGGGCGCCTGGGTGGCTCAGTCGGTTGAGCATCCGACTTTAGCTCAGGTCATAATCTCACGGATCGTGGGTTCCAGCCCCACATCCGGCACTGTGCTAACAGGAAAAAAAAAAAAAAATTAAATTAAAAAAAAAGTATCTGCTTAAAAGTACTTTCAAAGTCAAAATGGTTCTCTCATTCTTTGAGGTTATCTGAATGCATCTTATAATACTGAGCAGAGTTTCTAATTTTGGAAGCACAAAGGAGATCATAAAAGAACACCCAAGAAGATAACACAGAAATTACACAGCTCTGAACTACTGGTTTATGTTACAGGTACATAAATTGCACACTAGTTTTCCTTGCTCGTTTATAATTACCACAAGCTGTAACTACAATAAAGATGAGCTTGATTTTATTCAATTTATTTTTGACGATGTAGAAACATATAACTGCAGACATTAGTTCTCCCTAAAACATTTTGGCCCCCCCCAAACAAAAGGTCATACTTTCTTTTTCTTTTTGGAAAGACAAAATGTTTTCTTTTAAAACACTGGGAAAGCTATTGAAAAGACAAATATCCATTATATAACCATGAACATTAAATATCTGGAAACTGTCAATCTTCGAAAAGGGGGTAGGCACTTCCAAAGAGCTAAATATTGCAAATTATTCTACCGTATGTCTTCTCTATTATCAACAGTACTTGATGTGATGTAAAATACCAAGAAGCCTCGACTAATTATTCAGTCTCCATCTTGGGATTCAATTCAATTACCCAAGTAAAAGATTTGTCCAAGATGTTCCTGTCACAAGAAACTTCTGGGTGAATTTCAAAAAGGTTCACTAAAGGATCTTCCTTTGTTTATTACTGTACTGTTGGTTACTGCCCACTACAGACGCTGGTTCTAGGCCAGCCCAAGGGTCTTCAAGCATTGAAGGCTTGAGATAACTTTCCAACTCATTAGACATTCTTTTTTCTCTACCACGATCCAAATGGTGTAGATGTCCTTGGAGAACCCTGGGGGTGAGGCTGCTGCTCTCCTGGGGAGTAGCCAAATTGCTGCTGGGACCCCGCGGGGTACTTGGAATAAGGAGTGAGTGCAGCCGCCAGGGGACGCCAGGGAATGGAGACCCAAATCAGCCTCCCCACCCCCCCCCACCCCCCCCACCCCCCACCCCCCCCCCCGCCCCCGAAGCTGCCGGCCCTGTCGCAGTGGGTGGCTGCTCCCTTTGGGCCTTGATCCTTGAGCGGGGCAGAATGGTGGCGTGTGTTGCGGATTCTCGTAGGGTCCCGGGGGGAGGGCGGCCGCGGTTGGCCTCCAACCGGGGTAACCCGGAAGCTGCTCAAGCTACCCCAACCTCCTACACCCACGCCAGGGTAGGGAGCAGTCGGGGTCAAAAATTCTGTCGGTGCATGTCAGGAGACCACGATGAAGACCTCACTGCCATGCTCTCCCCCAAAAAGTCACACTTACGGAAGACATTTTAAAGGAACAGCTTGCAGTGTGGTCCATGCATCCTTTATATGTATTTAATTGTCCCATACAACTGAAATCTAAGCAAAAACCTGTGAATGAAACTACCTGAGCCCCTTTTGCTCCTCAAATTGTAATCTTCTATGATCTCATCATTCTCTATAGCTTCCTGTCTGTGAAAATAACTATCATTTTTCTTTCCCCTTCTACAGATGCTAGGAAGAACATCGTCTGACCTTCCGGTTTCTACCAAAGCTCTCTGGCCTGGTAATTCTAGCTTTTCTTCCTGGCTTCCCAAAAGTCTCCCAGAATCATCCAAAGGCTCCAAATGCCAAGACACTTGCCACTAAAGACTACAAATTGGGGGGAGTTCAGAGATATAGACGAACGGCATCCTGGAGGAGTCCAAATCACCCTGCTTATTTCCCAGAACAGTAAGCCAAAGGATCCACTTAGTAGAGAACATCAAAGTATTTCTCCACGCCTTTCTGAGGCAATTAAATTCTGGTGTGAGCTTAGCTTTCTCTCTACGTCTTATCTATTCTTAAGGAGCTCAAAAACCCTTCCTCAAAATTAAGCACATCTAGTTCTAGGCATTTCAACGGACTCCGGTACATTCTTAAAAATAAAGCTGTTTCCTTTATGTGTTTTGATTATTAGTCCCTTCCCCCAGCGTAAGTTCCTTGAAGGCAGCATCTGTGTTACTTTAGAATTACACCACAACAAAAGGTACACTAGCTTTGCACAGTTAGAAACTTCAGCATTTAACAGATCTACCCACAGAACACAGGGCAACCGGGCAAAGCCTCTTCTTCAAACTAGAACATTAACACAAAGCAGTAAGATCTCATACTGAATGAGCTGTAATTAGTAAGTCCGGTAAGGGGAAAAAAAAAAACTGTTCCATATATTATTTTCTTTTAAAAGCATGAATTCTGCTAATATGTGCTGTCACACAACTATGCAGGATAAAAATATCTTCATGTAGGGGCCGCCTGGGTGGCTCAGCTCAGGTCATGATCTCATGGTCGTGAGATAGAGCCCCATGATTCTCTCTACTTCTGTTCTCCCTACTCCCGAATGCTCGCTCTCTCTCTCGCTCTCTCTCTCAAAATAAAAACCAATATCTTGATGTAAAGCAGGGGTCAGCAAACTCTTTGTATAAAGAATCAGACAGTAAACATTTTAGGTTATAGTGATAACCGTTGAGTGCAACTTGCTATAAAACCAGTCTCCTAGTAAGAATGAAGTTCTTTCTGGGGGATAATATTTCACTTAGTTGAGATTCAAAATTAGCGTTCCCTATAATCAAAATCAACTGCAAACGTTCATATGCTAATGCTACTTTTTAAATAAGAATGTATGTATTTCATGTTTGAAAGTGTCTTTTTACCCTGAAAGGTGCCGGGCCGTCACATACACACGATTTCAATTCAGCATATTCATTGTTTGGGAGATATCTACAGACTTAAATCTTCTCTTAATATTTGTCTTTCATCTTTCAGTATGTCCTTCCACCGCAGATCAATCACCTCCAATCGGAGGTTAAGGTGGGTGCAAATGCCTCAACCACACAACGAAACGGATTTTGTAATAGGGTCGTTTCCTTTGCACTCACATCAAAGTCTGAGACCGAGCTCAGAAAATACGTCTACTGCAACCCTGAGTGGGAACGGCGACTTCGTTTTCTTTACCCTAACTTCTGACGGCCTGCAAAGCTATCTAAAACAGCTTCATGTTATTTGTGATTCAAACAACACTCGTTGGCATCGAAATCACTTTTCATTTTGCATATAAGCACGGTTTGGCTTATAATTTTAGGTTGAATACTTTAAGAAACATGACCAAGTCTGCAGCAAAAACTGACTTCCAAAGCCATTCGGTGTTCAAGCACAGTGGTTGAGAGCAGTTCTTCTCATTCGGAAAGATCTCAAATCAGCCCAAACCTCAAAAGACTGGAATAGAATTTTACTGTTACTACTAGGCCACTGAACCGCAATGTGGTGGGGCAAGTCCGGGTTTTCGGCTTCTACTTCTGATCAAAATTCACGCAGCTAACAATGACTACGTCCACAGGAGCAACACGACCAGTTCTGTATTTCATGCGACACTCAAATGTCCTCTGCAAAATACCTGCTGATAAATACAATAAATAACCCTATATTTTGGCCACTTTACATTTCCACAGTTTCGTAAATTTGCTCACCTAAGCCGTTTTCTGTTAAGAGACATATTTTTACTTCCATCAATTGTAACGCATCTTAACCGATCCCACCTCTCGGGTCATACAAAATTAGTGTTTTCTGAACTCTTTGTAAATATTTTTGTCAGCAGTTATTCCATGAGCACTATCATTGAAACTAATTCTTCAAAAACTTCAAGCTTAGACTTGACTTCTTGAATAACAATAACTGAGCTGTGTTGGTAACCTCTGCCAATCCGCAAAAGCCAGGGAAAACCACGCGAAATCATTCGCTTTGTTTTTTAATTGATTACTAATGTTCTCAACCCTTGCAGCAACTGTTCTTGCCAAAAGGCTAATAGCTTTAAACAAGTTTATTCTCTCCAGACACATTTCTTTGGCTACTACAATCAAAGGCGATTTAGTTAAGGCACCATCAGTAGTAAATGACTTCCTTACTTGACTAACAAATGAAATACTCGGAAACTGAATCTGGGCACAGTCTGATTTTCATTTTTAATAATTCTGTGAAGAAATTCTGCTATGGCTAAGATATTCCTTTTTCAATTTTCTAATTTTTCTGGCCACTGTTTTCCTGTGAGTTGGGAATACTGTGATGACTGATTAGTCTGGTAATGTCAGCATATACTGTATTTCCTTAGCACAGCTATAGTCTCACCGCATAATAATCAATGCTTTGTCATCTAATTTGATAATCTATACTCCAGTGTACTTTAGAAGTCTAACATGTTGGAGCACCTGGGTGGCTTAGCCAGTTGAGCGTCTGACTCTTAATTTCGGCTCAGGTCATGATCTCACGGGACTCCACGGGTTGTGGGATCAAGCCTCACATCGCTGAGCTTAGGATTCTCCCTCTTTCTCCCTCTGCCCCTCTTCCCCATTTGTGCATGCTCTCACTCTCTCTAAAATAAAAAATTAAAATTAAAAAAATAATAATAATAATAATAGGGGCACCTGGGTGGTCCAGTAGGTTAATTAAGTGTCTGACTTCAGCTCAGGTCATGATCTCACAGTTCGTGGGTTCAAACCCAACATCCGGCTCTGTGCTGACAGCTCGGAGCCTGGAGCCTGCTTTGGATTCTGTGTCTCCCTCTCTCTCTGCCCCTCCCCTGCTCGCACTCTTGTCTCTCTCTCTCTCTCTCTCAAATAAACATTAAAAAAAATTTTTTTTTAGTAAAAATAAAAGTATAACATGTCAAGTCCATTTTTCTCATCTTTTGTTTCAACATGATGGGTACGTGCTGATAATAAAGTAGAATGTCATAGTACAATGATATACAAGCTACTTGAAACAGTGATTATAGTGCACCCAAGTAGTGCAAAACAGTGAGAATGTCACAAAATCTCAGTCCCAATGACTCAAGCTCACAAAAGCAGCCATAAAGAATATGTAAACAAGCGTGTGTGCCTGTGTTCAAATAGACCTTTATTTATGGACACTGATAACAGAATTTCATTTAATTTCCACACGTCACAAAACAGTATTCTTCTTTTGACTTTTTTAACCATTAAAAAAATGCAAAAACCGTTCTCAGTTCATAAGCCATTCAAAGACAAGTGGCAGTCTGGATATGGCCCCTAGATTGTACTTTGCTGAGTCCTGCTTTCCACTTCTATCTTAAGAATCCAGAAAAATACAAGCAAATTAAACAGCAAGGAAGTAAAAGAGCATAATAAAGTTAAGAGCAGAAATCAATAAGCTAGAAATAGAAGAATAAAAAAGTTTCAGTGGAGCCAAGCTGGTTCTTCAGAAGTACCATCATAATGAATATATCTCTAGTGATATTGACCGAGAAAGGGAGAGAGAAAACAAGATTAACAAAATCAGAAATAACGGAGGGGCTAGCACTACAAACTTTAGAGATATTAGAAGGCAAATGAGGGCTTAATAAAATATGCAAATGCTACACAAAATACCAAAACTTACTCAAGAAGAAACAGAGTGATTAATCTGAATAGTCCTATATCAACCAGTGATACTCAATTTGAAATTTAAAATCTTCCCCCAAAAAACAAACAAAAAACCCCTCCAGATCCAAATGGCTTCACTAGTGAATTCTCCCAAAGCATTAAAGGAAAAAATAAAACCAATTCTAAACAAATTCTCAGAAAAAAGAAAAGGCGTGGGGCGCCTGGGTGACCCAGTTGGTTAAGCATCCAACTCTTGATTTCAGCTCGGGTCATGATCCCAGGGTCATGGGATCAAACCCCTCATTGAGCTTCACGCTGAGCAAGGAGCCTGATGTGTAAGATTCTCTCTCTCCCTCTGCCCCTCTTCCCCGCTCATGCTCTCTCTAAAATAAAAAAAAAAAAACAAAAATAAATTTTAAAAGGAAAGAAAGAAAAAAGAAGAGGCAGAAAAACTTCCAACTCCTACTTTAAGGGCAGCATTATCCTGATAGCAAAACTAAACATTATAAGAAAAGAAATTTACATAGCAATATCCTTCAGAAACACAAATACAAAAATCTTTAAATTTTAGGTAGTCAAATGCAGTAATACATAAAAAGGATAATGCATGATGACCAAAGAAGGGTCAATACCAAAAATTCAAGATGGTTTATATTAAAAACCAATCAACAGGATTTTAAGAGACTAGAAATGAAATGTATGATCATCTCAATAGAGGCATAAAAAGCTCTGACAAAAAATCAACACCATTCATAAGAACTTTTAGCAAACTAAGAAGAGAATTTCCTCAGCCCAATAGAGTATTCACGAAATCCTTACCTCTAAAATCATATTTATTGTGAAAGACTAAACGCTCTCCCCAAAGATCAAGAAATAACAGGCCCAGTATATTTGCTCTCATTCCTTCTATTCTACATTAGAACTAGAGGTTCTAACCACTGCAATAGGCAGGAAAAAAAAAATAAAAGGCATACAGATTGGAAAAGAAGTAAAGTTGCTTTTATTCATATACAACCTGATTATTAATGGAGAAAATCCTAGGGAATCTACAACAGCTACCAGAATTAGTGAGTTTTGTAACTCAAAATTTATTTTGTAACTCAGAAGTTATTATGCTGCAGGACACAAGGTCAATATAAAAAAAATCAATTGCATTTCTACATACTAACAATAATTGAAAACAAAAGTTAAAAAACAAAATCACCAAAAAATATGAAATATTCAGGGATAAATTTAACAAAATACATTCAAGAATGTAACATGGAAAACTACCAAATATTGCTAAGAGAAGTTAAGGATGACCTACATTAATGGACATATGTATGTTCACACATTAATGAACTGAAACATTCAATGTAGGTAAGATGTCAATTCTCTTGAAAGTGAGCCATAGTCAATACAATCACCATCAAAATTCCAGCAGCCTTTCTTGTAAAAACTGACAAGCTGATTTCAAAATTTACGTGGAAATACCAAGGGCAGAGAATAGCCAAAACGGGTTAGCAAAAGAGTAACGTAAGACAACTTATACCGTCTGTTTCCAAGATTTACTATAAAGTTGCAGCAATGAAGACAGTGTGGGATTGGCATACAGACAGACTCACAGACCAATGGAACAAATTAGGCAGTCCAGAAAAAGATCCATACATATATGGCCAATTAATTTCTGACGAAGTTCTCAAGGCAAGTCAACAAGGAGAAATTTTTTTTTCGAAAAGGGGTGCTGAAACAACCAGAAATCCATATGCAAAAGGAACCTGAACCTCCACTCTTATCTCACATCATATACAAAAGTCATCTCAAAATGAATTGATGACCTAAACATAAGTTAAAACTATAAAACTTTCAGAAGACAACCCAACCCAAGGTATGGAGGGGGGAGGGGGCACCAGGTCCTCAAGCCCCAGTTCCCACAGGGCATAATGAGTCAGCTGACATCTTTATGTACAGTAGGTTGCATTACAGAAGAATCCTCAGTTAGGGAACCCAATCTATTATATTGAACAGCATATGCAGGTCTTGTTCCAAAGGAAGATCTTCTTTCCTCCGGGCTATAAGCAAGCCCAACCTTTGCTCTGGAGGAAGACACAATATCTACTTTTCAAGGCTGTTCAACTTCGTATCAGCTTTCAACCTGGGGAGCCCCCTTGCCTCTTCTATGTTGAATCTTTTGTGTGTGTGTCTATCACATGTCTTTCTCTTTCTTGGTTTACTCCCTTACTTTTATAAAGCACATTTTCTTTCCATAGATGGGAGGTAGAGTTTTTGAGATTTTATTCTACCTTTATTCTACCCTCACACGTTTGTCATAGTTTGATTAGCTACTGAATTCTAGCTTGGAAATAATTTTCCTTCAGAATTTTGAAGGCACTGTTTTATTGCCGTCTAGGCTTCAATTAAGTTGGGAAGACTGAAGTCATTCAAATTCCTGACCCTTTATAGATCACCTGTTTTTTCCCCTTTCTGCAAGTCTGCAGGATCTTCTCCTTGATCCAAGCTTTCTAAAATTGTTGATGATGTATTTGAAATGGGTCTACGTGGGGGAAAGATCCAACGTGGTGGAGAAACAGGAGACCCACAGTTCCCTTGTCCCTCAAACACAGCAGTGTTGAGGCCAAAGGACTTTGAATTCCAAGAGTCCGGGCTGCAGAGTGGCAGAGACACTGGGACAACCTGGCGGGCCACAGGTGTGTGACTGTGAACTGGGAGAGAGAAAAGGGGTGCGTAGGCCGGAAGGGGAGGGATCCCCTTCTGCAGAGTAACGAAAGGAAGAGAAAGAGAGGCTGTGAAAGTGTAGGGCTGTATCTGGACAAGAGAATTACCATGGACCAGGGATGGAGAAGGATCCAATCTCTAACTGTGGGGCGTTCTCCAGACTGGGCCAGCTGCCCAGTTTGCACACCTGGGGAGGAGGGGAGCCTGCCCCTGGCTCGGTAACTAGTTCAGAGCTGCAGTCCACAGTAGGAGAAAGCAATCCCTCTCTGGAGTGCTGTGGGAAGAAGGAATATAACCATCCAAAGGACAAAGACTGCCTGCGACCGCCAGCCAGAGGCCATATATTGGCGGAACCGGGGCACTCGGAGAGAGCCCCTTGAGGACATCGGGGGTTTCAATCCCGGCTGAGCACCAGGGAGGCGCGGGAGTCGGCAGAGAGGGACAAACTGCCTCGTTCGCCCCGCGGCCCAGTGAGGCTGGCCGGGACACTGGTCGGGGGAGGAAAGACTGAGGGGTCGCCATTTTTCTCCCCACCACCAACAGGGTGGGGCTTCAGGGAAGGGACAGCGGGTCCAGAGGGCAGACGGTACCCCCTACACCAAGCCACGCCCCTCCACGCCGGGTAACTGCGTATCCACCGTTGATTGACGCCGACCAACCAGACAGCCCCCCTCTCTAGACAAGGCACCCAGCGGTTTTGCATTTTCTGATTTAATTCTTGGACAGTTCTTCTTACATACATTTTTTTTTTCTTTCTTTTCTCCTTCTTATTTCTTCCTCCTCTAGTCTGGTTATTCTGGTTGTTGGTTTGTTTAAGCAGATATATGTAATCTATTCTCTTTATACCTGTTCTATATCGCCTTATTTTCCTCTCTCTCTCTCTCTCTCTCTCTCTCTGGATTAAGCCATATAGTTTCTCTGCCTGGTCAATTTTCTTTTCTTTCTTTTTTTCCCGCCCGTCATTTCTCTTTGTATGGGATAAGACCTCTTCCACCAACACTGTTCCCACCACCACCACCACCCCCCCATTGGTTTGTTGTTGTTGTTTGTTTGTTTTTCTCCAGGGCTACTTCAATGAACGAATCAAAGCACACCTGGTGGGGGGTCCAAAACATCACTACGAATAGGGAGATAAAGCAACCAGAATCCCAACAACAGAGAACAAGCAACACACTCCAAAAAAACACCTCCTGAAGGGCCAGGCCCAGGACAGCATATGACCCCTCTTTAATACACTACTGCTCGCAGGTGCAGGACACATAACAAGCTTTTAAAACACATAAGGGACAGAAAACTAGCCAAAATGACGAAACGGAAGAATTCTCCTCAAAAGAAATTCCAGGAAGAAATGACAGCTGAAGAATTGATCAAAACAGATATAAACAATATATCTGATCAAGAACTTAGAATAATAGTCATAAGATTAATTGCTGGGCTTGAAAAAAGCATAGAAGACAGCAGAAAATCTATTGCTGCAGAGATCAAGGAACTAAAAAATAGTCATGATGAATTAAAAATGTTGTCAATGAGGTGCAAAATAAACTAGAGGCAATGGCAGTGAGGATTGAAGAGGCAGAAGGGAAAATAAGTGAAATAGAAGATAAAATTATGGAAAAAGATGAACCTGAGAAGAAGAGAGATAAAAAAAATTCTAGGCCACGAGGGAGGAATTAGAGAACTAAGTGATTCAATGAAATGTAGTAATATCCTTAGCACAGGAATTCCCGAAGAGAGAAAGGGGTCGAAGGTGTACTCGAACAAATCATAGTCGAGAACTTCCCTAATTTGGGGAAGGAAACAGACATTGAACTCCAGGAGGCACAGAGAACTCCCTTCTGATGTAACAGGAATTGATCTTCTGCACAACATACCGTAGTGAAACTGGCAAAATACAAAGATAAAGAGAGAATTCTGAAAGCAGCTAGGGACAAAAAGGTCTTAATCTACAAGGGTAGACATGTAAGGGTAGTAGCCAAGCTATCTACTGAAACGTGGCAGGCCAGAAGGGAGTGGCAAGAAATAGTCAATGTGCTGAATAGGAAAAATGTGCAGCCAAGAATCCTTTACCCAGTAAGGCTGTCATTCAGAATAGAAAGAGAGATAAAAGGGGCGCCTGGGTAGCTCAGTCGGTTGGGCATCCGACTTCAGCTCAGGTCATGAACTCATGGTTCGTGGGTTCGGGCCCCACGTCGAGCTCTGTGCTGACAGCTCGGAGCCTGCTGTCTGCTGCGGATTCTGTGTCTCCCTCTCTCTCAGGGGTAAGTAAACATTAAAAAGAAAAAAAAAAAAAAAAAGTAAAAAAAAAAAGAAAGAAAGAAAGATAAAGGTTTTCCCAGACAAACAAAAACTGACGGAGTTCATCACCACTAAACCAGCCCTACAAGAGATCCTAAGGGAGACTCTGTGGTGGAATGTTGCAAAGATCACAAAGGACCAGAGACATCACTACAAGCATGAAACCTACAGATAACACAATGACACTACGTCCATATCTGAATAAGTCCATATTTGACACTAAGTCCACTGAATATAAATGGACTAAATGCTCCAATAAAAAGACACAGGGTATCAGAATGGATAAAAAAAACAAGACCTATCTATTTGCTGTCTACAAGACACTCGTTTTAGACCTGAGGACACCTTCAGATTGAAAGTGAGGGGATGGAGAACCATCTACCATGCTACTGAAAGTCAAAAGAAAGCTGGAGTAGCCATACATATATCAGACAAACTAGATTTTAAACTGAAGGCTGTAACAAGAGATGAAAAAGGACATTATATCATAATTATGGGATCTATCCATCAAGAAGAACTAATAATTATAAACGTTTATGCAACCAATTTGGAAGCATCCAAATATATAAAATAATCACCAACATAAGCAATCGTATGTGGTAATTGCAGGGAACTTTAAAACTCCACTTACAACAATGGACAGATCATCTAGGCAGAAAATCAATAAATCAAAAATGGCCCTGAATGATACACTGGACCAGATGGACTTGACAGATATATTCAGAACTTTTCATCCAAAAGCAGCAGAATACACATTCTTCTCAAGTGTACATGGAACATTCTCCAAGATAGATCACATACTGGGTCACAAAACAGCCGATAAATATAAAAGAACTGAGATCATACCATGCACATTTTCATATCACAATGCTATGAAACTGAAAATCAACCACAGGAAAAAGTCTGGAAAACCTCCAAATGCATGGAAGTTAAAGAACATCCAACTAAAGAATAAATGGGTCAACCAGGCAATTAAAGAAGAAATTAAAAAATATTTGGAAACAAATGAAAATGAAAACACGACAATCCAAACCCTTTGGGATGAAGCAAAGGCAGTCCTAAGAGGAAAATGCACTGCAATCCAGGCCTATCTTAAGAAACAAGAAAAATCCCAAATACAAAACGTAACACAACACCTAAAGGAACCAGAAGAACAGCAAAAACAAAAAACAAAAAAAAAACAACAACAACAAAAACCAAGGCCAGCAGAAGAAGAGAAATAATAAAGATTAGAGCAGAAATAAACAATACAGAATCAAATAAAACATAGAACAGATCAATTAAAATAAGAGCTGGTTTTTGGAAAAAGTAAACAAAATGGATACGCCCCTAGCCAGACTTCTCAAAAAGAAAAGAGGACCCACATAGATAAAATCATGAATGAATTTGGACTTATCACAACCAATCCCTCAGAAATATAAACATTTATCAGAGAATACTATGAAAAATTTTATGCCAACAAACTGGACAGCCTGGAAGAAATGGACAAATTCCTAGCCACCCACACGCTACCAAAACTCAAACAGGAAGAAATAGAAAATTTAATAGACCCATAACTAGTGAAGAAACTGAATCAGTTATCAAAAATCTCCCAACCAATAAAAGTCCTGGGCCAGATAGCTTCCCAGGGGAATTCTACCTGAGATTTAAAGCAGAGTTAATACCTATCCTTCTCAAGCTGTTCCAAAAAATAGAAACGGAAGTTAAGTTTCCAGATTCATTTTATGAAGCCAGCATTACCTTGATTCCCAAACCAGAGACCCCACAAAAAAGGAGAATTAAGGCCAATATCCTTGATGAACATGGATGCAAAAATTCTCAACAAGATACTAGCAAATCGAATTCAACATCATATAAAAAGAATTAATGGGGCGCCTAGTGGCTCAGTCGGTTAAGCGTCAGACTTCAGCTCAGGTCATGATCTTGTGGTTCCTGAGTTCAAGTCCCATGTCAGGCTCTATGCTGACAGCTCAGAGCCTGGAGCCTGCTTCAGATTCTGTGTGTGTCTCTCCCTCTGCCCATCCCCTGCTCGCACTCTGTCTCTTTCTCTCAAAAATAAATAAACATCAAAAAAAATTTTTTTTAAAGAATTATTCATCATGATCAAATGGGATTCATTCCAGGGCTGCAGAGCTGGTTCAATATTCACAAATCAACCGATGTGATACATCACATTGACAAAAGAAAGGATAAGAACCATATGATCCTGTCAATAGATGTAGAAAAAGCATTTGACAAAATACAGCATACTTTCTTACTAAAAACCCTCAAGAAATTCAGGATAGAAAGAACATACCTAAATACCATAAAAATCATATATGAAAAGCCCACAGCTAATATCATTCTCAATGGGGAAAAACTGAGAGTTTTCCCCCTGAGATCAGGAACACAAAAGGGATGTCCACTCTCACCACTGTTGTTTAACATCGTGTTTGAAGTCATACCTCAGCAATCAGACAACAAAATGAAATAAAAGGCATCAAAATTGGCAAAGAAAAGTCAAACTTTCACTTTTTGCAGACAACATGATACTCTACATGGAAAACCCAAAGGACTCCACCAAAAGTCTGCTAGAACTGATACATGAATTCAGCAAAATCGAAGGATACAAAATCAATGTACAGAAATCAGTTGCATTTCTATACACCAATAATGAAGCAACAGAAAGAGAAATCTAGAAGTCGATCCCATTTACAATTGCACCAAGAACCATAAAATACCTAGGAATAAACCTAACCAAAGACGTAAAAGATCTGTATTGTGAAAACATTCCATGCTCATGGATTGGAAGAATAAATACTGTTAAATAAATATTGTTAAAATGTCAATACTATACAAAGCAATCTACACATTCGATGCAATCCCAATCAAAATTGCACCGACATTCTTCTCAAAGCTAGAATAGTATACACACACACACACACACACACACACACACACACACACACACAATGGAGTATTACTCGGCAATCAAAAATAATGAAATCTTGCCATTTGCAACTATGTGGATGGAACTGGAGGGTATTATGCTAAGTGAAATTAGTCAGTCAGAGAAAGACAAAAATCATATGACTTCACCCATATGAGGACTTTAAGAGACAAAACAGATGAACATAAGGGAAGGGAAACAAAAATAATATAAAAACAGGGAGGGGGACAAAACAGAAGAGACTCATAAATATGGAGAACAAACTGAGGGCTACGGGAGGGGTTGTGGGAGGTGGGATGGGCTAAATGGGTAAGGGGCATTAAGGAATCTACTGAAATCATTGCTTCACTATATACTAACTAATTTGGATTTAAATTTTAAAAAATAAAGTTAAATTAAAAAAATGAATGAAACTAGACCACTTTCTTACACCACACACAAAAATAAACCCAAAATGGATGAAAGACCTAAATGTGAGTGAGGAAACCATCAAAACCCTAGAGGAGAAACAGACAACAACCACTTTGAACTCACTCGCAGCAATTTCTTCAACATGTCTCCAAAAGCAAGGGAATTAAAAGCAAAAATGAACTATTGGGACCTCATCAAGATAAAAAGCTTCTGCACTGCAAAGGAAACAATCAACAAAACTAAAAGGCAACCAGCAGACTGGGAAAAGATATTTGCAAATGACATATCGGATAAAGGGTTAGTATCCAAAATCTATAAAGAACTTACCAAACTCAATACCAAAAAACAAATAATCCAGTGAAGAAATGGGCAGAAGACATGAATAGACACTTTTCCAAAGAAGACATCCAAATGGCTAACATGAAAAGATGCTCAACGTCACTCATCATCAGGGAAATACAAATCAAAACCACACTGAGATACCACCTCACACCGGTCAGAGTGGCTAAAATTAACAACTCAGGAAACAAGAGATGTTGGTGAGGATGTGGAGAAACAGGAACCCTCTTGCACTGTTGGTGGGAATGTAAACTGGTGCAGCCGCTCTGGAAAACAGTGTGGAGGTTCCTCAAAAAATTATCCAAAGGATACAGGAGTGCTGATTCAGGGGCACATGTACCCCAGTGTTTACAGCAGCTCTTTCAACAATATCCAAATTATGGAAAGAGCCTAAATGCCCATCAACTGATGAATGGATAAAGAAGATGTGGTTTATATATATAATGGAATACTATTTGGCAATGAGAAAGAATGAAATCCTGCCATTTGCAGCAACACGGATGGAACTGGAGGGTATTATGCTAAGTGAAATAAGTCAATCAGAGAAAGACAGGTATCGTATGTTTTCACGCATATGTGGAACTTCAGAAACTTAACAGAAGACCATGGAGGAAGGGAAGGGGGAAAAAAATAGATACAAACACAGAGAGAGGGAGGCAAACCATAAGAGACTCTTAAATACACAGAACAAACTGCAGGTTGATGGGAGGGGTGGGGGAAAGGGGAAAATGTTTTAATTAAAGTATTTTCATTCTCACACTTCCATCATTCTCTCATAATGCTCTTTTTTCTTCTACGAGTTGTGAATTCCTGAAATTAGATATTTATTTTAGAAACACTGAAGCAGCCTCAACAACAGCAATGTGAACAAAATAACACCAATTAGAACAGTGCTGGCAAAACAAATCAGATTTAAGCATTTTGTCCCACACTGAATTCGACCAATGTGGTCCAGCCTCTACATATATTTTTCTTTAAAGTTTATCAAAATCACCAAAGTCCAGTCTATTTCATGCAATGACTACTATAAATCCCAGCAATTAAAAAAAAAAAAACATAATCACAACTGCTAGAATTACCACATCTTGAAGTATGTTTTAGTAGGAATAAATTGACCTAACTTGTGAGCCCCAGTCAGCAAAACAGCTAACTTTGAAAGCCACAATACCCATCTCTTTATGATGGGTTATACTCTCAAGGACTATCTATAGCTTGCCATGAATAATCAAGAATATGATGCAATCAAAAACCCAGAGACAAGAGGAAAATGTCTGTAGCAATGAAGCCTTTTTGTTTCCTTACCTAAGCTCACTTCTCAAATACTTGGGAAACAGAAAAATGACTGCGCATACAAAATAAAAGAATCTAAATAGATAATCCTAAGAGCTTAAATGTTTCTCAGAAGTAGCCATCATAATAATTTCTGCCCATGGATTAAATTCTTTAACATACTGAAGCAGCAGATAATGTTTACCATCTGCCAGTCTGTCTCAAGATGGCAGCTTAAACCATAAATTTTATTGGGGCTCCCGGGCGGCTCAGTTGGTTAAGCATCCGACTCGGTTTCAGCTCAGGTCATGATTTCATGGTTTATGGGATTGAGCCCCATGTCAGGCTCTGCACTGACAGCACAGAGCCTGCTTGGCATTCTCTCTCTCTCTCTCTCTCTCTCTCTCTCTCTGCCCTTCCTCTGCTCTTAAAAAAAAAAAAAAAAAGAATTACAGAGTTAGAAAGGGACTCAAAAGGTCATTTAGTCCATCTCCATACCTTCAAATAGGACCTCACCAAACAATCCATAGCAAAAGAAACATAAAGACATCTAGTGGAGATTAAATAACTCACCTTAGAAAACTATTCCTTTTTTTTAAAAAACCTCTCCCATAATCTACGCCTTAAATTTGTCTAGCTAGTGACTGTATACACCTAACTTTGACTAAGTATTCTAAGGCATTCTTTCACTAGGTCTACCATATATAAAATAGTTATTAGGAGAAAACAATGTCTGAAATAATAATGAGTCCCGGGTGGCTCAATCGGTTAAGCATCTGACTCCTGATTTTGGCTCAGGTCATGATCTCGAAGGCAGTGAGTTCAAGCCCCACATCAGGTTCTGTACTGGAGGTGCAGAGCCTGCTTGGGATTTTCTCTCCCTCTCTCTCTCTGCCCCTCCCTTGCTTGTTCTCTCTCTCAAAATACATAAATAAACTTAAAAAAAAGAAATAACGCTGAGTACATTAAAATATACATATTTCCATTCACAAATAGATGCTCAAAATTAGTAACATGATAATCTAAATCAGTCCAGAAATGAGATCTCATCAATTGAAGTTTAGGGCTATCGGGATCTCAAATCATGCAGCGCAATTCCCAATTTCTTTGAAGATGAAACCAAGGCAAAGATGTTATTCCTATTAATGGTCTATAAAAGAACATCGTATAGCATTTAAGGAAGCCTTACTTAAAAGAATTGACGAATCTTTTTATTGATCAAATCATTATTTTGTAATGGAACCACTGCCTGATCTCCCTGCTTAATATAGTCAGGTAAAGTCACAGGACGTGGCCTCTTGTCAAACAGAACCGACAATCCTGGCATATTGTTGCTAAGGGGGAGAAAGGAAAGTAGCCTTCAGTTACTGAGCACTTAGGGTTTACCTCCATTAAACCGTCCAATCTTCCCCAAAATCCTATAAAATAGTATTAACATCTTTTTTTTAATAAGGGTACAGGTTTGGAAACTTGTCTGTGATTACACAGAAAATAAGTTGTAGTTCCAGAACTGGACAACAGATATAACTGGCCCCTTCCACTCTTACCACGTGCAGTAAACGATCCTTGGAGAAATGTTCTCTAGAAAAGAATATCACTGTACATACTGCAAAAATCAAAGTATTAATCCAAAGAAGCCATAAGGGCTTTCTAATTTTACTGTGATATTTACACAAAATAGATAATAATTATCAGTTAAATGAATAAATCTAAAGTTGTTGGTTGTTGAGGAACAATCAATCATAAGTTCTTGGCCTGGATTCTCTTCTCTTTAGTCACACATTAGGCTACTGGTCTATTTTAAGCTCTCCTTTAGTAAATCAAAATTTAAGGGGGGGTAAAAAAAAAAAAAAATCACACAACCTTATGTTTTGCTGTCACTGAAAATTACCAAATTCTAATCTCAGCTCCATGAAACCATTCTTAACCTGTCCTAGCTCAGTGACTATTCCAAAACCCCACCATTCTCCTTTCCCACCGAACGCCCCACCCCCATCTCCTCTCATCAATTGACCTTGACTCCTATCTACCTCTTAGAGAACATAAGCTTTGAACTCTTGAACCTTTTACCACCCAACCTATAAATATCCATATCTATTCTCACTTCTTTTCTTCCTTTTTCAGTGCATCTCTCCTCCTGTCTACACTAGCACACTGCCTAGGATCACAGCTAGCTAGCACTTAGTTGATACTTTAAAAATGTAACAAACTAATTCTAGACTGATTCTTCCAACTCTGCTCGTCCATCGTTCCCTACATTTTCAGAGATAGATCCATCCACTATCTCCTCTCTCTCATCTCCTACATCTTCAAACATTTCCTCTTCATTGGCTCTTTCCCTAACAGCTCATCAGTCTTTAAAGAAAAAAAAAAACCTACAAACCTTTTTCAGTTACTGCTTTATCCCTTTCTTTCCTTCAGAGTCAAACTTCTTTAAAGAAAAGTGTGTCTGGGGATTTTATATTAAGGAAGTACTGTCCATTTCTTTTAAGCAGGATAATAGTACAGTTGTTTTTTTTTTTTTAAGAAAGAATCCTTAAAAAAATTTTTTAAGTTTATTTAAGTAATCTCTACACCCAACGTGGGGCTCGAACTCACTGCCCTGAGGTCAAGAGTCGCGCTCTCTACCAGCGGAGCCAACCGGGCACCCCAAACAGATATATATTGAAAACAATTACAGATAAAAAGATATGATACCTGAGCTTAGCTTTAAAACAATCCAAAAATAAATAAATTAATTAATCAAAAATAAATAATCCAGTTGGGGGCAGGGGTTATAGATGAAACAAAATTGGTGATGTGCTCATTCTTCAAGCTTAGGTAATGACTACATGGGACTCATCGTTCTATTTTCTTTTGTATTTGTATTATTATGGAAAACACAAATGTTTTTTTTCAAGTGGCTTAAGCTCACATTCCTCTTTCTCATTTTTGCAAAGTTTAGAAGTGATTTGAAGTCACCAGATCCACTGGGTACGTTTCAATCTTTACCTTACTTGCCCTCTGCAAGACACATGATACTCTGGACCATTCCTGCTTCTAACTTTCCTCTCGTTTGTCATTTGTTATGCATGCCTGCTCTGATTCTTCTCTTTCTCTGCCTCCCAATCTCTCAGTCTCATTTGTGGGCATTTCTCCCACTTGCTTTCAAACATGGTCCTCCCTCCCCTCCTCACACACACACACACACACACACACACACACACACACACACACCCCATAAATGCTGCTGCTTCCCAAACTTATTCAAACTTTTCCTTTTTCGTTTCTATATATTCCTATGTGAGCTGACTCATTCTCTCCTTTAATTCCAACTACTTATGCACATGCAAACCTCCACCTCCAGCCCTGAACTCTCTCCTGAACTCCAGATCCAAATGCATCCTTACCTGAATATCCCACAAGAACTTTGAATGAATACTCAAAACTGAACTGATCTTTATCTTTCACCCCATCAAAACCCTGCTCCTTTTCCTCTCGATCAATGGTTTTATTATCCTTTCAGACATCCTAGGCAGAAAACTAGGAATCATTTGTCTTAAGGTTCCAAATATGTCTAGCCCCCAATTTAAATCGTACCAATTTTATCCCTTAAATACTTCTACAATCCCTGTCTTTCCATAACTCCAAGTGCTTAGTTCAGACTCTCTTCATTTTTCCACTGTATTTTTTTCCCCTAAAACTGATTGCCCCACACCACTCTAATTTCCCCTCTCCTGGGTCTATTCTTCACACTTTAGCTGGAGTTATCTCTCTAAAATACAAACCCAGGGGCGCCTGGGTGGCTCAGTTGGTTAAGCATCCGACTTCAGCTCAGGTCATGATCTTACAGTCCATGAGTTCAAGCCCCACATCGGGCTCTGTGCTGACAGAGCAGAGCCTGGAGCCTGCTTCAGATTCTGTGTCTCCCTCTCTCTCTGCCCCTCACCTGCTCACGCTCTGTTGCTCTCTGTCTCAAAAATAAATAAAAACATTTAAAAAAAATTTTTAAATACAAACCCAATTAACACCACTACTCCATTTGAAATTCTTCCATGGTTGCCCCATGATGAAAAACAAAAACAAAAACAAAAACTTCCAAACTCTTTATCATGGTACCAAGTACTTTAATATCTGGCCTCTCCCATCACTATACTGCATTCACTCTGGAACTGGGGCATCAGAATGACCTAGGATTCTCCCAACAAAACACTCAAATATATCCTTTGCTTTTTGTTGTGCCATTTGCCTAGAATGAGTTTCCTCAACTTCCCTCCAGTGAAAGCCTACTCAACCTTCTTTAACGCGGATCAAATGTAACATCACACTGGAAACTTCCCCTGATCTCCTTAGAGTCAGGGTATTTCTACCAATGGGTACAGAGAACAGCCATCAGTGGCTGAGATCACGACTTAGATGAGTTAGACCCACTTGGGTTGAAATCCCAGGTTCAAACCTTATAAGGTACGACTCTGGACAAAAATCTTTAAGCCTGTTTCCTCATCTCTGAATAACAGTAGTTAGAGATTTTTATGAGGATTAAATAATGGACTACATACAAAATAATGTATAGTGCCTCGCTGAGATTAGGTAATCAATAAATGTTACTGTTATATTGCGATTTATTCCCACTCTGGGCTCCTATAGCTACTTGCACCTATCTCTGTCATACCGTTACGATAACATGACTGTTTGCCCATACAGAACACATCATCTTTTTATTCCCACTATCTGGCATAATGTCCACAATTTAACAGGTTTGTTAACAAACCTTGGATAAATAAATAAAACACTTCCAATCCCTATAGTATTAAGGTGTCAAATTTTTTACTAACGGTCTTACTAGATTTAAGTTCCATCTCCTTGTACAAAATCGGTAATTTAAGTAAAATTCACAGGCCAGTCTCATTTTAATGGAGGAAAATAGGAATTTTGTAGTGGCCTTATGTTGTTTACTTGTTGAAAACACACCCACAAAATAAACCCGCTGTGCTACCAACGATTTTTCTGCATACTATATAAAATACCAAATTTCTAGGATGGTTGTCTCCCTGTTGAAAAAAATTTAAAGGTTTTCTAAATCTGTGTCAGCTTCCTTACCACCAGGACCTAAGCCAACCCTAAGGGCTAAGGTGTATTACAGAGTTGCTGTTTCGTTTTGTGTTGTTTGGGCAATTTTCATCCTGAAAGCACGTTCCTGAGAAATTCTGAAGAATACTGAAATAACCAAAGAAAATAATTAGTACCCACTGCTAAAAAGCAAAAAAAAATCAATCAATAAATAAATAAATAAGAAAGAAAAGTCTGTGCTTTAAAAATTCCAGTAATTTAAAGTTAAACTAATCTTCAAAATACAATCAAAATATGTGCAGGCAGCGGCCAAGCTAGTAAGTGGGAAGGTGGGGGTCCTCATTTTGCGATCTTAACCCTCAATAAATACAATGCAAAAGGCAAAACGGTTATGAAAAAAAAAAGATACTACTATATAAAAGCATGGTCTCTACTTCTACACTTGACCTTTAAACATTAATGCCTTTTGAATAATAATTAATTAGGGGCTTAATATGCAAACACCTCTGAGCTACTTCAGAATAATCATGAATAAAAGCCTAGAAACCACACGTTCTCAGGAAAAGGAGAAAGGCCTGTTAAAAAAAAAAAAAAATTTAGTTTCTCAGGTCTCGCATCAAATGTGTGCCATACATACGGTTCGGCACCGAGAGGCAGCAACCTGGGAGGGTCACAGGCGCCGCAGGCCCGAGGCCCTGCGGCTGGGGTGGCTGCTCATCCCTGAGACTTACGCGGGGCGGTGGCCCAGCCCAGCCGGGGTGGGGCTGAGCGCTGTCAGCCGGGGCGGGCCCAACGGCGGGCCACCCAAGTCTCACCTCCACTTCCCTTTCCCAGCGCAGAGCCCAGTTCCGCGACCACCCAAGAGCCCCCGCACCACAAAGACAGATTTTTTTTCTCGCCCGGTCCGCTCAAAGTTTATCGTTCTCTGCCAGCGGTCGGGGCCGCCGGGCTTTGTAGTTCGCCGGTCCAGGCCACCCCGCCGAGGCCGAGAGCCTGTGCAGCCGCTAAACTACAATGCCCATAATGCCCCGCGAGCCTGGCGCTCCCACGGCCCTCCTCCTCCCCTCCCGGCGCCCCAGGACCGCGGCACTGCCCTGGCGGCGGGAGACCGGGTGAGGCTGTCCACCTGAACACCCCACCACCTGCCCTCCTGCCCGCGGCGCTCTCCCTCGGATTCATTACCTAGGTGCCGCAGGTCGGCCGGCTGTTGGTGATGCGGTCCGGGTGGGGGTGGGGCACAGGCCGCCGCCGCCGCCGCCGCAGCCGCCGCCGCGGAGTCCGTTAGTTCCCGACGTGCGTGAAGAGGCGGTGGCGGCGGCGTACGGTTGCCATGGCAGCCGCGGACCGAGCGGTGGGGGGCGCGCGGGGACTCCAAGACAACTCGGGGGAGGAGCCTGGGAACCCCACCCGGGTGCGGGGGAAGGGAGGCGCCTGGGTGCTTCGGGGGAAGGCGGGAGACTGTGACATTGAGGAGGGCGAGTGACTAACGACTCGGTGGGGCCGGATGAGCCCTGCTGCGGCAGCGTCCAATCCCCTTGGCATGACGCGTGTCCTGTGCCGTCGGCGGAGCGCGTTGGTGCCCGCTCTAATCCGAGAGGGTGCCTGTGGCGTCAGAGGAAGGAGCGCCCCAGCGGCTCAGCGCCGGCTCTTTAAAGGTCGTCTGGCCCGGCCCCTCCCCCGCCGCCTCGGCCGAGTGGCGGGGTGGGACCCGAAGCCACCCTGGGGCTTTTCACCGGGAAAGTCGCAGTCTCTCACACCTTTCTGCCACCCTCTGAGGAGTGGGCTAGAAATGAATCCGTTAGTAAAAACGTAGTGCCTACAGCCTTTAGGCTCATTCGGGAGGTTTGAGAACTTGTACGTGGCCGTGATTTCAGCTGAATTTTTGATGTGTAGTATTTCTTAGGTAACCGTTTGCGGACTCTCCAGGACCCACCTGAGAGATGCAGTGCGGTAGAAACTGAGGTCAAGCGCAAGGGCTTCCGAAACCCGCTTCTGGGTTCACGTCCTGCCCCATATACTTGGTAGCTGATAACCGGGGGGGGGGGGGAAACAATTTCTTTACCCCCTGTGATGCTGACAGTTTTAATCTGCAAAATGCAGGTAATGGCCAGCTCCCAGTGCTTGTGAGAAATAAAAAAAACATTAATGCTGATGAAGCACTGTAAAACAAAGACTGGCATTTAACAGTAACTTTTAAATCTTAGTTATTCAACGCTTCCTGATAAGAATCAGAAGAGTGGGTAGCCTGGAGGTGAGGGTGGGACTTTTTTTTTTTAGAGGGGAGGAGGTGGGGGTGGGCAGAGACAGAAAGGGAGAGAGAGAATCTTGAGCAGGCGCCCGCTCAGTGCGGAGCCGGAGGTGGGGCCCCATCTCCTGACCCGTGAGCCAAAATCAAGAGTCAGATGCTCAACAGACCGAACCGCCCAGGCTCCACTGAAGAGGGAATTTTCCGCGGTGATGCAGAAGATGTGTATCATGCTTAGCGCTTGGGTTACAGAGGCCTGTGCATTTGTCAAAACTCGTGGAATGGTGCAGGTAATGAAATGCGTGCATTTCACTGTGTGTGAATGTACCTCCAAAAAAGAACATAAGAATATTTTTTTAAGACCTGCCTTCGCAACTTTCGAATAGACAACACAGTGCCATTAACTGTAGTCCTGCTGTACGTTACATCCCCAGGAATTATTTATTTTATAACAAAATTCGTACTCGGTGGACCCCCTTCACCCATTTTGCACCCCCGCCCCCACCTCTGGCAACCACCAATTTGTTCTCTGCCTCTGTAAGATTGTTATTACAGTGGTAGACTCTAATAGCGACCACAGAGATATTCTGCAGCCAATCTCCAGATTTTGCAAATGAGGAAAATGAGACCTAGAGATTTAAGTAAATGGGGGAAATTACTGACCCTGTCGTTTTCTAGCAATAAACGTCTCTTGAGAAATTATGATTGAAAATAGCAAGCTACTGTGTATATCATCCAGTTCTCAGTCGGGGTCACCTTGTCCACAAAAATCTTGTTGAGATTGACTCAAGTCCCTTTTCCACCTCCTGTGGAAAGGCCAGTGTCTTCTCCAAGATTGTACATCCCCCGTGGGGGGCAGGGGAACTTACCATCACAGGGTCACTTCTGGCTCTGAGTTCTTGCTTTCTCTGAACACAGGGACTCTCTCACATCTCGCCTTCTGCAACTCTTTTCTCTCCTGCTGACCCAGTGTGGAAATCAAACACTTTTCTTTGGCTGTGTGTGTGTAGCAGGCTCCTCTGAAGGTTTGGAGCAACTAAAGGGTTTTAAATGAAGGATGTAAATAGCATAAAGTTAGAAGTCCATGGTCTTGAAAGGCCTTCAGTATCACAATGGCATTGGTGTCCACCAACCCCTCCCCCATCCTTTCTCAGCATAAGCTGCCACTCCCCACTAATCAACATCTTCCTGGTCCCATCCCTCTCCCTTCCTCTTTTCTCTCTTTATACAGTACTTTTAGTTATCTCTTTCTCCTAATCTGTACCTTCTGGACCACCTTCCACTCCTAAACTGTTTATCAAAGTGTTTTCCTACACAAAATATTTTCCCCAAGAGGAACTCTAGTGCCAGCTATTAAAAGCATATGTTGCAACACAGTATATATCTGCATATTCTACTTGATTCGGTCCACAGTATACTCAGTAAATATTAAGCTTGTGCAGAAACAGAAGCAAAAATTAACCATTGGGGCCTCAACACGATAAAAAGCTTCTGCACAGCGGAGGAAACAATCAGCAAAACTAAAAGGCAACCGACAGAATGGGAAAAGATATTTGCAAATGACATATCAGATAAAGGCTTAGTATCCAAAATCTATTTAAAAAAACTTACCAAGCTCAACAACCAAAAAACACATAATCCAGTGAAGAAATGGGCAAGAGACATGAATAGACACTTTTCCAAAGAAGACATCCAGATGGCTAACAGACACATGAAAAGATGCTCAATGTCACTCATCATCAGAGAAATACAAATCAAAACCACAATGAGATACCACCTCACACCTGTGAGAATGGCTAAAATTAACAATTCAGGCAACAACAGATGTTGGTGAGGGTGCGGCGAAAGAGGAACCCTCTTGCACTGCTGGTGGGAATGCAAACTGGTGCAGCCACTCTGGAAAACAGGATGGAGGTTCTTCAAAAACATTAAAAATAGAACTACCCTACGACCCAGCAATTGCCCTCCTAGGTACTTATCCAAAGGATACAGGAGTGCTGATTCAAAGGGGCACGTACCCCAATGTCGATAGCAGCACTGTGGACAATAGCCAAAGTACGGAAAGAGCCCAAATGTCCATGAACTCATGGATGCGTAAAGAAGATGTGATATATATATACACAATGAAATATTACTCGGTGATCAAAAAGAATGAAATCTTGCCATTTGCAACAACATGGCGGGAGCTAGAGTGTATTATGCTAAGCGAAATAAGTCAGAGAAAGACAAATATATGATTTCATTCATATGTGGAATTTAAGAAACAAAACAGATGAACATAGGGGAAGGGAAGCAAAAATAAGATAAAAACAGAGAGGGAGACAAACCATAAGAGACCCTTAAACACAGAGAACAAACTGAGGGTTGCTAGAAGGGTGTTGGGTGGGGGCAGATGGGCTGAATGGGCAATGGGCATTAAGAATGGCACTTGCTGGGATGAGCGCTGGGTGTCATAGGTAGGTGACGAATTACCAAATTCTATTCCTGAAGTCATTATTACACTATATGTTAACTAACTTGGATTTACATTAAAAAAAAAAAAAAAAAAAAAAAGGCTTATACACATGACCTGTCCAGGCTACCTGCATAGTGGGTTCAATTATGAGAACTACTTGGTATAAATGAGGAAGCAATTGATTGTGGCTGGGATTTGCTGTCTGAAAGAAAGAAAAGAAATTCAGGCCTCCGTGATCGTAGCTTACATTATGCGGAAGAAATGATAGCATTCAAGCAATACAACCCAGAACAAAATCTGAGTTAATCTTTGATAGCAATGACATCCTTATAGAAGCAACACCTGGACTTGTCACCTCTAGCAATTTGATCACAACTCTGCATATATAATGAGCATATAAATAGAGTCTCCTTTACTCCTGGAGAAGAAAATACTGATCTGCTATCGGCAGAACACATGTTTTTGCAGTAGGGATGATAGGCTCGCTTGACCCGTCTAGCCCTCATCTGGTTTCCCTTGTGACCAGTCACTTGCATTTACAAGGCAGCTGGCCAGGGTTGTAGTGCAATCTACAGCCATGAAGAAGTCTGCACATGCAAGGTCCCAGTGCATTAACCCTCCTTGTTTGGGAGAAGCCGGGACCCCAGAGAAACAGCTCAGCGGGACGAGCCACTTAAGGAGAATGATGACAGCAGTGAAAAGCAACAGCTGCCTTAAAGTAAAGCTGAAGGAGGGTGGTCACACCAAGGAAGACCATGGGCAACTGAAGCACGGCCTCAGGAAACCTAGCGTGGCTATGGAGCCGGCAAGGAGTGAGGACTGACAAAAATGGTTTATTGTTTTCACTGGAGACTTTGGATCATTTCAGGTAATAAACACACTGTGCAAATCTGCAAGTGATAACGGGTTAATCTACAGACAATATGGTCCTGATCCTCAGGAAAGACACTTAGCACATCTGGGGCAGCTGGGTGGCTCAATCGGTTGAGCGGTTGAGCGTTGAACTCTTGATTTCAGCTCAGGTGGATGATCCCAGCCAGGGTCGTGGGGACTAATCTTCCATTGGGCCCTCGCTAAGCACGGAGCCTGCTTAAGAGTCTCTCTCTCTCTCTCTCTCTCTCTCTTCCTCTCAGCCCCTCTCCCCCACTAGCATGCTCTCTCTCTTTAAAAGATAAAGACTTTTAAAAAATTTTTTTAAATAAATTGAAAAAAAAAACCAAAACAAAACCCAGAGACTTAGCACATCTGGTTCAAAGTCAGGCATTTTCCCTCAGTTCTCAGTCTTGGCTGCTATAGCATTTGACTTTGCCGGCCACCTTCCTTAGTGGTTCATGACCTTGGTTCTCCTGAAAGCATACTTCAGTGTGCTCACCAGCTCTTCCCCCTGCTCCTTCATTGTGGCAATAGTTCCCAACATCAAATCCTACACCCTCTCCATTTATAGGGTTTCCTCTCTCAGTTCTGGTTGACGCACAGATTTCCCTGACTAGTTCTGATCCCCAAGCTCCACTCCTGCCCCAAGTTTGCTGGGTCCTTCCTCACCTCGTTCTGTCTAATGCTCTCTTCACCTGGGATGCTATCCCCCTCCCCTAAATTCGACCTGTATTCTGCAAAAACTAACTCAGGCCTCTACATGAAATCTTTCCAGGTCATTCCTGCTCACAATAGTACCGGCCTACTCTGCACTCACAAAATTTCCTGCCTATACCACCCACTTTGACAACTAACCATACTGCCTAGCGGCAGCTTGTGAGTTGTTGACCCATTGGCCTTTGTCTTTTCTCCTTACTAGATCTCAAGCTCCTCCGATGAACACTTATGGGTATTTCCAAATACATCTTTATAATACCTTTTATATAAGGGCACAGTATTTTTGTCTGATGGCTGGCTCCTTCACTTTTCTCCTGAGTTAACCCTGCTCTGTGTAGCTCTCCCCGTCTAGTGCTATAGAGGACATTTACAGCCTCCTCATATAAATATCCCTGAAGCCTATAGAAAAGCATAGGTCCCCATATGTATTCGGTGCGAGGGTGCCTCACGAGGAATTTCCTCCAAGTGACTTTTGGTAGGGAAGGAGTTCAGGAGGTAAGTGGTTCTGAATTCCGACGCTCAAACTCACTACTAGGACCTAGAGCAAAGTTTAGCAGGTCATGAGATCAAGGTAATGCATCTCGTCCAGCTTTTTAATGCTTAAAATGTGAGAGGGTAAGATACAGTAGGGGAAGGTAGAATCAAACAGAAGCAATAGGAAATGAAATGCGGGGCGTGTACGCATAGCCCTGATCAAGTACTATATGGCGGTCAGTGGGCTTCAAACCTACCCTCTCTCCACTGTTCCGTGCTGGGGGAGCTGGAACCCCACAACCCACATTTCTCCCTTGTCTCTGGCTCGTGGGTGCACTCGTAGAAGAGCACAAGGCTGGAAGACGAGGAAGCCACTGCTCCCAGCGTCCCTTCCTGTCAGCATCACCCAAGCAGTGGCCCTTTGGCCTGGTGGCCAGAACTCGTCTCCACCTTCTAGCTGCACTTCCAGAACCAGCCCCCTGGCGCCTCCTCTCCCTCCACCCCAGACTTAGCAGCAGGAACCAGTCAGTGCCTTTCTTCAGAGGTCTGGGTCCCACCTCCATAGGTTCCTTCTCCTGGCTGCTGGGTTCTGAGGACCCCGCCCTCCTCTCCTCTCTCTGATCTCTGGCCCCAGAGGCAGAAGCTGCTTTTTGCAGTCACTTACATGGTGACTCCCGTGTTCCTTTTACATTTTTTCAGCCCTCCAACACCTATTGAATCAATTCCCTATGCGAAATTCTCTCCGTGGAAATACTTCCTTTGGCTTCCTTTTGCCTGACGGCTGGACGCTGACAAATACGGGTTGTGAAGTGAAATATATCTCCTGTGAATGTCGATCCAGAGGGTTTAAGAAACACCATCTCAGAGGAGTGGGAGAGTCCTTCACCAAACAGTTGCCCTACGTGCCAAGGGTCCAGTCCTTCCACAGACGGGTGCTCTGTGTCTCAGGTCTGTGAAGAGCAGAGACCCAGTTCTGCCACAGCAACTGTCACCGTCGGACCCCAGGCCTAGCGCGGCCTTAAGAATCACTGGCGATGAGCTTACAGTTGCCTACCACAGTTTGGCTGGAACCCCACGCTTCATGTGGACTCTGACCTCTCTCAGATATGTAGAAATGCAGCTTTATTTTTAATTTTTGGGAATGTTTATTTTTGCGAGAGAGCGAGAAAGAGACAGAGTGCGAGTGGGAGAGGGGCAGAGAGAGAAGGAGACACAGAACCTGAAGCAGGCTCCAGGCTCCCAGCTGTCAGCAGAGAGCCCCATGCAGGGCTCGAACCGCCGAGCTGTGAGATCGTGACCCGAGCCAAAGTCGGAGGCTTAACCAACTGACCCACCCAGGCGCCCCGAAACGCAGCTTTTTAACTTGCTACCCTTAGCAAGTAGGGGGGGGGAACAAGAGTTAATGATGAAAAAGCAAGAAAGGGGTACCACAGACCTCACCAAGTGGGACCTGGTGAGGCCAAGAGAAGGATGAAAAAGACAGATTTTCAGGGTGGATTTTTTTCTCTCTCTGATGTTGCCCTTTCTCACAGGTCACATGAGGAGGTAATAGACAAGAGAAGGAAACGAAGAACCTTGTACCTATGTTTCTGCCATATCCAGCCCAAATCGGGCTTTTGCTCTATTTTATTCATGAACTTCTGCTTCAGTGCTCCCATTAGCAGTGAGGCACTCTTTAAAGACCAAAGCTATTAGGCCAGCCTCACTTAATCACCCATTCTTAATGAAAAGAACTGCTCTACTTTTGGGGAATTCAAAACATTTCTTACGAATGCCAAAATAAACACGGAACCTCTTGGCAGTCGCCTGTGGGGATTCTCCTTGCTTATGATTTTGTATTTCCTTATGCTAATTTAGAAATAGGAACAGGAAACCCAGGACTCGAGGCTGTTAAGCGGATTGGTAACACTCTGGAGTGTTGCGGGTACGTAACTCAATGAATGAATGTCGAGTCCTCCGTGATAGCTGGAGTAATAGTATTTTCATTGAGCACCGCAGGAAGTCATTGCCTCCACCCGGCGAGATGCTAATTCATTAGCACCTAACTGCGCGAGGACCTTACATTTAGCAGAGGAATCCATCACCGGACGTGAATTACTCAGGCAAATGTTGGCAAGTTACCTCGCTGGTGACGGGCAGAACGTTTTCTAGCGGGCTGAAAAGCATGGTACAAGGTAGCTGGCATGTCATAGAGGGAGAGCAGCTTGTGATCAGGTTTTCTATTTGGAGAAGGCCGTGCTGTGCCAAGCAACCCCAACCACAACACATTTAAAGTCTGAATGGGAAAAGGAGCGGTACATCTGGGATCCTATTTCCCCTTCCAAGAAGATACAAGTCACTCTAGACGGCTTCTCCTGGTTCCAGAATCCTTTTCCTGCCTGGTTTTTTTTTTTTTTTTTTTTTTTTTCTGTGTCCTGTTTTACTTCAACTGTAGGGGATTGAGAGTGATGGGCTTGGGAGGCAAATTCTATTTCCTCTCTTTCCGCTTGTTTTTCTGCTACATTTTAGGTCTTCCTCGTGATTTATGTGCATAAATGATGGCTTACATGAATCATTCCTAAACGGTTAACTACGCAAGCAAACTGTTCATCATCCAGTTCTCCGTGATAGCCTCTCCTTATGTTCACCAGGCTGCCTCACTCCTTTCTCAAATCCCACCGCAAATTTCACGTTTCTGAAAAGCCCTCTCTGACAGCTACAGTGAAGACTTCTAACAGCCCTTATTCAACCTCACCTCTGTCCCTTTTCCCCAGCTCACCAGTTAGCTGTTCTCACTATCTGACGGTGCAGTCACAATAAAATAAAGTAGGGACAGCAGACACATAAGTTTTGTACTGTTTCTTCCCTCTTGATCTGTGCCTGGATTTATGCCTTCCTGACAAATAAGCAGGTCGTTGTGTGTAAACATTACAACCTAAGTGAGAATTATAGAGAATTATATGGTCATACCTTGGAGATATTGTGGGTTTAGTTCCAGAACACCACAATAAAACGAGTATCACAGTAAAGCAAGTCAAATTAAATTTTTGCTTCCCCAGTGCATATAAAAGTTATATGTATACTATAATCTTTTAACTGTGCGATAGCATTGTATCTAAAAAAAAAAACAACAATGTACATACCTTAATTCAAAGATCCTTTATTGCTAAAAGATGAGTTTTCAGCAAGTCTTAGTCTTTTTTCTGGCAGAGGGTCTTGCCTCAATGTTGAGGGCTGCTGACTGATCACGGTGCTGGTTGCTGACGGTTGGGGTGGCTGTGGCAATCTCCCAAAATGAGACAACAGTGAGGTTTACCTATGTTTATACGTGGAGGGTTCGCTCAATCATTTTAATTGCTGCATAGGATACAGTTCATCCCTTTCCCACTGATGGACATTTCATTTCTTCCCAACCTTCACGTCCAGGTACGTCCGGGCTGCTGTAACAAAAATACCATAGGCCAGATGGCTCATAAACAACAGAAATTCATTTCTTCCATTTCTGGAGGCTGAGCAGTTCCAGGTCAAGTCACCAGCAGATTCAGTGTCTGGTAAGAGCTGGCTTCCTAGTCATTGACTGTGGTCTTCTTGCTGTGTCCCCATGTGGCAGAAGGGGACAGGGAGATCTCTGCGGTCTTCATGAGGACACCAGGCCCACTCATGAGAGCTCCACCCTCCTTACCTAATCACCTTCCAGAAGCCCCACCAAATACCATCACTTTGGGGGTTAGGGTTTCAACATACGAATTTAGAGGGGACACAAGCATTTGATCTGCAACATTCTACCCTTGGCCCCCCCAAGTCCATGTCTGTCTCACACGTCATCAACCCTAAACTCCAAAATCTCCTCTAAATCTCATCTAAATCAGGGGTGCCTGGCTGACTCACTTGGCAGAGTGTGCAACTCTTGATCTCGGGGTCATGAGTTTGAGCCCCATGTTAGGCATGGAGCCTACTTAAAATTTTTAGAAAAAAGTAATCATAAATAAATATTAATAAATAAATATCATCCCAGTCAATTATGGGTGAGACTTGAGATTCATCCTGAGGCCAATTCCTCTCCAGCTCTTGGCCCGCAAAACCGAACATACCCTGTGCTTCCCAAACATGAACTGGTGGGACAGGCCCCGGACAGACTTTCCCATTCCAAAAGGAAGAAATAGGAAAGAAGAAAGGAGGGAGGTCCAGAGTAAGTCCAAAACCCAGCGAGGCAAATTCCATTAGACCTTGAGACTAAAGAACAATCTATTTTGGCTTGATGCTCTACCCTTCACGTACACTGGGGTAGTGGTCCTGGCCTCCCAGCTTTTTTGGGCAGAAAATGGCTCCCAAAGCTTCCAATGGCTCTGCCCCCATGGCTTTGGATGGCCTCACCTGCCATGACTCCCCTGGGCACCACTCTTATGGCTCCAGGGTCCTATCCTTTGAAATATAGGTGAAGGCAGCCATGTCCCCAGCGATTGTACACACTGGAGGCAGTGCAGATACCACTCTCCCTTTCGGGACACGCAGGCGGGGGGCGGGGGTTGCGTGGGGGAGCAACCATTTAGCCCACACTGCACCTGGGCCCACTGGCTGCTTACCTGAGGCAGCCGGCTGAGGAGCACGGTTGGGGAGTGCGGTGGCCATCACACGGCGTGAAGTGAGGCAGTGCCCAGCAGCCCACACCGAGCTCCTGAAAGTGCCAGCAACCCCTCTTTTGCAACTGCCCCTCCCTGCCCTCCCACTCTGGGCCTGTGTGGGAATGGTAGGCCTGAGGATTCTGAATCACCTTGAGAGGAATTCTGAATCACCTTGGTCATTCCCGCAGCGTCTTGGAGAAAAGCACCTGGCTTCTGCCAACATGGCGGGGCTCCTTATCCAATGGTCACTTTGCGGCGCCCTACCCTTCTCTCCCAAACAGGCTTTCTCCTTCTTTTCGACAGGAACAGATGGGAGAATTGCCCAAATATTTAAGTTCTGATTGCTTTTTTTATTAACAGTTCCATCTTTAAGTCATTTCTCTCTTGTTGAATTTTACTGTGAGCCGTCAGGAAGAACCAGTCTGCTTCTGCAACACTTTGCTTAGAAACTGCTTCAGTCACGGGGCGCCTGGGTGGCTCGGTCTGTTACGCCTCCAACTCTTGGTTTCGGCTCAGGTCATGATCTCGTGGTTTGTGAGTTCGAGTCCCACATCAGACTCTCTGCGCTGATAGTGCAGACCCTGCTTGGGATTCTTTCTCTCCCCTCTCTCTCTGCCCCTCCCCTACTCGTGTGCCCCCCCCCCCCAAATAAACAAACTTAAAAAAAGAAAGAAACTGCTTCAGCTATGTATCCAATTTCATTCCTAGAGTGAAAGGATTTCAATCTTAAATAGAACCAGAAGATATGAAATGCAGAATCTCAAGAATGTACCCTCAGAAGAATGGAACTTAAGAACCAAGAGACTGATTTCCATTAAATGCCCGATTTACCCAAGACCAAGACTCACCGCCTCACCAACGAACATCCAACAAGAATCTCTCTCCCCTTTCTCAAGCCAGTAAACTTACTGCTCGGACTCTGGCTCAACCTCCCCTTCATTGCACTCCTTGCCCATAAATATTGAAATATTCTCCCTCGATGCTGACTGGACCAGCCTAGAGCTTGCACTGCCCAAGTTGTATCCCTCTGCTATTCCCAACTCAGTTTTAGGTCAAGACAACACACTTCTCTGTGGGTCAGGAATCCAGGCACGGTTCATCTGGGTCCTCCACTTCAGAGTGTCTCCTGAGGCTTCAATTGAGGTGTTGGCCAGGGCTGGGGTCTCTTCTGGGAAGAGCTCTCTTGGCTGGGAAAAACCTACTTCCAAGCTTACTTGGTTGTTGGCAGGATTCAGCTCTTTGCAGGCAGTTGGACTGAGAGCCTTAATTCCTTGCTGACTGTCGGCCAGAGGCTACCTTCAGTTGTCTGCTATCTGAGCCTTTTCACAGGACAGCTCATAACATACCAACTTGCTTTGTCAAAACCAGCAGAGGTGAGACTTTGAAAGCAAGACTTGATGGTCAGAATCTTCAGTACTATCTCTTCATGGATAATAATATTCATGGATAGTATTCTTGAATATTAACCTACTCATCTTGAGTATTCTATTGGTTAGAAGCAAGTCACAGGTCCCACCCCATAATCAAGGGGAGGGATTACCCAGACGTGTGAATGTCAGGAGGTAGGGATTATCATGGGCCATCTTAGAGTTCATCTGTCGTAGGCAGGCATAATAGTTAAGAATATTGGTTAGCCTGTCAATTAACAGCAAAAGAAACAACAGATGTTGGCGAGGAAGTGGAGAAAGGGGAACCCTCTGCTGCACCTTTGGTGGAAATGCCAACTGGTGCAGCCACTCTGGAGAGCAATATGGAGGTTCCCCAAAAAACTACAAATAGGGGTGCCTGGGTGGCTCAGTCGGTTCAGGTCACGATCTCGCAGTTCATGAGGTAGAGCCCCACTTCAGACTCTGTGCTGACAGCTCAGAGCCTGGAACCTGCTTTGGATTCTGTGTCTCCTCTCTCTGCCCTTTGCTTCCTCTCTGTCTCTCTCTCTCTCTCAAAAATAAATAAACATTAAAAAAAAAAAAACCTAAAACTAGAACTACCCTACGATCCAGCAATTGCACTACTAGGTATTTACCCATAGGATACAAAAATACAGATTCGAAGGGGCACGTGCATTCTGATGTTTATAGCAGCATTATCAACAATAACCAAACTGGGGCGCCTGGGTGGCTCAGTCGGTTAAGCGTCCGACTTCAGCTCAGGTCACAATCTCACGGTCCGTGAGTTCGAGCCCCGCGTCGGGCTCTGGGCTGATGGCTCAGAGCCTGGAGCCTGCCTCCGATTCTGTGTGTCTCTCTCTCTCTGACCCTCCCCCGTTCATGCTCTGTCTCTCTCTGTCTCAAAAATAAATAAATGTTAAAAAAAAATTAAAAAAAAAAACAAAACAATAGCCAAACTATGGAAAGAGCCCAGATGTCCATCAAGTGATGGATAGAGAGGATGTGGTGTATATATGATTGAATATTACTCAGCCATCAAAAAGAATGCAGTCTTGCCATTGGCAACGACATGGATGGAGCTAGAATGTATTATGCTAAGCGAAATAAGTCAATCAGAGAAAGACAAGTACCATATGATTTCACTCAAGTGTAGAATTTAAGAAACAAAACAAATGAACATATGGGAAGGGGGTGGGGAAGAGGAGAGAGGGAAATAAACCTCAGGAGACTCTTGATTATAGAAAACAACTGAGGGTTGGTGGAGGCAGGTGGGTGGGAGATGGGCTAGATGAGTAATGAGTATTAAAGAAGACACTTGTGGATGCCTGGGTGGGGCTCAGTCTTAAGGGTAAGCATCCAACTCTTGATTTCAACTTAGGTCATGATCTCACATTTTGTGAGATTGAGCCCCACGCTCAGTGTAGAGCCTGCTTGCTCTCCCTCTTCCCTTCCCTGCTCACAAGTATGCGTGTTCTCTCTGTCTCGAAATAGATAAAGAAACTTTCAATAAGTAAATAAATAAGGCACTTGTTATGATGAGCACTCAGTGTCCTACGTAAGTGACGAATCACTGAATGCTACTTCTGAAATCAATATTGCACTGCATGTTAACAATTAAAATTTAAGTAAAAAGTAAAAAAAAAAAAAATAAAACAGAATATGGGTTAGCCTGTCATTACAAACCCAAATAATGGTGGGCCCAACTAGACTAGAGATTTATTTCTCCCTCATTTGGAGGTCCGGATACATGTACAGGGCTGGTATGGTAGTTCACAATCATCAGAGACCCGTGCTCCTTTTATCTATTCCTCTGCCATTTACAACATGTGGATCCTATCTCATCCTACAAGATAGCTGCTCTAACACCTGCCGCCATGTTGTTTTCCAGCCCCTCAAGTCCATTCTACGTACCGCGGCTAGAATAATGGTACCAAAATGCAAATTTAATCATGTCATCCCTCGGCGTAGAAACCAGTGGCACTTTCAGCCTACAGTAGAGCTCCTCAAACTTTTTTTTAACCATAAATCCCTGTACTCAGTACAGACATACATATACATGCACATCACACACACACACACACACACACACTCAAACGTGTATCTCCAACACCTGTAAGTTTCATGAAGCAAAACACACTCTTACTACTACTCTGATATTTCCTATTCTATTTCTTTTCATCGAATTCATGAACTACTAATGGATGTGGGCAAACACAGGCCTATGGGGCGGTGACCTGTTTGCTTTCTCCCTGCACTCCAAACCCCTCCTGCTCCAGACCTATATACCTCCTCCTTTCGTCCATAACCACCTTTCCCAACTGGCCTTCTCACCTTCCCAGCCCCGCCATACTTTTCAAGAATCAGCTCAGGCATTGCTTCTGGAACCCATTCCTTGGTGCCCGGTCCCTTTCCGTGAGCCCCGTAGCACTCTACGTCTCCCCCATCATAGCACTCAGGCTGATTCCTCTCCTCTGTTCACATCTCTGCTCCCCCCTAAGCCACTTCCTTGAGAATGGGGACTATGACTAAGGTTGACATATCCTCAGCCCTTGCGTAGTGCCTGACATAAAGTCAAAACCTAATAAATGTTTCTTGTGTGAATAAGTAAATGAATGCATGTCACAGGGAAAGAAGTTGCTGCCAACATTTACTGAAAATCTAGTCTATGTAAGTGTGGTGCTAGAGAGAATCATGAAAAAGATAGCAGAAGTTGACAGTGATGAATTTTAAAAAAGGTATAAATGCCCAGAGTTCATAAATAAGGAGAGTCTTTATATCTACAACTAAGTGCCATCAAGTGTCTCACTGACAATGGATTGAGTGGTGTTAGGTGGCATTGAAAGACCCCGTTTCTTGCATCCCTTCTCTTAATCCATTTCCTGTTTCATCTCCTACGAGAAAACTCAGACGTCCCTCAGACGTCTCTCTCCTAACCCGGGCTTATTCTCCGACAGTGAGGCCCAGTGTAGAGCAAAGGAATAGAGCGCTATCCATGTGATTTTTTTTTTCAATTTTTTTTTTAATGTTTCTCACTTTTGAGAGAGAGAGAGACTAAGCCGGGAAGGGGAAGAGAGAGAGGGAGGCACAGAATCGGAAGCAGGCTCCAGGCTCTGAGCTGTCAGCACAGAGCCCGACGCGGGGCTCGAACTCACAGACCGTGAGACCGTGACCTGAGCCGAAGTCAGCCGCTCAACCGACTGAGCCACCCGGGCGCCCCGAATAGCCATGTGATTTTTGATCAAGTACCCCACGTGACTAATTCAGGGCCTTTCAACACAGGCCCAGGGAGCCAAAATGAGGTAATATGACGTGTTACAGACTTCGAGGGTGGTTAAGGACACACACAGCAGCTGCTGCAGCTGCCTTCATGAGCCAGAAAATTCAGGAGTTCAGCAGGAAGGGAAGTGTGAATCCAAAATGGATGCAGGGTCTCGCTTCCAGACACTTCTTTGACTCTGGGAGACCTGGTCTTCTCAGGTCAGTTCTGGATTCCTGGCTGGTGAATTCATGAATAAATCAGGCCAAAAACATACGCAGGCGACACGGAAAAGAATAAGATATTACAAGGCAACAACTTACACTTTGGGGCTAATTTAAAATCCCAGATGCAGGGATGCCTGGGTGGCCCAGTCGGTTAAGCATCCAACTTCGGCTCACAGTTCATGAGTTCGAGCCCCATGTCGGGCTCTCTGCCCTCAGCTCCCCTCCCTTTGTCTCTGTCTTTGCCTCTCCTCCCAATCACGCTTGTGCCCACATTTTCTCTCTCTCTCTCTCTCTCTCTCTCAGATTAAAAAAAAAAAAAAAGTAGCATTATCTCTTTTGATCCCAGAGCAGCCCTGTGAGGGAGGTCCAAGTATGATCCCATTTTATAGATGAGGAAACTGAGAGGTTAAAGCGACTGTCTATGGGTCACACAGCGAGTAAGTAACTAGAATTGTATGGAATTCTAATTCATAATACTATTGATCTGTTACAAGGGAACCACAATCAGAAGGCTGGATTCTAACCCCAGCACTGCCAGCTGCTTAGCTGTGTCATCTCGGAATGTCATTCAGCCTTTTTGAGCCACATTTTCTCATCTACAAAAAATGCACGCAGTAATACCTTCCCTATCTGCCTGGGGCAGTGGGGGGGGGGGATGCTTATGGGGACAGAACCCGGGGTACGTGTGAAAGTGCTTTATAACTGGTTTGGTAATACACAGATGTCTGATCTTAGCAATCTTTTTCGGCAAAATAATGAGAATACTTGTTACCATCTTTTTACTTTGGCAGTGCCTTTTACTGCGGTCGTTCAATAATTTTGCAGCATACTATTGCCTTTGTGACACCCCTGCGGCCCCCGTCCCCCACAGGTGCACCTGCAGCAGGCCGATGGGGGAGGAGAAGCTTTCTTCTCAGAGGGGCTTTAGGGCAGCAAATTCTCAACGTTGTAGCACGTTAGCGTCACCCGGAGCACGTTAAATACGCGCCTGCCTCGACCCCACCGTGACCAATGAAAATTTTAATGGGGGTGGGTGGTAGTGGAGACGGGACTGGGCATCGGGATTTTTTGACGGTCCCCAAGTGGTTCCAGTGTGCAGCTAAGATCGGGAAGCACTGCTGTAGAGACTACGGATGTGCTCCAGAGATGGCGGTACCTGAGCAGAGTGGGTCCGAGGGTCGCTTGGGAAAGAGGTCCAGGCGTTGGACCTTGAAGCACAAAGATCCTAGGGCCCTTCCATCACCTATGCAACTGACCTCCTTTCTACAGCCACTGTCAGGAGAAAGCAGCCCAAGCAGTACAGAGCCCCCGCCCTCGTCACTGTTTCTCTACTAAAATCTGCCTCCCCAAAACATTCCACAGTATGTTCCCATGTCAAGGACTACTCACCTATGAACTCCCTCCTCGTACCAGAAATGAGGAAACAAAATCAAGAAAAGGATTCGATTTGGGGGAGAATCCCTCTTTTAGATCTGGGCACCACAAGCAAGGGACATTTCTCTTAAGCTGATCCCACTGGAAATTACTTCGAGATGAATTACATAGTCTCGTTTGATCGATTCTCTCCCAAGACTGGAAACGATTTGGTAGGAGGAAACTCCTGCTACAAGACCTGGAGATTTCAATAATGAAGCGGTTTATCTCTCATCTGAGGAGAGTTTATAGTCCACAGCATAGCCTGGAGACAAATACCCAGCCTCTGGGACCCCACAAAGGCAGTAATTAGGCGGCATTTTATTGTGATGCGATGGGTGTGCGAAAGAAGGAGCCAGGCTACTCTCAGGGGCTTTGGAACCAAATTGGCTTCCTGGAGAGCCAACAGAAGAAAACTGGCAACCTAAAAATATTTAAAGAGCGTAGGACCCCCAAGGGAAAATTTCCAACTATTGAAGTGAAAAAGACTGAGCATTTGCTAAGTCCAAAAAGGAGCTTTTTAATGAAAAACACAGCAAAGTGCACAGACTTTGGGCAAGGATCTTAAAAACATAATAATTAAGGTCATACCAACATAGAATAATCAAACCGGAGACTTTGTATTTTCTTTATAAGGACATAAGAGAAAGTATCTAAAAATAGGCTCCACAGATAATGATCCCTTCTTTCTCCCAAGTTCGTGAGGTTACAACACCTTCACTGTACAGAAGATAGGCTCCATCTCACCATTTGTCAGTCATAAACCTGAACTTGATCTCAAGATCTTTTTCTCTGGGCTGTAATTACAATTCTGTTACTTATTCCTCAACACAGCCTACATCTCACATGCTCCTTATAGGAATGATATGCAGTGGGTGCTATGGTTAAGGAAGCTCTCAGGCACCAGGCTCAGCTGCCTGGCCCAAGCTGTCTGACCTTGGCAATGACTTCACCTCTTTGCGTCTTGGTTTCCTTGGCTGTATAGTGGGGATAACGATAGTACCAGCCAGACTCACGGTGCCTGACACACAGCGAGAACTCAAAAAACAATTGCTGTTATTATCACTGCACTTTCCTTTTCCCTTAGTGCCTGTAAAAATATTTAACCTATTTTAAAAACAAAAAGCAAGACACATGGGCTAACAAAGGATTGTTTTCAGATTTGTGGGTTTATATTTATGTGGAACGTCTCAACAAGCCATCGAGTTACACATTTAGGGTATTGTTTTTTTATTACAAGCAATTCTACATCCAGAAAGTATTCTACAATGTGGTCCCTGATCTCGAGGTTTTGTTAGTTGGGAAGAGGCACAGACGCAGATATAGGGTTCACGTGGGGAGAGACCAGAAGCAGGGAGAAAAGTTGGACGACTTTTAGTAATCACCTAGGTATGAGGTGATGAGGTCCTGGACCAAGGTGGGGGCATTGAGAACACAAAGTGACAGGCATGAGAGATACGACACAGATTTGTCCCCTTCACCCCATTCTCATAGCCTAAATGCTCCCTGGACTCAGCCTTTGTTATCCGAGCACAGGAGGCCAAATTCAGATGCATTCCCGAGCTTTCCAGGCATGTCTGGGCTCTGGGGATTCTCTAGCTCCCTTTCTTGGGTACTAGAGCATGAAGGCTCTGTGGCCTCAGGAAGCTATTCTTGTGTCCTAGTGGACTGTCTCATCCTAATTCCCACGTGCTCCCTCTTGCCCTTCTATCTAGACAGTAAGACAAAATCGTAGTCATTTCTTGCTCCTTCTGAAGGTTATACGGTATTCCCAATTGTGCGGGGCTTTTTAAATTATTTGAAATTATCTTTGAATTTTTTAACGTTTACTTCTTTTTGAGAGACAAAGAGACAGCATGAGTTTGGGGAGAGGTAGAGAGAGAGGGAGACACAGAATCCCAAGCAGGCTCCAGGCTCTGAGCTGTCAGCACAGAGCCCAACGTGGGTTTCGAGCTCACGAACCGTGAAATCGTGACCTGAGCTGAAGTCAGACGCTCAGCCAACTGAGCCACCCAGGCGCCCCTGTGTTAGTGAATACTTTTAAATTAATACGTCATTAGTAAATCAGAACGTAGGTTAAAAAGGTCACAAAAGTATACTTTTTAAATGAACGCAGTTTACCGTACCTAAATTATTCCTTGATAAGTTGAAAAGAAAAACAAGCAGGTTTACTGAACATACGAAACAGTGACAATCACAGATCGAAAGCCAAGTAAAAAAAAACTCAACTGACTAGTTACTTTACTCCCAAGGTCTTTATTTTTTATTTATTTTTTTATTTTTTTTTTTGAGAGAGAGAGAGAGAAAGAGAGAGGGAGACAGGCAGAGAGAGGATCTCAGGCAGGCTCCGTGTTATTAGGGCAGAGCCCAACTCAGGACTCCAACTCACAAACCATGAGATCATGACCTGAGCCGAAATCAAGAGTCGGTCGCTCAACCAACTGAGCCACCGGGGCGCCCCCAGTCCCAAGGTATTTGCCATTGGTCCAGAAGGCTAGACATTTGTTACGTGTGGGATAATATACCTCACATTGTATCGTGGGGTCATCCCTTATGCAAGATTAACAAAATGAAAAAGCAGAACATCCAACTTCTTATTTCTGATGAAACTGCAACCATCCGCTTTTTCTTAACACCCCATTGAAGTAGATACGGTTGTGCCCTGGGTAGTAGTTTAAAGAGATGATTAGTCGCGGTAACCTCTTAAAATGCCTTTGAACTCGGCAAGTCACACGCAGCTTGGTGCTTTCTGTGTCGAATTTAATGATGGAGACAGTGACACGTAGAGGCCCCCCCCCCCCTTGGAGTGGTCTCCTGGTGGGCAGCATGAGTGTCACCTGGGCGTGTGATGCTCGAACCCCACCCAACACCTTCTGAACCAGAGTGGGAGGGGCCCGGGTCCCTGTATGCCGCGGTCCACACAGCAGGTGGGAGCAGAAACCTAATGAAAAATAGGCATAGTTTTATAGTCACATACCTCTTCGGGCAGAAGAGTCTCCTAACTATTTTTGAGCTTTAGAACTTACGGTTTTCCAGTCAACGTTCCACAACACTGGCGTACCTTTAGGACTATCTTACGGCAATCTCCAGGAAGAGGAGGAAGAAGAGGGTGTGAGTGGGAAGGACCTGATTTATATTCTGGCCCAAGCACTGAGAAACACGCACCTCGCTCTTTTCCTCACGCCGCCATCACTTGGGGGAGTGAGAGCACGCTTTAGATTAAAAATGGTTCAAACCGACTTGGCCATAAATTGGCATTCTCATGCATCTTAAAAAGCACGCGCCTTCCGAGACACTTGGCTCCTAGAATCTAATCATGGCAGACACTCCCCTCACCCCCCACCCCCAGCCCCGTGTTGGAGTCGCGCGGCCTCTGCTTTGCTATCTGTGGTTGTCAGGTGCACTACCTCCCGTGCAGGCCATGTTCAACCACACCTACAGCCGCCTCTCACAGGGTGCGTGCCGTGCTGTGAGCGTGGGCTCTCCCGCCCCACGGCCGCCTTCTCTATCCATGAGTCTCAGCTCAAATGCTTGGTCCTCCGGAAGCTCTTCCAGAATCGCCCAGGCAGATTCACTCCCTTTGTACACAAATCCATTATAGCCATTATATTTTCTGTATTTTTTAAATATTTATTCATTTTTTTTTAACTTTCTATTTATTTTTGAGAGACAGACCGTGAACAGAGGAAGGGCAGAGAGAGAGGGAGACACAGAATCCGAAGCAGGCTCCAGGCTCCGAGCTGTCGGCACAGAGCCCGACGCGGGGCTCGAACTCACAAACCGTGAGGTCACGACCTGAGCTGGAGTCGGACGCTTAACCGACTGAGCCATCCAGGCGCCCCTATTTATTTATTTTGCGAGAGAGACAGTGCAAGCAGGGGCAGAGAGAGAGAGGGAGAGAGAGAGAATCCCAAGCAAGCTTCAAGCTGTCAGCACAGAGCCCAAGACAGAGCTCAATCCCACGAACCGTGAGATCATGACCTGAGCAGAAATTATGAGTCGGATGCTTCACTGAATGAGCCACCCAGGCGCCACTCTCATAGCGTATGTTTATACTCCAATTTCTCTCTCCATTGGACTACATCCCTTAAGGACAGGAGTGATGTCTTACCTTTTGCGGGCTCAGCAGCTGGTTTATTGCCCCATAACAAAGTAGTGTTTAATGAATACATCATATGAATAATTGAATGAATGAACGAGTGAATGAATTATACCTAAATGAAGTTCTACAGAAGCATAGAGAGGGCAGCTATAACCACTGACTAGCCACACCAAGGAGACAGCATCTGAGCTCGGTATTAAAGGGCAAATCTGATTTTTAGGAAGGGAAAGGGAAATAAGAATCACAAACAGAAGAAGGGCACGAACAAAGTCATGGGGGTGGGAAATAGGGCAGCCTTCCCAGAAAGCAACGAATACTCTACGTCCAGCAGCAGACAGACATTAAAAAGGAAGAAGCCGGGGCTGACACTTAGACCAGGATAATGTGTGAAGAGCTTAGGCTTTATTCTGGACATAGTGACAAACCATGAGGGGCGCCTGGGTGGCTCGGTAGGTTGAGCGTCTGACCTCAGCTCAGGTCACGATCTCGTGGTTTGTGAGCTCAAGCCCCAAAGGGAGCTCGCTGCTGTGAGCACAGAGCCCGCTTCGGATCCTCTGTCTTCCTCTCTCTCTGCCCCTCCCCAGCTCACGCTCTCCCTTTCTCTCTCCAAACTAAATAAACATTAAAAAAAAAAAAAAAAGAATCATGAGGGAACTTTGATACGTGATCAGATAGGTGACTTCCCTGGAGATCGGTTAGGAGGAAATTGCCGCCGTCCAGGGATTTATAGTTATAGCTGATAAAGCACAGCAAGAGTGGAACAAAGCAAACAAGGGAAACCTGAGGGACCTTTTGGAAATAGGAGCGACCCGTTGAATGTGGGAAGCGAGGGACCCGTGCGGCTGAAGACTGACCTGAGCCCTCTGACCTGGTGACTTGAGTGCAGGCTCAGACAGCACCGCCCGCGAGGGCCATCTCGTCTTCACGAGCAGGGTTTTGGTGGACGCCTGGCACTCACTTAGCGTGCAGCCGGGGGCACTGAGCAAACATGCCTCGCCAGAATTCATGTTCCTTATGCGCACCAAATACATTAAAAAGGGGAAATATTACAATCCTTATGACGAATGTCTTTTTCAGAGACTCTCTGAGCGTTTCTTAGACTCCCAGCATGTTTTTCAACCACAGATGGATTCACAACCCCTTCAACCGTCTCGTTCAACCTGTCCACCCACCAAACTGACCCCTGCCCCTCCATAAACGGAAATCACCTTGACGATCGTGTGTGTTGGGGGGGGGGGGGGGGGTGGGGCGAGACAGGCAAGTGCTTGGTATTTTTACTTTTTTGGAAGGGAGCGCTATGACAGTTTCAGCCCACCGAAAAGAAATCCAAAACAGTAAAACGGGCTGAATGTTTTTCTCCGGTAGAAGAAAAGAAAGCAAACCTACTACAGGTAAATTGAAATCCTCAAATAGACCCGCAACGCATCGCTGAGACATTCTTGGGATAATGGCTTAGTTAGACCGGGGCCACAAATCTTTACATTTCTTCACTCGCCTGGCAGGACTAATGAGATTTTATGGCGGGCAGGCTGTTTATCCCTTGGGTGACATTGGCAAGAACAACTATATCTTTATTAGTTAAGACTTTTCTGCACTACAGCTTTTTTCCCCACCAAAGACTGCCCCAGCCTGGATCACAACACACACAACACGTAAGAACTTCATTTCTTCGTATAAACACTCCACCGCCCCCTTCTGTTGTTTGGCTCCAATCCTTCTTTCCTAACGTCACGTCACTCCGTCAAAGGGGCTGGCAGAAAAAAATGGATCAATGGAAAAGGGAAGAAAAGGTTTCAAGGGGACCTGCAAAGAGATATAGGGCTGACAGCTCCACTTCTAGAACATTCGGTGTGCCCCAAAGCCATTAGGAATAGAGCTGCAGACCCTCTGTTACCGGCAGTACAGGCAGGGCTCTGCTCCCATCAGCAGTGGCAAGAGATAAGAGCACGGTGACCTCCACTTCCCTCTGGGAAAAGGATTCGACCCCTTTTGTGGTTTTCTTCCGCACTTAATTAGCATCCATATACACGCAAACAGACAAACTCACATATTTGACAATTGCCATCACAAATGCCTACAATGAAGTATCCATCCTACCTTTGTGACTAGGAAAGGGGCCCCAGGCCTCAGACCAAAGGATAGGGGAGAAATTGCCCAGCCAGAGTCAACGCACAGGTTCTATTTTGGGATAAGGCGGAATAAACACACTCCACCCTGCTTCTCCCGTTGAACGCAGCTAGAATAGATGGACACAATGCACGGAGCAGCTCTATGAGGTCTTTTTAAAAAGGAAAGAGTAGGGGTGCCTGGGTGGCTCAGTCGGTTAAGCGGCCGACTTCGGCTCAGGTCATGATCTCGCGGTCTGTGAGTTCGAGCCCCGCGTCGGGCTCTGTGCTGACAGCTCAGAGTCTGGAGCCTGTTTCAGATTCTGTGTCTCCCTCTCTCTCTGACCCTCTCCCGTTCATGCTCTGTCTCTCCCTGTCTCAAAAATAAATAAACATTAAAAATAAATAAATAAATAAATAAATTAAAAAAAAAAAAGGAAAGAGTAGCCGGTCATCTGGGGAAGAAAACAAGAATTCAAAGAACCTTTAAACTGGCTGTGGACTTAATGTTTTTTTTCCCTTTGGTGTCCCCTAGACAGGACTCAAGGCAGACTGAACCCCAAAAGGAGACACCCCTGTGGACAGAGAGAACTGAGTAGAAGCCTACTAGCTCAGGTTCAAGATGTGAGAAAGAAGTCTTCTGGCAGTGACAGCGGCAGCACGGAAGGTCCACGGCATAGAAAATGCCAACGAAGGGGAATCTTCCTCTCCAGTTAAAGGAGGGGTTGTCCAAGGACCATGCTCTTTTCCTCTCCGTGTGTACCCACCGCTTGGCCCAGGACATGGGAGAGTCACAGGAATGGCACAGAGTAGATTAAATAAAACAGCAGCTTTCTAGATGGATGAACCCAAAGGAGAACGTGCAGGAAACTGGAAAATACAGGGAGATCAGGGAGAGAAAGGAGTTTGGAAAAAACAACGCCATAAAGTTCTTTGCTAATTCGGGGGGGTCTCACCCCAAGCTCCGCACGCTTAGATTTGATCACATACAGCATACAAAGAGTCTGAGAACTGAACTAACAGATACGCCACCATCCGGATCCCAGACTGACCGTGAGATGGTGGGCGCTCAGGAGAAATCTAAACACTACCGCAAAGACTTTGCAAATGGAACTGATGGTGGAACCACAACCCACAGAAATCTGGTCAGAACTTGCAGCCTAAGCCCGACTGTGTCAATTGTCTGCTTAAAAAAAAAAAATTCAACATTCTCTGCAGGATTTACGTAAGATCCAGTATTGGGGCACCTGGGTAGCTCAGTTGGCTGAGCGTCCGACTTCGGCTCAGGTCATGATCTCACGGTGTGTGAGTTTGAGCCCCGCGTCGGGCTCTGTGCTGACCGCTCAGAGCCTGGAGCCTGCTTGGGATTCTGTATCTCCCTCTCGCTCTGCCCCACTCCCACTTGGGCTCTGTCTCCCTCTGTATCTCTCTCCTTCAGAAATTAAATAATTAATTAATTAATTAATTAATTAAGATCAAGTATCTCGTAACATAATACTCAAAATGTCCATGATATGTAATGTTAAATCTATTTACTTTAAGTTTCTGTTTTTAAATTTATATTACCATTTATAGATTCAGTTTGGAAGCATTTTGAATGTAGTAATACTTATTTTTAAGCTACTGTTGAATAGAGGTGCCTGGATGGCTCAGTTGGTAGAGTGTGCAACTCTTGTTCTCAGAGTTGTAAGTTCGAACCCCATGTTGGGTGTAGAGATTACTTAAAATAAAATCTTTAAGAAGAAAAAAAGCTGCTATTGAATATGTGAACATTAATACTAAAAAAAAAAAAAAGTCCATGAAATGATCCAAAAATTCTTGGCATATAAACCAGGAAAGTCTCAACTCACATGGGAAAATACAACTGATGGATGTCAATGCCAAGATGATACAGATGTGAAACTTATCTGATAAAGATTTTAAAGCAACTATTATAAAGAATGGTCCAAGGAAAAATAAACATTCTAGAAAGGATCTGCAAAAAATAACAAGACAAAACAAAACAAACACCTCAAACAGATATTATAGAACTGAAAATACAATAATACAAATTTAAAACTCACTGATTGGGCTCAAAAGCAGAATGGACATAAAAACAGAGGGAAGAGTCAGTCAACTTGAAGACAGAGCAATAGAACTGCTCCCATCTTAACAAGAGAGAATAGAGATTGAAAAAGAAAGAATACAACTTCAGGGTCCTGTGGAACAATTATACAAAGTCTCATACTTGTGTCATCAGAGTCCCAGAAGGACAGAAGAAAGAGTCTGATGTAGAAAAATACTTGAGAAGTGTCTTTCTTTAAAACTTCCCAAATTTTCATGAAAAGATGCTCAATGTCGCTCCTCATCAGGGAAATACAAATCAAAACCACACTCAGATATCACCTCACGCCAGTCAGAGTGGCCAAAATGAACAAATCAGGAGACTACAGATGCTGGCGAAGATGTGGAGAAACGGGAACCCTCTTGCACTGTTGGTGGGAATGCAAATTGGTGCAGCCACTCTGGAAAACAGTGTGGAGGTTCCTCAGAAAATTAAAAATAGACCTACCCTATGACCCAGCAGTAGCACTGCTAGGAATTTACCCAAGGGATACAGGAGTACTGATGCATAAGGCACTTGTACCCCAATGTTTATAGCAGCACTCTCAACAATAGCCAAATTATGGAAAGAGCCTAAATGTCCATCAACTGATGAATGGATAAAGAAATTGTGGTTTATATACACAATGGAGTACTACGTGGCAATGAGAAAGAATGAAATATGGCCCTTTGTAGCAACGTGGATGGAACTGGAGAGTGTGATGCTAAGTGAAATAAGCCATACAGAGAAAGACAGATACCATATGGTTTCACTCTTATGTGGATCCTGAGAAACTTAACAGAAACCCATGGGGGAGGGGAAGGAAAAGAAAAAAAGAGGTTAGAGTGGGAGAGAGCCAAAGCATAAGAGACTCTTAAAAACTGAGAACAAACTGAGGGTTGATGGGGGGTGGGAGGGAGGGGAGGGTAGGTGATGGGTATCGAGGAGGGCACCTTTTGGGATGAGCACTGGGTGTTGTATGGAAACCAATTTGACAATAAACTTCATATATTGAAAAAAAATAAAATAAATAAAATAAAACTTCCCAAATTTAGCAAAAGGCATAAACCTGTAAATTCAAGAAGTTCAGCAAATCTCGAGTAGGATACACCCGAGAAATACATGCCCAGACACATCATAATCAAACTGCTAAAACTAAAAACAAACAAAAATCATGAAAACAATCTGAGAAAAGGCAACGTATTATTTATGGGGGAGCAACAATCAAATAAACGGCTGTGGAATTCTCATCGGGAACCAGAAGCCGGAAACCGTTGGGGGTGAGAAGGCAGCTGAAGAGCAATGTGAATGTGCTGGAAGAAAAGCAATTGGCATCCACCAGCATTCTATATCCCAAGACAATAGCTTTCAGGAATAAAGGTAAAACAACAACAACAACAACAAAAGCATTCACAGGGCGCCTGGGTGGCTCAGGAGTTTAAGTGTCTGACTTCGCCTCAAGTCATGATCTCACAGTTCATGGCTTCTAGCCCCACTTCGGGCTCTGTGCTGACAGCTCGGAGCCTGGAGCCTGCTTCGGATGCTGCATCTCCCTCTCTGTCTGCCCCTGCCCTGCTCATGCTCTGTCTTTCTCTCTCAAAAAATAAACATTAAAAAATTAATTAATTAATTAATTAATTAACGCATCCTCAGATGAATGAAAAATTAAGAGGGTTTTTTTGACAGCAGACACGCTCTAGGAGAACTGATAAAAGAAAGATCTTCAGACAGTGGCACCTGGCTGGCTCAGTTAGTAGAGGGTGCGACTCTTGATTTTGGGGTTGTGAGTTTGAGCCCCATGTTGGGTGTAGAGAAGAAAGAAAGAAAGAAAGAAAGAAAGAAAGAAAGAAAGGAGGGAGGGAGGGAGGGAGGGAGGGAGGGAGGGAAGGAAGGGAGGAAAGAAGGAAAGACCGAAGGAAGGAAAGAAGGAACGGAGGGAGGGAGGGAGGAAGGAAGGAAGGAAGGAAGGAAGGAAAGACCGAAGGAAGGAAAGAAGGAAGGAGGAAGGAAGGAAGGAAGGAAGGAAGGAAGGAAGGAAGGAAGGGAGGGAGGAAAGAAGGAAAGACCGAAGGAAGGAAAGAAGGAACGGAGGGAGGGAGGGAGGGAGGAAGAAAGGAAGGAAGGAAGGGGGGAAAGAAGGAAAGACCGAAGGAAGGAAAGAAGGAAGGGAGGGAGGAAGGAAAGAAGGAAGGAAGGAAGGAAGGAAGGAAGGGAGGAAGGAAGGGAAGAAAGAAGGAAAGACCGAAGGAAGGAAAGAAGGAAGGGAGGGAGGAAGGAAGGAAAGAAAGAAGGAAGGGAGGGAGGAAAGAAGGAAAGACCGAAGGAAGGAAAGAAGGAAGGGAGGGAGGGAGGGAGGGAGGGAGGAAGGAAGGAAGGAAGGAAGGAAGGAAGGAGAGAGAAGAAGGAGAAGGAGGAAGGAAGGGAGGAAGGAAGGAAGATCTTCACACAAAATTACCCTGCATGCAGGAAGCTGGACTCAAAGGTTATGTACTATACCAGTTTCATTTATATGATACTTCCAGAAAGCTAGAACTATGGTTCTGGAGAATGGATCAGTAGTTTCCAGGAGCCGGGGGTGGGATGAGGGTGTGAATAAGGTGGGAGAGCACGAGGGAATCCTGGGCTGACAAAGATGTGTGTATGCTGATTGTGATGGTGCTTACACAAATCTCTGCATATAGTAAAATGCACACACCACTACAGCCACATACATGGAGTCGGTGTTGCTACCTACTAAATTTTCTTAAGTGGACAAATCGAGACGTTGGTCCCTACGAAATTTCGAGTCTTTGAGGGACACTCTAAGCTTCACCATCTCCCTTGGATGCGTGCTTGTGAGGGTCATCTCTGCATCACGGCCATGGTCAATATCAGGCTGTTCCTGCCGCCCTTGCGTGCAACTAATACCTGAATTGACCTCTGCACCGGCCCCACTACCAGCTCAAGCACAGAGAATGTTACGTGCTCGAGCTGAACAATGAGTAAAAAGTGAGTCATTCTGTGGTACAGCCCTCTTGTTCTCCAAAAACTGTAAAGCCGACCTCCCTTCAAACCTCCTCACAAACAAGAAAAAAACCCACTGGACTCCTCATGGGAGCACCCGCTTCTGAGTTTCCTTCCTAGCTGCCGCACCCACAAAGGTGCAGCAAATCCCCAGCAGGTCCTGGAGCCTCTGTACCATTCTACCACTTTGCGGACACGTAGACTACTTCCTTTATAACAGATAACCTTTCGGTCGAAGCAATAATTCTCCCTTGGCATCAGGTGGTTGGTATTGTTATTTTTGCCTTTGGCAGCCCTGTAGAAGGGAAAGGGAATCCGCGTGTCTGCAGGGGAAGGAACAAGATAAAGACGAGACCTTTAGCACCAACACTGCAGTTTTGCATCATTTAAAAGTCGTGTGCGTGTGGCTCTCTCCTCCGCCCTTCCCCCCACGTAAGACAGGAAGTGTGCTTTACTAAGTTTTATGTCTCCAGAGACCTGCACAATGACAGACACATAGAGGCGCTCCTCTAACTAGGTTGCCAACCAGTGAATGGATGCCCCCGTGACCGAATAAATTAACTCTGTGACTGATATGGGCAATGTCCTGCGAACATATCAGATGGCCATGCTCCGCCCCGTTCCCCGTTCAACTGTGTCTCTTGCCGTTGAAGGCAATGGGCTGTGGTGATCCAATGGCCTGGGACAGACGAGGGTGCCAACTGAAGGACCCGAGCTGGCAACAGGAAGACAGGAAAGCTGGGTCACCGCAGGTGGCTCACCATCCTGCCCCGACGGATTGGCATGAGAGGTCCATCTCTATGTCGAGCAGAAGGAAGGAAATAAGGAACAGAAAACCGCACAGTGAAATACTCTACGCTCAACGTGCAACCCAAAACATCCTCTAAGGCATTTTCTGTTCCCTGTTGTTCCTTCCAAAAGCAACTGGTCTTCAGGGGCACCTGGGTGGCTCAGTCAGTGACACTGTCCAACTCTTGATTTCGGCTCAGGTCATGATCTCACGGTGTCACGTGTTCGAGCCCCATATTGGGCTCCGTGCTGACAAGTGCGGGGCCTGCTTGGGATTCTCTCTCTCTCTCCCTCTCTCTCTGCCCCTCCCCCGCTCATGCTGCCTCTGCCTCTCTCAAAATAAATAAACTTAAAAAAAATTGGGGAAATAAACGCACATATGTGTCGAAGATTTTTATTAAAAAAAAGTGATTGGTGTTCAAATATGTTTAAGAAACACTCTGTATACTGTATCGCCTTCTTAAAGATGTACAATGTATATTTGCTTGATTAACAAGCCCTTAGTAAAGAAATATGTTTTACTTTTTAAAAGATTTAACTGAGGTATAATTAACATATGCACAGACCGTTAAGTGTTCAGTTCAATGAGTTTTGAGAATTGAATATTTAAATCTTCCACCAGCCAAAGCACAATATAAAACATTTCCATCACCCCAGAAAATGTCCCCATTTCTGTAAATCCCCTGTCCCTGTTCAGCAACAGCCAGTATCTGACTTCTCATCACTAAAGTCCATATACTTCTTTTTTTAATTTTTTTTTTTTTCAACATTTTTTATTTATTTTTGGGACAGAGAGAGACAGAGCATGAACGGGGGAGGGGCAGAGAGAGAGGGAGACACAGAATCGGAAACAGGCTCCAGGCTCCGAACCATCAGCCCAGAGCCTGACGCGGGGCTCGAACTCACGGACCGCGAGATCGTGACCTGGCTGAAGTCGGACGCTTAACCGACTGCGCCACCCAGGCGCCCCTAAAGTCCATATACTTCTTAGACGTAAAAAAAAAAAAAAAAAAACCCAAATCATGTTGCATAGATTTTGGGGGGTAGGACCTGACTTCTTTTGCTCAGTATGAGATTTTTGAGTTTCATCAATGCTGTTGTGGGTATCAGTAGTTCATTCATTCATGATTTGTTTGTCCATTCTCCTTTCAATGGACATTTGGGTTGTCTCCAAGTTTTGACCGTCATGAATAGGGCAGGTATGAACATTCTTGTGCAAGAATGTTTGGGGCCATATGTTTTCATTTTTCTTGGGTAAATCCTTAAGAGAGGAATTGTTAGGCCAGAGGGCAGACACATTTAACTTTATAAAAACTGCCAAACAGTTCTCCAAAGTAGTTGCACCTGTTAGACTTTTTTTAACTTAGTATTTCCTGTATTCATTTGACCACAGACCCCCACCCCCTAACATCTGTAAAATGAGCAGGTAGGGTTAGATAGCTTTTCAGATTCCTCCTAGCTTTATGCGATGAGACAATGGCCATACCTTTCAGGAGTGGAGTTATTTTGTCTTCTTTGTATAGATCTTGTAGGCAAAAGCCAATGAGGTGAAACCCAGGATGGCCAGAATCTAAAAGCCTGGGAGTAGAAAGAAAGAAGACAGCACTGAGTCCAGTGGGTGGGGAAGAGGTGCTGGCAGGTAGTTATCTGGACAGATGCATGAAAAAAGATTTTTAAGCCACAGGGAATTGTGATACCAAGGTTAGAAACAATTAAAGCAGAGGCAATGGTGTAGAGCGACCTCCCATAGCGTTTAAGAAGTTTCTCTGGTCCAAGGACATCACTAATGACAAGGTATTAAGAAAACTCTTCAGGGTGCCTGGGTGGCTCATTTAAGCGTCCAACTCTTGATCTCGGCTCAGGTCATGATTTCACGGTTCATGAGTTCGAGCCCCACGTCGGACTCTGCGTTTATGGCGCGGAGCCTGCTCAGGATTCTCTCTCTCCCTCTCTCTGCCCCTCCCCCACTCTCTTTCTCTCAAAAATAAACATTTTTTAAAAAGAATCTATTGCTGTACGGCTACCACCCTGCATAGATTTTTCAAATTTCTGCACATCTTGTGTAGAAAAACTAACCACCCCTTATTCTGGACTTTCTTTTGAGGGACGTTTATGTAATGGCCAGCCTTGAGGAAAAGAGACAGTGTCTCCTTCTGGAGCAAAACGCAGGCTTGCTTGTATCCTTGGAAGATAGAGATAATGTCTACCTCTGAAGCAAAGGGCGCATATGCTTACTGCCCTTTATAAAAGATTCGGGCTTCTGAACCTCAGGATTCCTCTCCTGAAATGCAACCCACTGCATATGCAGGTATAATCCAGCCCTCTTTGCATTGTTCTCTGGAAATTGAGGTTTGGGGAATCAGTATAAAGAACAAGGCTGATGGTCTGTCCCCCGGTCTGGCCGCGAGTAATAAACTGTCCTCTGACCCAGCAGACTCTTGTCTTCACCAGTGGATACTGGTGAGACTGTAGCAGGCTAACTTTTAAGTGTGATGTAGTGTAAGATCTTGGTCCCTTCAAAATTCTTGACAGTCACGTGTGAACTTCTTGAATAGCAGTAGCAAAAATTCTTCCTCCACACTTTTCTGAAGTCTAATTTGTAAACAAGGGGAATCGATTCTAAACTCAGGAGATTTTTTAAAAGAACAGTTCAAGAAATTAAGGATTGCTTGATACGCTGTTAATTTCCAAACTTAGGGGCTCTGGGGCAAGTATTTTGCCCCACTTTTTAGGGAGTTATTTTGCTGGCACCAGCTGGGGGAGAGATAATTCCTTTGTTCGAGGAGCCCATACACTAACGCTTCTCTCTCAGATCCTGTATCACAAAGAAGAGAATCAAACTCAGCCTCAGCTGCCAGAATCACTAATGTTGTCCAAGGGCAAGGGTCTCTCCTGCTTCTTCCGTTTCAAAGGGGAACTTGCTCCCTGCTCCCACAGCAGCCCTGAGAAGCGCACATTTCCTCCGTGGCTTCTGAAAGGGAGAGGACAATTGCCCCTCCACGCTGCATACAGTTGGAGAACCCTTACATCTCCAACCAGAAAACCGAGGCTCCGTGGCAGGTGCCTTTTTCCCAACTTGCCAGGGTTACGCCTGTTGTTCCCCGTTTGGAGCGTAAATTTGTCGTCCTAGTCAAAGAAGTCAGGAAGACTCGTCCCCTCTTTCATTCCAACTCTCACTGCACACAGTCACCTCCTCCTACATTCCAGCCACTTCTTCACCGAACTCATCTTTGGAAATGATTAAAGTCATATGAGTGCTCCCCACCACCACTACCACTGTCACGTGAATTTCATCCACCTCGAAAATCATGACCTTGCCTTACACCTTTCTCTGAAGGACCAGGATTGCACCCATCCTGGGGGACAGCCCCCTTCTCTACTCTGAACTCAGTGACTGTCTTCTTCACAGTGTTCATTCCCACCTTCAACCATCAGGCCAGATGATTTCACGACATTCTTTCCACATCTAGTATCTCTCATTTATTGCTCCCTATGCATTTATTCACTCCCCTTAAAACAGGCACATACCGCCCAGAATTGACATTGACCCTACATGTTCCTCCCCTTCTAATACGACCTCCTAAAGTGTCCAAGTACAAGTCAATTCACTTCTAGCTAATTCCCAGGGTGTACTTTATCTGTGTGTGCCACAGAAGCCGTGTTCTTAATAAGGTCCCTAAAGACCCACTCATTTCAAATCTGATGAGTATTTCCCCTCCCTCTTCCTCATTGCCCTTTATCTGAGGACGTGTGGGGGGTGGGGGTGTGCACTCATGCACCCGCCTGCAATTTATTGGTCCTTAACCTTGTTATGCCTGGTAAACTATTAAAATGAACTATGCTTAGCACACTGTATGTCGTGCATTCTATTCTACATAGTATAGTCTACATAGTACATTGGTCTTATCAGGCTACCGTATCCAAAAAACCATAGACTGGGGGAGCCTGGGTGGCTCAGTCGGTTAAGAGGCCGACTTCGGCTCAGGTCATGATCTCACGGTCCGTGAGTTCGAGCCCCGAGTCAGGCTCTGTGCTGACAGCTCAGAGCCTGGAGCCTGTTTCGGATTCTATATCTCCCTCTCTCTGACCCTCCCCCGTTCACGCTCTGTCTCTCTCTGTCTCAAAAATAAGTAAACGTTAAAAAAAAAAAATTAAAAAAAAAAACAAACCATAGACTGGGAGTCTTACACAATAGACATTTATTTTCTCACAGTTCTGGAGGCCGAGAAGTCCAAGATCAAGTGCCAGAAGTGTTGGGGTCCGGTGAGAGCTCACTTGTTGGCTTGTAGCTGGCTGTCTTCCCCATGTGTTCTCCCACGGCCTTTCCCCTGTGCAGGGGAAGGGGGAAGGAGTGAGGATTGCTAATATTTCTTCTGCTTTTTATAAGGACACTTGTCCTATCAAATTAGGTCTCCATCCCTATGTCCTTAATTACCTCCAAGGCCCCATCTCCCCCTCGAGTCGTGTTTGGGTTCAGGACTTCAAAGTACGAATTTGGTGAGACACAGTTTGGTCCATAACAATAGGATGCAAAGCACACACGAAACAATTACAGAGCGGCAAGGGGAAAAATAAAGGTCACGGCTAAAGGCAGAATGCTGGCTATTATCTGTAGAAACAAGGAGCACATTGCAAATACAGAGGTTGTTTTATTCATATTTTAAATAAGCTCTTCTAGCTAACATGCTGATATCTTGTCCACTCACCCTCAGTGGCCATCGTTAAATACAATGATTTTGACTGTACAAGCACAACCAGATTTTACAAAAAAGGGCAGGCTCGGTCAATATTTCCATACCGTGCCACCTGCGATGGTGGGAAAATGTGACTTTAACATTCAACACAAAAAGGCACACAGTTCATGAATGGCTCTGATGTCCTCTCTCTGACATTGATTAGAGATCTTTGCTGAAGATCCAGTCATTCTGAGACAACTGGGGAAATTGGTTGTGTCTTAGATAATGTGGAAGAAGTATCGTTAATTTTGCTGGATGTGATAATGATATTGTGGTTATGAAAGAAAATGAAGAAACATGCAGAACTATTCAAGGGTAAAAAAGGAGGAGGAGGAGAGAGATAGGAAAATATGAAGCAAATATAGTACAACATTCATAACTTGAACTGGGGGAGGGAACATGAGCTTCATTATATGTTGTGCCTACTTTGTGTACGTTTGAAAATCTTCATTAAGTGTTTTTAAAAAGCATATTGGTGAGCACTTACGAAATGCCTAAAATGAGAGTCAGCCGGCTGCCTGCCATTAGGGGTAGGTCTAACTTTTGCGATGCCTGAAACTTTTACGATTTGGGGAGCACTTTGTAAGAAAAATCATGAATATAACATTCTCTTGGAAGAGGCCTATGTAGTGAGAGGTCCTGATGCTTGAACTTCAGCGGATCCATGGTAAACCCTTCTCTGTCTGTCATGGGTTACGTTTGGCTGGCCAGTGATTTTCCCTTCTTCTAGTCCCCCCCCCCCACCTTTTTATTATGAACATTTTAAACATAAGCAAAAAAGAGATTAGACAAGGACCTTCTCTGCACCTATCCAGCTTCCATGGCTGACAGTCCTTGGTGAGTCTTAGCCTCTACTCTGTCCACTCCCCTCCACACATACTGTTATCCCAAAGCAAACATCTAGTATCATTTTTCTCTAAAATATTTCAGTATGCATCTCTAAAAGATAAAGACCCTTTCTTTTAAAAAAAAGTTTATTTATTTATTTTATTATTATTCATTCTTTCTTTCTTTCTTTCTTTCTTTCTTTCTTTCTTTCTTTCTTATTTATTTTTGAGAGTGAGAGAGCACATAGGAGAGGGGCAGAGACAGAGGGAGACAGAGAATCCAAAGAAGGCTCAGGGCTGTCAGCACAGAGTCTAATGCAGGGCTCAAACTCACGAGCCATGAGATCATGATCTGAGCCAAAGTTGGACACTTAACTAACTGAGCCATCCAAGCTCCCCATAAAAATAAAGACCCTTTCAAAAAACAGAACCACAACATCATTAGCATACCTGGAACGATAATTCCCTAACCAAGTCAAATTTCTCTAATTGTCTGAAATATTTTTTTATAGTTTGTTTGAATAAGGAAGCAAATGAAACATATATTTCAATGGGTGATTATAGTGTTTAAGTCTCTTTTAATATGTAGGGTTGCCCTCCACATTGTTGCTTTTCCTTGCAATTGATTTGTTGAAGAAACTGGGTCGTTGTGTCCCACAGGGTTTCCCGCAGTCTGGATCTTGCGAGTTGCATTCCTGTGGTATCATTTAGCATGTTCCCCTATCTCCTTCCTTCCCGTAAACTGGTAGTTAGAGCCAGAAGCTTGAACAGAGTCAGGTTTTGCTTTGTGGACAATAATTCTTCCTAGGAGTATACTTGTGTCAGAAGGCCGTGACTATATGCAGGTGTTGTGTACAAGTTGCGAGATGCTTCCTTATCTTTACCCCAGGCCCACTCCACAGTTTCCCCGGCAGGCTCCCAAAGGTGCTGAACCATTAGAATTATTAGGCCTGGAAACACCCCAGACAAAAGACAAAGTGTAAGCCTCGTCCTAAAGGAGTTCATAGCGTGGGTGTTGTAAATGCATGAAAATAACAACAAAAGAGGTTCACAAGGTGGTACAAATGACTTGTCTAGAGGTCCCCCGGGAGTACCGAGGGGAAGACAGCCATCAGTGGGGACGGTCAGGGAAGAACTTTAACCCAAACACAGATTTTCTCCGGCTGATGTGGAATATTGTGGGACGACGACTGCTCCATAGTCCTGGTTACAAGTTGGCGTCCACCAGCCCACCCGGGCTTCTTGTCACAAACTGTCCTGTGCCGCCTTCTCTGCTGTGTGTGTCGGGCCAAAGTTTAGACAGGAGTAGGGCTAGAGTTACCCTTCCTGGAGACTACATCCGATCCTCAGAGCCTTAGGACAACATCGCTGGTCTCAGAGATACAAATAATCCTGATGAGGCCGCTGTAATGCTGGAAAGGTGAGACCCCAAACTCTGGATAGTTCTTAGTACTTTTTACATTCCCAGGTAATTTCAATATGTGGACAAAATTGACTTTTTTTTTAAATTTTTTTAAAAAATGTTTATTTGTTTTTGATCCAGAGAGAGACAGAGCATGAATGGGGGAGGGACAGAGAGAGAGGGAGACACAGAATGTGAAGCAGGCTCCAGGCTCCGAGCTGTCAGCACAGAGCCCGATGCGGGGCTCGAACTCACGGACTGTGAGATCATGACCTGAGCTGAAGTTGGACGCTCAACCGACAGGGCCACCCAAGCGCCCCCAAAATTGACTTTTAAGGAACTGCCTTGAGTAGGTAGTGTCTAAGCCGTGACAGCTAATAAAAGAGGTATTTCGCTGTTGCAATAATCTAAGCCCGAGGCAACAAAGGCTAAAAGGGTGGTGGAGACGGAAAATGAGAAATGAGGCAAAAACTATTTTAGAGCAAGAATCTCCAGGGAGGGGCTTAACATAACTCAGATCTTGAGAAGGCTGAAAAAATGTGATGCTACCTGAGAAACACAGGACAGCGATGAGAGGGGGAGGGGCCCTGGGTCCCCAAGGGATGGTGATTGTTCGAGTTTCCGTGCTGAGCCATAGTTCTTGGCATCATGTCCAGGTGGAAGCATCCAGGAGGCAGGTGGAGATGGGAACTGGATCTCAGAAGGCAGAGTTACAAATTTTGCAGTCATTTGTACCCAGGTAACATCTGAAGCCTGAGGAGTTTAAAAGTCTTTCCCAGAATGCACTATTGTCCAAGGTATCACCCATTTATAACTGCTGGGGGTCCACAGGAATGACTGGAGTTCACGTGCCACCTCTGCCACCAACCAGCTGTATGGCTTTGTACAAGATACTCTGCCTCCTGGGCCTCAGTTTCCTTATGTGGAAAACAAGAATTATCATACCAACCTCTCTGAGCTGTTGTGAATAATAAGCAAGCAAATCCTCGCAAAGCACCTGGCATTCTACCTGGTGCAAAGCATGGCCTCAAGTCTTGTTAGATCTCTCTGATTTTGCTTGCCCTGTCCTACACAGCTCCCTAGCAAGCCACGGCACAAGTCCTTCCCACAAGTAGAAAATGAGTCCCGCAACAGCACACAATCAATTTGCACTCACCTCAATGGTATTTGAAGATCGAATCTCGGCAGACCGATTTAATTTTCTTTGATAAATAGATAGGCCATGCAGATAAGGAATGAGCGAGAGATACAATCTCTCCGTGGTGGAGTATGACCTCAGATTCCACTGCCAGTGACTTTTCATCGGCGAGATAGAAAGAAAGAAGAGAGGAGTGCCTAGGTGGCTCAGTCAGTTAAGCGTGCAACGCCAGCTCAGGCCATGATCTCATAGTTCGTGAGTTCCAACCCCGCATCGGGCTCTCTACTGTCAGCACAGAGTCCACTTCGGATCCTCTGTCCCCCTCTCTCTGCCCCTCCCCTCCTCGCTCTCTCTCCCTCTCTCTCTGAAAAATAAATAACTATTAAGAAAGAAAGAAAGAAAGAAAGAAAGAAAGAAAGAAAGAAAGAAAGAAAGAAAAAGAAGGAAAGAAAGAAAGAAAGAAAGAAAGAAAGAAAGAAAGAAAGAAAGAAAGAAAAGAAAGACTTATTTCTAAGGGGCAGGTACCGAGAGCTGAATAATATCACTCAAAATGTGGCTTATCGATGACTCAGCCTCAACCCGGAAGTATCCCGCATGATCTCACTCTTGTCAGAGCTGGAGCCGGTGCTGAACATCTCTATCTTTACCCCAGTGATGTAACTGAGAACTTCCTAATTAAATCACAGATGACACCAGGTTGTAAGAGGGTAGGAATAGAAGTCAAAATAGCATTAACTGACTTAAGAAATAGTTCATGATGCGGGCGAGGTTCCATAGGAACAAGTGTCACTAGCACATTTTGAAACAAACTGAAGAGACAAAAAAGAAGGATATGTATTGACTAGTTCGCAGGATCATCAACGAGTTTCACCCAGAGCTGTAGGCAGGTAAGCAATGTTCAAGTATGGTAGGGGTGCCTGGGTGCCCCTGATGGTGAGAGAAGAGGGCAAGAAGGCAGAAGAGAAGGAGAGGCAGGATGAGAAAGAGAGACAGGGAGAAATGATTGACAGGTGGGATGTTAGAGTGCTGTGATGTATGTTAAAAGTGGAAGGTTCTAGTTAATTGGAATCTGAGTTCACTTATACAGTCAATAAAAAATTTACTGAGCACATAGTGTGTGCCAGGCACTGTATCCAGAATCTTGCCCTCGTGGGGTCTTCTTCTTCTACCTGGCTTCTACATGTTGAAGAGCCTTTACAAGCCCTTAGACGTCTTCTCTTTCCGTCTATACTCCCTCCTTGGGTGACGTCACCCACTACCAAGGCTTTCCATACCACCCATCTGCCGATGACTCACAACTCAGTCCTTCCATCCCAGACCCGGGTGACCAGCCGTCTACTTGTCCCTTCAAAAAATCACAGACTCGGGGCACCTGGGTGGCTCAGTCAGCTCAGCATCCAACTCTCGATTTCGGCTCAGGGCACGATCTCACGGTTCGTGAGTCCGAGCCCCGCGTCGGGCTCCGCGCAAGCAGTGCGGAGCCTGCATGGGATTCTCTCTCCCTCTCTCTCTGCGCCTCCCTCCACTCAAAATAAATAAGTAAACTGGAAAGAAAATGTTTTTTAAATCACAAACTTGGTTCATGTGAAGTGGACTCTGGAGTCTTCTCTCTCCCGCCCGAATCTGTCCCTTCTCCGGTCTTTCCCATCTGCATACGTAGCACCAAACGCGGCCCAAATACAGGACTTGTCCTGGATGCCTGCGTCCCGTGTCCTGTTGCTTCTAATTCTCCAGAATCAGAATTTGATCTCACGGCTGAAAAACAACAAGACCTAATTATTTCACCTCCTAAAGATCACTGCGCCCTCCCTGTGGGGAAAGGAGATGCTGGGAGGCTCTAGGAGACAGAGGTCGGGAGACTTTCTCTGTGAAGGGCCAGATGGTAAACATTGTAGGACTTGCTGGCCTTACAGTGTCTGTCACAAACACTCCACGCGACCGCCGTAGCATGAAAACGGCCATAGACGGTAACGAATGAGACATACATCAATGAGCGAGGCTGTGTTCCGATAAAGCTATTTATGGGCACTTGAATTTGAAACTCATCTGATTTTCACAGCTTCTCATTTTTTTAAACCACTTAAAAAGTTTAAAAAAAAAAAAAAAACAACCAAAAATTTGTAGCTCACAAGCCATACAAAAACGGAGCGGGCCAAGTTTGGCCTCTTGTCCGTAGTTTGCCAACCCTGAATCCAGGGGAAGCACGCGCAGACACGGTGGGGACCTGCCAGAAGGGGGGACAGTGACATGGGACTCCCCAGTGGACACAGCTGATGAACTGTGGCCTTCAAGCCCATCCTGGGTGGAGCGAAGTGTGGTGAGAGGGCTGTGTGGTGTTTTCTTCTGGAAGCTGGAAACACACAGGAACATAAGCCTGGGCCTGCTTCCTAGCTGGGGTTTCTGAAGGCAGGACCCTCTGTGATACAGCCCCTGCCCCGAGAGGAGTCGATCTCAAAACTACTGTATTTTTATAAAATGGTGTCTCCCTAACTCCAGCTCTCTCTGAAGTAAACCGAAAATGTACCAACATGGTTACAAGTGACTTATCGGCACGGGGAGCTTCTTGTATGGGTTTTTGGAGTATTTGTTTCTAAATTTCTACTATTGTTGGTGTCATTTAAAAAATATATTCAGGGGGGCTCCTGGGTGGTTCAGTCAGTTAAGCGTCCGGCTTCAGCTCAGGTCATGATCCCACGGTCCATGGGTTCGAGCTCCACGTCGGGCTCTGTGCTGACGGCTCAGAGCCTGGAGCCTACTTCGGATTCTGTGTCTCCCTCTCTCTCTACCCCCCTCCGCTCATGCTCTATCTCTCTCTCTCAAAAAAAAAAAAAAAAAAATATATATATATGTGTGTGTGTATATAACACACGTGTGTGTGTGTGTGTGTGTGTGTGTGTGTGTGTGTGTGTATTCAGGGGCGCCTGGGTGGCTCAGTTGGTTAAGTGTCTGACCTCAGCTCAGGTCATGATCTCACGGTCCGTGGGTTTGAGCCCCGCGTCAGGCTCTGTGCTGAACAGCTCAGAGCCCAGAGCCTGCTTTGGATTCTGTGTCTCCCTCTCTCTCTGCCCCTCCCTTGCTCACACTCTGTCTCTTTCTGTCTCTCAAAAATGAATAGACATTAAAAAATTTTTTTAATTATTCAAATGAAAGAAGGCTAAGCACTGATACCAGTTAACAAGAGAGGCTGCAGGATGCCTATACCTGAGAGCTTTAAAACTATGACCCACAAGCCTCTGTTTTGGAGGTTTTAAGGAGAGTCCAGCCTGCCTCAAGAAGCTAGGTGGGATAGCCACTTGGGAGTTTCCTCCGTCTCCCACAATTCCGGGGTACAAAAGGAGACAGATGCCCACGGGGATCAGCGTTTAGAAAGAGCTACCCTTCTTTCCTTTTCTCTGACAACAGAGACAGGGGAGATTAACTCCCCAAATCCCCGGGCAACACCGAATACCCAGCAAAAGGGGTTTCCTTTGAAATTACATCTGCCTGCAGAAGAGGGTCACCGAGCCTGCATTTTAATGCTGAAATAAGTCCAGCTATTAGAGCTGCTCTGATGCTAAAAGATTTTTGAAGAGGACAAAGCAAAAAGCTTCTCCATATGACAAAGAATTTGTCAGAAAGGACCGGGTACAAACAAGGTGCTGATGTACTTTTCCCTATAAAAGGGATGGGTGCCCTTGAGAAATTGCCTCAAGTCCCTGAGAAGACACAGACAGCCTTTTTAGGTCGAAAGTTTCTCTGTGCCGAGTGGCCACTGAGTCTCTCAGGATCTGTAAGTCAGGGCATTTTCTCTCCACCTTCTGAGTTTTCCCTAGTGCTAGAGAATCTGGAAATCCATAGGCAATTGGCAAGTTGTGTAGAGGTCACAGAGGGCAAAATTCAGTGCGGTTTGCTCTTCCTGGGCTGATTTCAAATCACTGGATTACCAAGAGCCAACACTGACTTTTCGCCCCCAATTACACTGTATTTAACTGGTGTTTTAAAAATAACATGGAGATAGATAATTATGTAAGATCTTCTGTTCCCCAAAAATGTTTTCTGGCTGTCACCTTTTGCCGTCCAATCTTATCTCTGCCATATGCACAGCGCAAGCTTTGCCGCTGTGATACCATTTATGCCGTGTCATTATCAATCCAGGCGTCCAGATAAGTTGCTTAACAGAGAAGCGGCAGAGACCCCGCTAAGCCCGTTCAATAACGATCCAGCCGAGAAAAGAATCTTCGTTCACTCACCCCGCTTCTGTCCCGGACAGAACTAGGTGGCTTACGTTCGTAAGCAGCACACTTGCAAATCACTTCTCTTGGCTGAATGTGCTTCTCGCTATTGCAGGATCAATAATGATGAAAGGATAAATACAGAAAAAGAGCAGCATCGCTTCTACGATCCCCACCCCCCCACCGGTTGGGCACCGACCATGTACCTGCCGCGGAGCATGTGTGCTCCCCTCCCCCAACAACTGCACAGACACGCATTTTTCATCCATTTTTACAGCTATGTAAACTAAACTGCAGGAAGTCAAATAACTTGCCTCGGCTCATACTTCTGGTATGAAGTGGAGGCTGGCTTCAAGCCCAGCTCTATTTGCCTCCAGTGCCTCGTTCTTCCCAATCTTCCACAACGCCTCCCTCCGTAACTAGCCGGGGCTGACCGAGCATTTTCCGCGGCTGTCCCTCAAGCACATTTATTTGCCTCTTTATATGACCCCTTTCCCACCTCTTTCAAAACTGTTGCTTTTCACTGTAATCGCACAAGGAAGACTTGGAAGAAAAATGTAAAGTTGGGGGTGTCCCTCTCTTCCACCACTGGCTTTAGTTTTTGTATTTTCTTCCAGTCTTCGTCCACGCAGATTTAACTGGTACATCGTTCTCAAATGCGAACAATTCTATCCCCTTTTTGCACTTAACATTACACCATGAACATATTCCTATGTTTGGACGTCACCATGATAGTTACTAATTTAACAACTGCAGACAATTCCATTAGGTTGATACACCTCAATTTCTTAAACCATTTCTCCTATGTCAAGTTGTTTGTTTCCCTAATATAAGTAATGTGACGATAATTTTTTTTAATTTTTATTTATTTTTGAGAGAGAGAGAGACAGAGCATGATCGGGGGAGGGGCAGAGAGAGAGGGAGACACAGAATCCGAAGCAGGCTCCAGGTTCCGAGCCATCAGCCCAGAGCCCGACGCGGGGCTCGAACTCACAAACCGCGAGATCATGACCTGAGCTGAAGTCGGACGCTTAACCGACTGAGCCACCCAGGCGCCCTGAAATTTTATTTTTTAAGTAATATTCACACCCAGTGTGGGGCTCGGACCCACAACCCCAAGATCAAGAGTCGCACGCTCCACCAACTGAGCCAGCCAGGCGCCCCTACAATACACTTTTTTCACATACATGTGCTTTTTCCTCTTCCTGGGAATTTTCTTTAGGCTAAATTCCCAAAACTATAACTACAAAACCACAGGGGTTGCCTGTTGTACGTTTGACCCTTGTTCCTCCATCTTGAACACGTGAGCTTCGACCTTCTTCTCGTCTTAGGAACACAACCTGCCAGAGCCAGATTCGATTCAGCGTTTCGTTTCCCTCACGCCTGGTGGGCGCTGGGTTAAAGTGGAGGCTGCTGACACTCACAGCTGTGGCCAGTTGGTGACTATAAGCTGCACTTCAAGAATTCTTATGTTTCCCGTTCAAATACAGGCCAGAAAGATTTAAAAAAAAAAAAAAAAATTCTCGTGGCGGCAAGGGCAGAAGGAAATAGACACACTAATAACTTTCACTGAGTATCAACCAGTATAGCCTCTCTGGAAGGCAGTTTGGCAATATGTCGAAAAAGCTCTAAAAATGTACAGATGCCTTAATCTAACCGTTCCACCTTAATAATTTATCTTAAAGGGGAAAAGTCAACGATAGGTACAAATATTTAGCTACACGCTGAATCTATAGCATTTCTTTATAGCATCTCTTTCATTAGCAAAAATGGAAATAAACGTATATCCAAGAATGAGGAAATGGCTTAAAAATGCACGACACATAATGGGGTACTGTGCAACCATTTAAAACTATAATTGTAGGTGAGAGGTGCCTGGCCAGCTCAGTCGGTGGAGCCTGCAACTCTTGATCTCGGGGTTGTAAGTTCGAGCCCCACATTGGGTGTAGGGATCACTTAAAAATAAAATCTTAAAAAAATATATTTAATAAATAAATAAAATTATAATTGTAGATGATATAATACACTAACGGCATAAACACAGGCTCATACTATACTTAATTAAGAAACAATTTGCAAAACGGCACTCATTATATTACCTGTTTGTGTAACACAGATAGAAATAGTTGTAGAAATGCTCCAGTTGCTAATAGTGTTTATATCCAGATAGTGAAATTACGGGTGTCTAATGGTTTTGCCTTTTTATTTTTTACACCACAGATATTACTGCTTTTGTAATTAAAAGAGAGAGAGAGAGAGAGAGAGAGGGGTTCTTATTTAGACCAGTTTCTAAAGCCTGCATGTGCACAAAAAATGTTTTCCATACTCCACCCAGCTGGAACAGGGACAGAAAGAACTGTCTGCGTCATCCTCTAGATTCTATGTGTGCTTTATCATCCATCCATGCAAATATCAAAGGAACAGACAAGGGATTAGAAGTGTACGATGACTGGGGTGCCTGGATGGCTCAGTCAGTTGAGTGTCCAGCTCTTGCTTTCAGCTCAGGTCATGATCTCACAGTCCGTGGGCTCCAGCCCCATGTCAGGCTCCGCTCTGACAGTGTGGAGTTTGCTGGGGATTCTCTCTCTCTGCCCCTCCCCCCGCCAAATTAAGTAAATAAACTTTAAAAAAAGAAGTGTATGATGATGAATGTAAGGGAAATATCATTCTAGATCTCATTCAAAACACCAGTACCCCCAGTTCAGCAAAGGAAGCGAAGGTGACTCAACTCCTCTACCAGAGACCTATAGACAGCTGAGATCAGCAGGAGGCAGGCACCATGAGGCGCCATCTTGGAGGCGGCCTACCGCATCCCCCAGTCAAGATGCCACAATGCTGAAACCCCTCAGCAAGAGAAGTGGGGGCCCCGGAACCTAAAGCCGCCAAAACGAAATGAGGTTGGAGGACCAGGCTTGCAAATGTATCTGCAACATTTCTAATAGGTAAATTTTTAATTTTATTAACACAAAATAACAGACAATACGGTAAATAAAGAGCTTACCAATGCCATTAGATTAGAGGTACCAGGTACCATACAATTAATTTCCATTTTGTTAACGCTTTGCTTTACCAGAACCTTTTTCAGGTTTCCTTGCCAGGAGTTTCAAGGAGATTTTCATAAATCTATTTTGCTCAGATGCAAACACGATACACATCAAGAAGCTTTTTTCCTCTGCATCTGGTCCCATGTATGAGTGCCACTCCCGCTGATTTCCTCTGAGTCTTGCTCTGATCAATGCCCTACATCACCTTCCACTACCGCCTTGGCTTCCTCTTCACCTCCTTTTCCATTTCTTGCTTCCGTCATCGTTTAGATTATTGCCAACAAGACCGACAATCTCCCTATACCATCCCCTAAATTCTAGACCCTAATCAAAGGTATCAAGGAAAGTGAAGAGTAGAATTAGTGTGGCCCTTTAAAGTCTTCCAGTGACTTGAATGTAAGCTTGTTGTATACCCTCAGGGCTTACAGCAGAGTCTTTACTAGCCTTGTTAACAAATAAATGAATTAACAATGGGAGGATTCATGTAAGCTTACTGGCCCCAGTTTGGCAAAATAAAAGTCAGCAACTCTGTTTTCCCCTACCCCTACCCCATAATAAAAAAAGGATTTCTACCCGTGAAATTGTGCAGTCTGGGGACCCTTACTGGGCCCGGTACTGCCATCATGTCATTTGTACTGTTAATACCAGGGCTGTTCTGCCTCTTGAGGTCAGAAGACTAAGTAATGCATATCAACTCTAAGAGGTCCACATTAGGAGGCTTGAGCCAAGTAAGAAGAAACAGAGAAGAATCTTATGGATGAGATACAGAACGTGCTTAGAAGGGGAAGTAGATGGGAATGCAAGCTGGTGCAGCCACTCTGGAAAACAGTATGGCAGTTCCTCCAAAAAAAACCAGTATGGCGTTGGGGCGCCTGGGTGGCTCAGTCGGTTGAGCGTCTGACTTTGGCTCAGGTCATGATCTCACAGCTCTGTGAGTTCGAGCCCCACATCGGGCTCTGTGCTGATGGCTGGGAGCCTGGAGCCTGCTTCAGAATCTGTGTCTCCCTCTCTCTCTGCCTCTAACCCACTTGCATTCTGTCTCTCTCAAAAATAAATAAGCATTAAAAAAAAAAATTAAAAAAAAAAAAAACAGTATGGTGTAGAACTACCCTACGACCCAGCAACTGTACTACTAGGTATTTATCCAAGAGATACAGGTGTGCTGTTTCAAAGGGGCACATGCACCCCCATGTTTAGAGTGGCACTATCAACAATAGCCAAAGTATGGAAAGAGCCCAAACGTCCATCAACTGATGAATGGATAAAGAAGATGTGGTATATATATACAATGGAATATTACTCGGCAATCAGACAGAATGAAATCTTGCCATTTGCAAGTAATGGATGGAACTAGAGGGTATCATGCTAAGTGAAATTAGCCAGAGAAAGACAAATATCATGACTTCACTCCTATGAGGAATTTAAGATACGAAACAGATGAACATAAGGGAAGGGAAGCAAAAATCATATTAAAACAAGGCAGGGGACAAAACAGAAGAGACTCTTAAATACAGAGAACAAACTGAGGGTTGCTGAAGGGGTTGTGGGTGGGGAGATGGGCTAAAGGGGTAAAGGGCATTAGGGGGGAAACTTGTTGGGGTGAGCACTGGGTGTTATAGGGGATGAATCACTAGAATCTACTCCTGAAATAATTATAGCACTACATGCTAACTAACTTGGATGCAAGTTTAAAAATAAATAAGTACATAAAAGGAAAAAAAGAAGAAGTGGAAGAAAAGTTGTATCATGGGGAGAATGTACCTGCTTACAGACCTGGGTAAGTCCAAGGGACCCGGTGGTGGGCTCTCCTATGCTGGTAAATATGGTAATGTCTAGCATCAGGATAGCAAGATGTATATGGAATATTACTCGGCAATCAAAAAGAACGAAATCTTGCCATTTGCAACAACGTGGATGGAACTAGAATGTATTAGGCTAGGGGCGCCTGGGTGGCTCAGTCAGTTAAGCGTCCGACTTCAGCTCAGGTCACCATCTCGCGGTCCGTGAGTTCGAGCCCCGCGTCGGGCTCTGGGCTGATGGCTCAGAGCCTGGAGCCTGCTTCCGATTCTGTGTCTCCCTCTCTCTCTGCCCCTCCCCCATTCATGCTCTGTCTCTCTCTGTCTCAAAAATAAAAATAAACGTTAAAAAAAAAAATTAAAAATGGATAGCAAGATGTGTAAGCACTATGTTGTCCAGAACTCACCCACTGGTCCAGTGACAAAAGCTGAACTCAACCAAATTGGCTTAGATAAGGAAGGTGGGGACTGGGAGGCAAGGATTTGAATGCCCTCCGAATTCTTTCTCCCCATCCTCGTCTCCGCTTTTTCTGTGAGAGGACTGCCTTCTCTCCTCCTACAGAGAGCTTTTCTTCACACAACATGGGAGTCCACCTCACTGGGTCGCAGTCGAACGACTCCGCAACCAGAGAAGAGACGGTTCTTCGGCTAGGCCCTGCGAGGAACGTCCAGCGTTGGGACTCTGTTGGGTGACATCGATGTCTACACCAGTCATTATAACCAAGAGGCCAGCCGTGTTTACGTAGTCTCCCTAAGCCTCACTTCCCTCATCTGTAAGACGGGGAAAATGTCAACACCAGCCACAAAGTGTTGCTGTGAAGGTTGAAATAAGCTAAATGAGACAGTGTATATCAAGTCCTGAAGCCCGTACCGGGCACGTGGTGACGGTTCACAAAGTCCATTGCCTATTTCGGCAATCGTTAATGCTCTGTGATCTGCTCAACATGGAGACCAAACCACAATTATCTGGTCTTCCATTCTTGCCGACGCTCCCGCATTCCTACAGCCAGACTGGAATTCTGTTGAATCACATACACAAAACCCTGCATTCTGGAAGGTGTGGGAGGGTCAACAAAGGCCAAAACCAGAATCGCATAGTTTAGGACTTAAAGGAACTCCTTGATATTGCAGATAATAAAGCCGTACCCTTACCTGGCTAGGTACAGGCAGCAGACGCAAATTAGTGCCTAAATCCTGTCATGGAGAGCTAGCCCACGGAATCCGCAGGCTGGAAAGCTAGTTTCAGCAGCGGTGGATTTGCTTCAAGGCCTGTTTCTTCCATCTGTAAAATCGGGATAGTGTTATTCCCCTTCTACTCCCACACTAGGGTGTGGTGGGACTTAATGAGGCACTGTTGGTAAAATGCTTTGGGCTGGGCTAAAGAAAGTGCTGTGCAAGCACTGACATTATCACACGGACCCTTGGTGGTCATGCGTGTTTGGAATAAGAAGTTGGTTGGCACCACTTCAGAGAACTGCTAAGAAATGTAGATATACTGGGGCGGCTGGGTGGCTCGGTCGGTTAAGCGTCCGACTCTGGCTCAGGTCATGATCTTGCGGTTCACGGGTTCGAGCCCCGCATCAGGCTCTGTGCTGACAGCTCAGAGCCTGGAGCCTGCTTCCCATTCTGTGTCTCCCTCTCTCTCTGCCTCTCTCCCAGTCATTCTCTCTCTCTCTCTCTCTCTGAAATAAATAAACACTAAAAAAAAAAGAAGAAAGAAATGTAGATATACTAAATGGTCTTCAAAACTGAAACTAAATCAGAACAGAAAGGTTGGCCAACTCACTACCTTGTCCTAGTAAGACCTCATGCCTAATCGTGTTGACATGGCTTCCCTCGGAGTACTACCCGTGGGGACTGATGACCTCCCCACACCTTATTTGAGCTTAACTTTTCTTTTTGCCCCTCAAATCAAGCATCATTTCCTTCGAATGAAGTGTCATCCTTTCTTCTGCATGTGAATCCTGCATGGATTACCATTGTGTTAATAATATACGAGTCATATGTCAATAAAACTTGGGGAAAACCCCAATAGATGAGGAAAGGTAATTATGTGCAGGAGAGCAGCTAGTGGCTCGTGAAAACTGATTGTGAAATTTGTAGGAATTTTTTGAGCCGGTTGTGAAATACAGCCAGTTTAAAAACTAAATTACATATGCCTAAAATATTTTAAATTATATTAAAAACAAACCTAACAAACTCTCCGAACTTACTATTCATAGTAATTTTATAATTATCTACTCTGTTGAGGTCATTTAGGTCTACTGTTCACAGCTATTGTGCCCACACGGCGGAAATACAGATAGTCCCCAACTGACACCGTTTCGGTGTAAGATTTCTTGATTCTATGACGGTGTAAACGCAATTCTCATTTGATAGAAGCCAGGCTTCAGATTTTGAATTTTGATCTTTTCCTGGCTTAGCGATACGCAGTACAATCCTCTCTCCTGATGTTGGGCAGAAGAAGCTCCCAGTCAACCCCGCGATCACGAGAGCCAACAACCCATACACTGGCAACCATTCGGTCCCCAGACAACCGTTCTGATTTTCACTTTCTGTACGGTATTCAGTAAGTTCCATTATATATTCAATGTTTATTATAAAACAGGCTTTGTGTTCAACGATTTTGCCCACTGTAGGCTAATGTAAGAGTTCTGAGCACATTTAAGGCAGGCTAAGCTATGCTGTGAGGACCAGTAGGTGAGGTGTATTAAATGCATTTTCAACTTAGTTTACCAGGCTGTAACCCCACTGTAACGTCAAGGCAGATCTGTATTATATAATGATATGCAACTTTGCATTTCTTCCCATCTGCATGTTCAGCGATGTCCTTTTGGTAGCTTGAAATTAGCCACAGTAGGAGTATTTATACCACAGAAACTGGACTGCTACAAATCAGGGCTCCCCCTCCCCCCAAAAGCCAGTTGCCAACCACTTAGAAGCACACCCTGTCTAGACCCATAAGGACAAGGAGAAGACAGGCACAAAAACAACAGCAAACAAAACATGGCAACAATCTTTTGGAAACTAAAAAAGCAGACGAGTAAGAGGTAATTAATTTAGCAGAGAAGATAAAGCCAAAACCAAGGTCACAGAAAAGGAAGCCTGTAAGAAGCAAACTAGCTACACCACAGAACCTCAGAAAGAAACAGAAATTGGTTCCCTCTGTTGCCGAACATGGGCGCAGGTGGGCGGAAATTTGTGGAAGGAGCACTGAGACTCCCCACGGTTTTTCCTGCACCTGTGCAGCCGGACCACTGCCCCTGCCCAGCCCTGGGAGAAAAGGTTGAATCAGAGATCATCTGCACCGTGGGCACAACGGAGAGCTGGCATGTGACTGACACACTACCGAAACGAGATTAAATGACAGGCTGCATTTTAGATTGTAAGATTCCACAGTCCCCTTCACCCTCTTGGCTCCCAGGACACTGGCAATGAGGCTTATACTCCACAGGCAAAAGAACAGATGATCCGGTTCTGGGGAAGCCAACCAGTCCAAGGGAGAAGGCTTACGGAGACCAATCCAGCAGGATTCCCCCAGGGAAGCATCCAGATCACTGCAGAGTCACGGACGGGGAGCCCTCTGGTCCACAAGCTTCGCCCACGCACACGTCCCTTTAGTGGCAGCAGTATATCGCCAGACATTGGAGGGACGCCTCTCACATGAAGAAAAATTCTTTCCAAGGTCTAGTAATACATTCAGACAAGCTATCGAGCGCCACAGTAGACTAAAGACATTTACAAGGTCTCCAAACATTTACCTGCCACAGGCCTTTCTCAGGAAGACGTGCTCCAACAAAACAAAGAACAGACCAAGAAAGAAGACAGGAGCTCCGGGGAACAGGAGATCCAACATAGAAAAGAAGAAAAGAGAAATCCCAGGACGATGTGGAAGGGACACTATGAGATGCCAAGTGCCGTAGGCCCAGGAGAACCCGGCGCTGAGTTTGGAGCAGGAAGAGAGCTCGGGGGGCGGGGGGGTCCCCACGGGGAAGGAATTGCAACTGAGAGATTGCCAATGCGTTCACCACACTGGGGAGAGCCTGGGGATGAATTACTCATAAATACCCCCCCAAAACTACACAGTTAAATAGAGCAGGCAGTTATTAGCTCCAAAGGGGAAAAGACGTGCAAGAGTAGAAATGTAATTATAGTACACTGTGAACAATATTAACACAGTTAAAATAACGTATATACTGATCGGTGATTTAGCCGGACATTGTGATGTCCCCTAATTCACGAGATTCTACAATGCACATATTTTTCACATTCTAACATCCTGAAAAGCAAACTGCATCTTGTAGCCAACGTGATAAAGTATTGGATCAGGGGCTCCTGGGTGGTTCAGTGGGTGAAGCGTCTGACTCTCGGTTTCGGCTCACTCGCGATCTCATGGTTTGTGAGATGGAGCCCCAGGTAGGGGTCTATGATGACAGCATGGAGCCCCCTTGGGATTCCCTCTCCCCCTTCTCTCTCTGCCCCTCCCCCATGCACAGGCATGCACTCTCTCTCTCTCAAAATAAATAAATAAACAGACATTAATTTGGTTTTGAAGTATTGGATCATAGTGTCATCGAAAGCACTTTTGTTCTTTTGTAGTGACTCATAAATAATGCTCCATCGTATAATGGATGGCATCTAGGAAGAGAAGAAATACAGGACCTCTGTCGGGAAGTGACGGAGAAGTTGGGGTACCTGTGTCCGGGGGGAGGACGAAAGGGCTAAAACCTCATCTTGCACAGAAATAAGTCAGCGGATGATTTCTTTCTGGTTTTGTGTTTTGTTTTGTGTTTTTAGTTAATCTGTTCATTTTGAGAGCGAGAAAAATGCACAAGGGGGGGGGGGGCACAGAGAGAGGCGGACAGAGAGAGAGGGGCAGAGGATCCGCAGCGGGCTCTGTGCTGACCGCAGCGAGCCTAACGCAGGGCCTGAACTCACGAATGTGAGATCCTGACCTGGGCGACGTCTGACGCTTAACTGGCTGAGCCACCCAGGTGCCCCAGTCGGCGGGTGATTTCTAAAATTAACAAAGATGCAGCTTTATAAGCATATTATCCAGCAATGATCGCTGCGCATACCTGGACAACTAAAATCATAGACAGCTGTTGGCTCCGGGAATCAATAAATGGAGAGAAGAATGGGTAAGGCGGGGGGGGGGAGACTACTGTGTTGTGATTTCTTCATGCGCCTCGTAAACATACGAATTTTAAAACTCTTTATACATGGGCTGAAAGTGAAAGTACTATGTGTAGAAATCAAAGGAATGAGATGAAGCTCTCCATTTCAAGCCTTCCCCTGGCACAAGTTTTCAGACTGGGAAAAATCAAAAAGGGATCTTTAAGGTCTCCCTCTCAGGGCCAAGGATCTAAGGGTCTACTCCGGCCCCCCTCTCGTGCGTGGTCCAGGCTGGTCTGGTTTGCAAGGCGCCTGGGGGGATGGCGGGGGGGAAGGGGGACGCGCACCTGGTTTCACAGGCCACCACTCGCCTCCCGCCTTAGGAAACTCAGCCACCTGATTTTTCACGCTCGGGAGACGAGCTGGCTGGCCTTGGGTGAAAGTGGAAACCGCGGCGCACACGACACATTTTTCACAAGCTCGTGTTACCTCGAGCCCTCGAGAATGAGAAAGGAAGCTGGCGGTTTGGCAGGTGTGGAAGCCCTTTCCCACAGACATCTGTCAGTGGTTCTGGAAGCCCAGGCCCCTCCTCTTTACGCAGGAAGAGCCCCGGATTCCCGGGCTGAGGCATCCGGTCCGCCGGCTCGTTGCAGCTGCTCGTCACCCGGGAAGGCGAGGGGGAGAAGGCCGGAGAGGGGTTCCTGCTGGTGAAGCAAGACGTGCCTCCGCTTCCGAGGTCAGACGGGAGCTCCTTCGGGCAGAGGGGCGCCTGGCCGCGCCCGCGGGACGCTCGGGCACCGCCTGCCTCGGCAGGAGGGAGAACGAACGTGCGCGATTCTGCCAGGCTGGAAGAGGCCACCGGTGCCAGCCGCGATTCGGCACTGGCACTTCGGGGCAGCGCCAGGCGGCGGGGGAGGCGCCCGGGACCACCGGCTCTTACCCCACCCCCACCGGGACGGCGTCCAGCCGCTGTGAACTGCGGCAGCCACACCACGTGTTCACGTGGGAACGATTCCGCACCGGGTGGTAAACAGCCACGGCCACGGCCCCGGCCCCTCCCCTGGCTGCCCCACCCCCGCTGCAGCCGAATTGGAACCTACGGACCAGCAGAGGGCCTCCCGGAGCCGGCGCTGGAAGCCGGGCTCTGATTGGTCAGGCCCGCCGGTTAAATATTTTAAATAGCACTCCCTGCCACTAGATCGCCCAGCCAGAGGCCAGAAAGCCGGCTTCCTGCAGAGAGCCCTCCACCTTCCTCTCCCTGCCTCCGTTTCTCCCTAGCCGGGAATCTGCCAGCTTAGGACACCTGGGAGTGTCTTTTGCAGCAAAATGGCTTTTCCTCTGTGCCAGCAGAGAAGCCCCTTAACTCATTCCCCTGGGGACCTTGATGCTCCGGACTGCAAGGAAATTTTCCTATGTGCCGCTTCCTTTTACTTCCCTAACTTGTTTACCCCGATGAAATTAGGTTAACATGGTCGGGGAGAGCAGCCTAAAAGGGGAAAATAAAGTTACCATAGGCAGAAGGGCAGCGTCAGGGCCACGTACTGACGGGGAGAAACAGCCAGGGCCAGGGTGACGTGCACAGCGCTGCTTTGCTGGAGGCCTCTGAATACCCACGTTCTTTCATCCTGGCTGCCCGAGGCCCCCTTTGCCTCTGCCTTCCCACCTCTGTCAGCTGCCATCCTGGTTTCCAGCACCTGCGGGAGAGGGATCCCCTGGGCCCTGTGTAGGGCCCAGGCTAGGAGACTCCTGGCCCTAAGGATGTTCGGATCCTCTTACACGGCCAAGGGGAGAGGACTTCCCTTTCCCCAGAGCGGGACGTTTAACTGGTCTCTTACCCGCTGGTGGAGGCAGGTTCAGGTGTTAATCAAAGAAGCCGCCCCAGGTCCCCAGGCTCAGTGAGGGCACTAGTCCAAGGGTACCCCACAAATAGTCTTTGGCACTTACGGGTGTGCATTATGAGCTGGAAATAGTTCGGCCTCTTGCATCTATCTCCATGGAAAACATTCTCGTCTTTCAAAATTACAAGGCTTGGGACAATTGAGCAAAATGGTCATTTTTGCTTTTGCTTTTCATTTTGCTTGTTTTTATGTGCAATCAAAGGCAGCCTGCAGAGTGGAAAGGGTCAGCCCAGTAAGGATGACACAGAAGACAGAGTAAGTCCTTAATCCTTCTGGCTGAGGTCACCTCTTCCTGAAATGAGAAAAATAGTTGCTGACCGCCCTCCTCAAAGAATTGTCGTGAGTGGCACCTTTAATCCGGTTGCAGAATGCCTTAAAAAGTATAAAGGAGCCATGTGAACGTAAGCGATACTGGTCTTCTGTCTTGTTCCAGCAAATTCGTGACTGTGTGTAGGGAACATTCATGCAGTAAAGTCGGGCCATCACACGCTTAGCAAAGCTTGCCTTTTCATACGCAGGCTCAGTTCCCTCTTGGTCCGTGTCCCACTCAAGGGCCTTCCCTCCCCCAGATACCCACTGTGAGATACCCTCACCGGGTAGCCACTACGCTCCCACTGAGTGCTCAGGACAGGGTCTCCCCGGGCAGGGGTGCGTGTCTGGGAGCCCTCTCTCCCAAGCCCCACCGTCCTGCTGCACCTCAGCGGCCGGTTCTGGGTCTGCCGGGAGAAGGGCGCTAAGACGACAGGGGCAGAACCGATGGAAATAAGAGCTTGTTTCACCTGGAGAAGAGGCAGCCAGTTTAAGGGGCCTTGGGAGAGGTCTTGAAAGGCCTGCCGCAGCAGAAAAAAGACGAAAGTATTTTGTACAGTTTTAGAGGTAGAACCGGGTGGGCCCTGTCCTAGGATTTAAGAGGTCAGATTTTTTTTTTTTTTTTAAGCCATCTTAACCATTTTGAAATGTACAATTCAGTACCATTAAGTATATTCACATTGTTGCGCAACAGATCTCTAGAACTTTTTCGTCTTGCCAAACTGACTCTGTCCCCGCTAAACGTGAATTTCCCCTGCCCATCCCCCAGCCCTTGGCAACCATCTTTCTCTTTTCTGTTTTTATCATTTTGACTGCTTTAGACACTTCACGTGAGCGGAGTCACGCTGTCCCCATCTTTTTATGACCGACTTATTTCTCTTAGCATAACGTGCGTAAGGTTCATCCGTGCGGTAGCATGTGTGAGGATTTCCTTCTTTTTTGAGGCTGCGTAATATTTCACTGTGTGTATATACCACATGTCATTTGTTTCGTTTGTCCATCGGCGTGTGGGTCATTTCCTGTTGGTCATCTTGAATAATGGTCTAAGGAACATAAACGTACAACTATCTCTTTGAAACCCTGCTTTGAATTCTTTTGGATATATACCCAGAAGTGGGATTGCTAGATCATATGGTAATTTTATTTTTAATTTTTTTAGGAACTTCCATACTGTTTTCCATATGGCTGCACCATTTTACATTCCTACCCACAGTGCACAGGGTTCCGATTTCTCTGCCTCCTTGCCAACAATTGTTATTTTCTTTTCTTTTGATAATAGTCCTCCTAATGGGCCTGCGGTGATAGCTCATTGTAATTTTGATTTACATATTTCTGATGATTAAGGATATTGAGCATGTTTTTATATACTTGTTGCCATCTGAATATCTTCTTCAGAGAATAGCCTATTCGGGTCCATTGCCCATTTTTTAATCAGGTTATTTGGGGTTTTTGTTGTTAATGTATGGAAGTTCCTTATATATTTTTGTTCTTCATCCCTTATCACATACATGATTTGCCAATATTTTCTGTGGGTTGCTTTTCACTCGTTTCCTTTGATGCACAGAGGTTTTTAAGCTTGATATCGTCTCATTTGCCTATTTTTGTTTTTGTTGCCTAAGAAGATATGTTTTTTTCTTTTCAAATTTTTATTTAAATTCTAGTTAGTTAACATACGATGCAGTATTGATTTCAGGAGTAGAATCGAGTGACTCATCACTTACATACAACACTCCGTGCTCATCACAACAAGTGCCCTCCTTAATGCCCATCCCCCCTCTCTCCCATCCCCCACGCACCTCCCTCCATCAACCCTCAGTTTGTTCTCTGTAAGAAGACCTATTTTTAAAGAAGTTTTCGGGGGCGCCTGGGTGGCTCAGTCGGTTAAACGTCCGACTTCGGCTCAGGTCACCATCTCGCGGACCGTGAGTTCGAGCCCCGCGTCGGGCTCTGGGCTGATGGCTCAGAGCCTGGAGCCTGCTTCCGATTCTGTGTCTCCCTCTCTCTCTGCCCCTCCCCCGTTCATGCTCTGTCTCTGTCTCAAAAATAAATAAAACGTTAAAAAAAAAAATTAAAAAAAAAAAAATAAAGAAGTTTTTGTGTATAAATATTGATTGATTTTGAGAGAGAGAGGGAGCACACGTGCACACGAGTCGGGGAGGAGTCGTGAGAGGTGGGGAGAGAGAGAGAATCCGAAGCAGGCTCCGTGCCGTCAGCACAGAGCCCAATTCAGGGCTCCATCTCATGAACTGTGAGATGATGACCTGAGCCAAAAATCAAGAGGAGGAGGGTTAACTGACTGAGCCACCCAGGCGCCCCGAAAATAGTTTCATTTTTTAACAGCTGCCTGATTTTCCACAAAACAGATACTGCTCCATAATTTGTTTAATCAGTCCCCCAGTCAAACATTTAAATAATTTCCAGCCCTTCGCTCTAATGAGTATCTTTGCACACATGTCTTTGAACCCATGGGGACTGTATCTACAGGATACGGGATACAGGTTAAAAGTGGAATCATTGGTCAGAGGCTTTGTGCATTTTAAATTTGGTTGATATAGTCACATAGAGGGTAGATCTGACCCCAAAATAATAAAGGATTTTACCAACCAACACTGCCCGAAGTGCTGTGCATTACTCTATGAGGTTGTGAGTGTCTGAAAAAAAACAAGAACAGGCTATGAACCAACTTGTCTAGAATGCCATTGGATGTACTCAAGCGTTGTAAACTCATTGACTGCAAAATTCCTTCCAACACTGATATGGTAGCTTCCTAGTAATAGGAATAGCCCAAGAGACTTGATATAGTTTTGTTGAAGATTGTTCAGTGGTAAAGCAAGATGTTGGCTCGATTTGCACTGGGAGGTCCATGAAGGATGCATGTTAATGTTAACTATGGCAAGAAAGGTCCTTGAATGAAGCAAGGCTCTAAATTAAGGCCTCCCTGTGGTACGTCTGTCCCATGTGGCCCCGGGAAAGTGGTTAGAAAGGATATTTGGAGGAGCTCCTGTCCTTTCCATCCATCATTACTCACGCCACACATCCAGAACTCCACATGTGGAAAAGTGCTCTGTAGCAGACGTGGCCAAACAGGAAGTGCTGTGTCATCGACAGCCATTAGGTCGGGGTCCTCAAAAGCAGGAACATAACACACTGGTGTGTTGGAATGCAACGTGAAGGGTGTATTTATTGCTCTTGCTAAAGAACCAAGGTTTCTCAGGGATGGAAAGTTCCCTACCTTACGTCAGCTCATTTCGGTTCCGGGAGTTGGGTTTTTTTTTTTTTTGAAAGATCTTTCCTGAATACCCAGAACTGAAATCTATTCCCATTATTGGTTTTGGTTTCTCCTCTCAGAGCCACCAAATACAAAATTTTTCTTCTTCTGCATTCCGGACCCTCAGATATCCGAGATCAGCCAGTAGAGGCACACTCCGTCGTCTCTTCTTTGGGTTCCTTCTCCTCGTCTTCCACCCGTTTCTTATGTGTCATGTTTTCCTGTCTTAATTGCTCTTTTTGAACACCTCCCAAGTAGTCAAAGGCCCCTGACAGTGTGCTTCCCAGAACTGGGCCTGATCCTGGCCAGGGAAGAGCAAGATGGAATCATTTCCTTGTTTTTCTACACTCTTTTAACAGTGGAGCCTAAAATCAGCATGCCAGGGATCTCTTGCTTTGGCCAGCCATGCCTTTCCACCTTTTGGGGTAAAAGTACCCTGGTTTCCCAGTAGGGAATTAACTCTTCCCCCATTCTGAGAAGTCCTGAGGGCCTGTCAGTCAAAGATTTTCCATGACCTCTCCTATTGGAAGGATATTGGTGCATAAAACCCAATCTAGGCCATTCAAGCTGGCTCCTAGGGTTTGGAACCTTTGAGAAAATAACAGAAAACACTGGAGCTTAGAAGTGCTCATGGAGGAACATAGAGTCTGTCCATTTATTCCTGCTAACAGCCAGCCTTCCTTCCTCCCGAGGCCTGGCTCTTCAGTATCCAACAGCCAACACTTCCATCCCTTTCTAGCAAAGTCCTTTTCCAATTAAGTTCATCAGAATCTCTTTCAAGTGCTTGCCACCAAAAAACTCTGACACCATCAGGTTACCTTGTTTGGCCACAGTCCCAGCAGGGGGCTCGTTGTGGGCCAGACTCCTAAATCTGTTTCATAGCCTGTTTCTGTTCACGACACTCTGGCACCAAATGAGTGTGGGTTTTTTCCCCCACCGAACAGTTCCCCAGCTCTCTGGACACCAACTAGGTGTTCTACAATTTAGTTCTGACACTTTGTCCCCAGAGTTAGTACAGACCCCACAACTGAAGGGTTCAGTCCCATAAGCTGTGCCAGTGGAGTTCAGAGAGCTTCCCCACCCTCTCTGGGTGCACCCCCTGCCCTCACCTTGCTGTGTTCACCAGCCTGGAGGCTCTCTGAACTCCACTGTTTATGGAGGTTCATGGAGGCCGCGTTACAGAAGTGCGGTTGATTAAATCACTGGCCGTTGGTGATTACTTCCGTCTCCAGCCCCCTCGCTCCAATCATCTCATCACAGAGTTGGTTCCTCTGACACCCAGCTCCCATCCTGAAGGGATGACGTCACTTCCTGAGCATAAACTCAGGTGTGGTTGAGAGGGGCTTGTTGTGACTAACAAAACAAGCTCGGCTCACTCCTATCATTTGGGAAATTTGGGAAATTTAGGCAAAGGGGTTTAGACGATGTTGTGCCAAGAACCAGGCAAGAAGACGAAATGCATATTTCTCATCAGATCACACTATGACATTAGTGCTGCCAGTTCTGTCCTTGGAAAGTTGCTTTGGGACCAAAACACAGCCTTTGAGGAGCCTATGATCTCTCTTCTTTGTCCCTTTCTATCGGAAGGTAACTGACCGCACGTCGATTTGGTTATCCTGCCGTGAAGGCCCATCGCAGTCTTTGGCAAAAATGTTAAGCCAGCTAATTATAGCCCCTGTGTTTTGGCTCCTTACTCTGTGCCACCTCTCCAGGCAAGAAACTCGGCATTCACGGAGGTTTCCCGGATGGCCAGTAAGTCATGGACCTGAGCTTCAAACCCAAATCTGTCACACCCAAATCTCCCTCTGCAGCCGGGGAGAAATAAGAGATTCCATCATGATTCACAGCCCACTGGTGATCTGGGGGGGGGGGGGGGGGGGGGGGGGGGGTAAGGCGTGTGTCCAACTGTTCCTGAAGACCTCGGAGAAGCGGGGTTAAGAAGCACTTGGAGCCAGCACCGGGCTGCAGGAGGTCCCGGACTCCACGTGCTACCGAACAGAGTGACACAGCTAGAGACAGTATCACCGAGGGTCCAGGTGGAGGTCTGAGGTGGCCGATTACCAGTGAGACAAAGATCCGGGTGGGAAGGGTGCTCCCAGCCAGGCTTGCTTCAGCTGGGATCAACACAGTGATGTCCCCCACATGCAAGTGCCTGTGCCAGACGTCACCCTCCTTCTGATTCAGAGGTTGCAGGAAGGACACCCCCGCTTTCTCACTGTGCCTCCTCACCCCAGCTCCCCACCTCGCTCCAACAGAGACCACGCTTCGGGAAGGAATTAACAGCATAAGGAATCCGACATGCCCAGAGAAAAGACAAACACTGTGGGAAAATGGAAGTTATATTAAAATAAATTGAGACATGGCTTTTAACTGGAGCTTTTGCTCTCACCCAGATTTGGTAGTTTTAAGATCCTAATTTTATAACCTCGGTCACGGGGAGAGCCTCGACTGATTCCTATCACTTTAAACAGCCTTTTATAGCCTCGGCGTCTAGGGTACATTTCCTCTGCTTTTTCAACATATCACATTTCTTGGCAAAACCATCTAGCAGAAAGCACCAAAATTTTTATAATGAGGATAAAATCAAAATTTCACACATCAGATTTGTCTTGTAGATTATTTCTTCCTGCTACATCGTTCCCTGTTTCAGCTTTATTTTAGTGGCCAACAATTTTAAATTTGAATTCAGCGTTGTTCAATCATCTTATAGGTTTTTGCTGCCAAAGGACAGTTGCTCTTTGCTCTGACTTCAAAGTTGCTAAATTCAAAGACTTTGCCAGTGTAATCACTCAGGAGCTCGGCTGCATTCGGCCAGTTGTTACCTCCCACTCGAGCTCCGGGGGGTGAACTCCGCCACGGCCTCCCCGCTCTTCCGGTCTTAGTTTAACTTGGCTTCTCGCTATGATTTTTTTTTTTTTTTTCTATTTTAAAATGTGTGCTGTGCTCTTGATTCCAATGTAAAGGTTGTTTGCGATTGCCTCTAGGCGTAAAGATCAAGTTCAAACCCAAAAGACCGCAAGACGCACTGCAGGACCCACAGAAGGACTCTCGCTTAACTACCGAGCGGGGCCAGGAGGCCAAAGTGGCCCTGGCCACTTCAGCTGAGTCACCGTGGTCCCCCAACCTTCTGCTTTTTCCTCTGAAAATGCTTTCCCGTCTCTGCTCGGTGACTAACTCCATCACGAATGTGACCCAGTTTGTTTGGCAAGATGTGATTTTTTTTTTTTTTTTACTCACGTTGCTTTTCCTGGTCACGACTCTCTCACAGGCATTAAGCGGCTCCCTCTCGGCACCCGGCTGGCCCTGCTGCCCGGCTGGATTGATGGCTTGCTCCCCAGCTGTTCCCTTTCCGGCCCGCCCTCCTCTCCCCAGCAAATCCATATTCCATTTGCTTTTCTGCAGCATTTTGATACCTCCAGAGTCTCCTTAAAATAGACAGATAAACACTAATCTCCAAAGGAAAGTTGCAGGGCAGAGCCCACAGATTTGTACCAACTCAGTCTGCTCTAGAAGGCAGCTAGATGAAAAGCAGAACAATGGTAGCCACCGTGCACAGGGCTTTTTATCATGTACAAAGCACGTTGGACTCACGTGGTCCCATTTAATAATATGTGTGATCACCCACGGCACGGGTAGAAGTCGTCCTTCCATTTTTCAGGCAGGAAACGAAGGCTCATAGAGACGAAGGAGTTGTCTGGACAGTAGGAGAGACAATTGCTATACAATTTGCATTCGATAAAATGCACGGATCATCGGCGTCTTTGCTGGATTTGGGCAGATGTATATGCTTATGTAACTACCTCCCGCGAAGGGTATAGAACATTTCTATCCCCTAGGAAATCCCCTCCGGCCCTTTCCCAGAACCACTCAACCCTCAACCCTAGACCACTATCTGATTTCTACCCCAGCGATTAGTTTTCGTTGAACCTCAGTCTTCTGACTCCGAACTCCACGTCCCGTCTTGTCCCATTACACCATGTTGTATCTTTGAAATTAATCCAATGGCCACCACAGGTGGTACCTCGCCGGACTCTACAGACACAGGACTTGGGGAAGATGGGCCATAGTCTTTCGGCTGAAAAAGCTGGTCGACTGGTAGGGTGGATCTTGAGGCTTGCAGCTTCTGGAGTACGGAGATCGATCCCCAAACAACATACAGGCCCCGCCCTCGGGCCTCAACGGCACTCCTGGTACCCAGGATTACTGAAGGAAGATTGTTATAAGGTTTAAAAGAGAGGGATAGACCAGCTTTGAGATAAACACACCAGAGTCCAGCCCGCACCTCTGCGACCTCCCCCTAACCCTGAACTCCACTGCTCTAGCTGCGGCCACCAGCTGCCGGCAACACCCTGACTTCTCATACCAGGCTCTTCCATACCCATCACACACGTGTAATCTGTAAACTGGAAGTTTTGGAACCGGGGGCCTCCACTGTAGGGGGCAAAAAAACAAACGAAAAGAAATACTGAAAGGCGGGGCGCCTGCGTGGCTCAGTCGGTTAAGCGTCCGACTTCGGCTCAGGTCGCCATCTCACTCACAGGTCGTGGGTTCAAGCCCCGCGTTCAAGCCTCGGAGCCTGGAGCCTGCTTCGGATTCTGTGTCTCCCCCTCTCTCTGCCCCTCCCCTGCTTGCACCCTGTCTCTGTCTCTCTCTCTCTCTCAAAAATAATAAAAAATAATAATAAAAGGCAATTCTATTGCTTCCAAGAATGTACGGCAAAGGGCACGAATTGTTGAGTCATGTTAAGGCAGCATTCCCATCAGGCGGTCACTCATGAAGGGATCCATAATACAATTAACCTTATCTGCTTACTTGCCCACAGTTTTGGGCTAAACTCTTTGTTCACTCTAGCCGGTCAACTGGTTCCTCTTGGATCTCGTTTGTACACGGCAGCGTGCTGGTAAATGTTTAACAGCTGATTCTCCAGGAGGGGGGGAAAAAAAAAGGCCACGATTTGATCTGGACAGTGAGTGATTGTGCGTGGCCTTGGCCCCCGTGCCTGCTCTCTTAAGCGCTCCCAGAGTGGTGTTCTCTCTTCAAAAAATGGATCGTACGGTCGAGAGTTGGCAAGGTGTTCCTTTCTCTGCTGGAGTGGAATCCCCAAATAAACCTGTAAAGTCACTTTGAAGTGCAGAATACACAGAAACTAGCCCGCGATGATATCTTCCATATCCCCGCTCCAGGGAATCTGAAAGGCCGGCCTCCACCTTCCTTTCCTTGCTTCAGTGAACGGCACGCCTTGAAAAGGTTTTAGAATATCTCTAAACATCCAGCTTTCTTTTTTGCTTTGTTTCGTTTCTCTCTTTAGAAGACGAACTGCAGAAAAGCCCAAGCATGCAATCATTTCCTGCTCCCGGATGAGCATCTACAGCCACGCGCGGAGGGAAAGGATGTCAGAAGAGGCTGCGGCCTAAGCGGGCGCCAGGAGCTCGTTCTAGGGGTAATACATGCTGGGAGGTCCACCACTCGGCCATCCTACTCCTCACCTATACAGCCACAACGGGAGGCGAACAGATTTACGGGAATTTGCTGCTTTATAAAAGGAGTTGTGTGGCGCAAGGATTGCTTTTCTTTTTCACGTTGGGTCCGCCTTGCAGCTGGGCTCCTTGCTCTGCTGGCATTTACTGTTCCACGCTGTTCTCTTTAACCACGTTAATTAGCGCTCACACATCATGCGTGCTTTGCTCCTCCGTCCCCCGGAACTTGACCTCATTCTGCGCGACCTTTCCCAATTTCTTCTCCATTTCCTGTCCCAACTTGCCCTTGCTCTCTGCTTTCTGCTCTGGGTTTTGTTTTCTGCTGTGCACATTTCTTTTGCAGGAAGGACTGGCATTACGTTTTCTAAGCCTTCTGATGACTTTAGACATTTCAAATAATTATCCGAGCTTCCTGTCTGTCTTGGTCAGCCCAGTCTCTTTCATGTCCCACGTTCATTAGATTCCTCTTGCTGGCACTTTGCTGACTGGTATGCAGAGATTCAAAGACATCCAAGAAGGGGTCCCAGCCCTCGGTGACTCTGTAATCTAGGAGAGGGGATAATAATAATATCTAAGCTGCATTGACGGCTTTCTGTCAGGCAGTTTCCTTCCATTACCTTAGGCCTCATAATAATCCTTGAAATAGACACTAATGTGACACTCATTTTACATATGTGATAACTGAGGCTCAGAGAGGTTAAGTAACTTGCCAAGGCCACAACAGCTGGTAAAATGGTGAAGGTAATTGTGATTTTAAGGTTCTGGCCCAAATGATTCCCAAACCTGAGCCCCTTACCAGATAGTGACAAGTAAGCACCCATACAAAAATAAGGTGGGCGCCTGGGTGGCTCAGTCGGTCAAGCCCCAATTCGGCTCAGGTCATGATCTCACGGTTCGTAGGTTCGAGCCCCGCGTTGGGCTCTATGCTGACAGCTCGGAGCCTGGAGACTGCTTTGGATTCTGTGTCTCCCTCTCTCTCTCTCTCTCTCTCTCTCTCGGCCCCTCCACCTCCCTCCGCCTCAAAAATAAAATAAAACATTTTTTAAAAACAATTTAAAAAAATACATAAGGGAGAAAGGGCTGATGGCAAAAATGAAGCAGAATTTATGGGTTGGGTGATTTTAGAAGTTGGAGATGGGGACCAAAGCTGCTTCAGGAAAACCTTTTCTTTGTGAAGTAGTGAGCTCCCCGGCCCTGAAGGTACCCAAGCAGAAATCAGAGCTACCTTCAGTGCTGTGGGCTAGTGCCTGCATCTGGGTGAGGCCTCTCTCTGGGAGACCTTCATCTCTTGGTATGATGATTTCAGCGAATGGCCTGTGAGCTGAGCCTAGAAAGCAAGGATCGGGAGGAGAAGGGCAGAAAGAACCCAGGGGCCGAGTCCCTGGAGCTCAGGGCTCCGAGCTGCTTTTCATTTTGAGTCTGGTTCTCCCATGCCGTAAAGCTCACCCGTCACTTGGGCAAGAATATATGTATCGACACAGTTGCTGTTCGACAGCGAAGGAAGAAAGAAGTGTCATCATTTTAAGTCAGTGGTTCCCGAGGACTTACTCCATAAGCTGGGCTCCGGGGTTCTACAAGTAAAACCTGTCGATGGCAGTTAGTATCAATTTTCAGGGGTGATGGAGTTGTACTCCTGTCCCAAGGCCCCACAGCCTTAGCGTACTCGGCTGAAATTTGTCTCCTACATTTTTTCTGAAGACTTTGGCAACTGCTACCATTCGTCTGCCAGGGAAGACTTCTATGATAAAACAAATAAATGAGCATAGCTAACAAAAATTAGCTGAAAAACGCAGAAATCACCAATTAGGCTTGGTGTGACAGCTTGATTTTTTTTTTCATGGACAGTTGGTGGTAATTTTAGATTGCATACATATATTATAGAGTCAAACTTTCTGCCCATAAAATTGTCTTAAGTTATTTAATAGAAATAAATAGGTCACTATTTCATGGTATTCTGCAAAGAGCATCGTGGATTCCGGTGCTCCCTTAGCCTTCCTGACAATCCCGGGTGACTGGGTGACGATTCTACGATGACTGCAACGGGAGTAAAAGCGTAGAAATTCTAAGTGGTGGGATTGTACCGGTTAGGCTAGAGGACATTTTGAAGTGTTGGGAGGAAAACAGTTCAACTTAAGGGCTACGAAGTATAAGAAGGGTCCCAAGACTTCTCCCCAGTTAGCCCCGGGTCCCCCATAGCAGGGGATCTCCACCCACCCGGGGGGAAATCACCCCCAGGAGCTTTTTCAAAACGGCCCCACACCACCCCCTCCCCAGAGGACAGCTCCCAGGCCTGTCACAAGCCTATGACCGTGAGAATCTGCAGGGAAGAGGGGGGGCTTGCACAAGTTGAAGAGGCCTGGGAGGTGATTTCCTCCCCTTCACCTGCCGAAGAACCTGTGCCGAGGCCCCACCGACCAGACCATTTCACGGTGTTTCACCCGTAGTTTCAATGTTCCCATTTAAAAAAAAATTTTTTTTAATGTTTATTTATTTTTGAGACAGAGGGAGACAGAGCATGAACGGGGGAGGGGCAGAGAGAGAGGGAGACACAGAATCTGAGAATCGGAAGTAGGCTCCAGGCCCTGAGCCATCAGCCCAGAGCCCGATGCGGGGCTCGAACTCACGGACCGCGAGATCGTGACCTGAGTTGAAGTCGGCCGCTTAACCGACTGAGCCACCCAGGCACCCCACAATATTCCCATTTTAAAGAGCCCACTTAGCCAGCAGGAGACTGTGACTCACATCCCCTCCCGAGGCCTACCCTTCTCCCGGGTCCTGAACCAGAACCAGCCCTGGGACACAACGTCCCAAGCCCTGAAACAGGCCTACCATCCCCAGTTCTCCCGTAAAGCCAGCCGAGGCTGCAGCATCTCTGCCCACCGGAGTTTGCTCTATTCCGGAGCCCTTGAACCTCAGAGCAACGGATGCCCTGAGCCGGTGCCCCTGCAGGGCTCTGGCCGCCAGCAGCGCCACAATCCTTACTCAGAGCACCGGTCAGCTCCCCCCTGAGCCCACCTCTCCTCCAAGATTTCAACAATCCACTAGATGCTCGGGGCGCCTGGGTGGCTCCGTCGCTTAAGTGCCGACTTCGGCTCAGGTCATGATCCCACGGTTAGTGGGTTCAAGCCCCGCGTTGGGCTCTGTGCTGCCGGCTCTGAGCCTGGAGCCTGCTTCGGAGTCTGTGTCTCCCTCTCTTGCTCTGCTCCTTCCCTACTCGTGCTCTGTCTCTCTTTGTCTCTCAAAAATAAATAAACATTAAAAAACAATTAAAAAAAAAAAGAGTCAGATGCTTAACCTTAACCGACTAAGCCACCCAGGCACCCCTGGACCCTCTATTTAAATATCCATCAGGCACCTCTGACTCAATGTGTTCAAGACCGACCTCATCATCTCCTGCTCTAGCCCAGCTCTTCTATCGTTTCAAACTCAGTGGTTGTACCACCACCTTCCCAGCCACCCGAGCTAGAAACCTGGGAGTCGACACCGAATTCTTTCTCCTCCAACCCTCCACCCGTAACCGATCAAACATCAAGTCCCGCTCAGTTTATTTACCTGGCCTTCCTATGATCACAGTCGTGGCTCCAGCCCTTATCATCTCGTCTGGATGCACTGCAACAGACCTTTCTGGCTCAGCCTCGTCTCTCATGAATTCCACCCTCCATACTGCTGTCAGAGGGATCCCTTTACAGAGCAACTCCTGTATCTGATGACACACACCATCGTTGCTGGAGAGTCAACGAAGCCCGAGATCCTTCCTTTGGTACACATGGCCCTATCTCCCCATCTTTTTCCCCAACCTTGCCTTACCTAAGACTTGAAGCCCCGTCAAGACAAAACCGCTCAACTCTCGCCTCCCTGTTACCTACACCTGCCTACACCTGGAATTATGCTTCCACTGCCTTCTGCCTTGGAGGCGGACATTTGGCAGATATTACCAGCCACCTCTGACCCCACCACTTCCTTCCCAGGGTTAGATGTCTTTCTCGAAGGTTCCATGATCCCCCATGCTTACCTCTGGATTACGCTATTGATTTATACTTTCTGTTTATGGGTCCTTCTCTTCCCATGAACATTTGCTGCTTGAGGGCAAAGGCTGTGTTTTCTACTATCTCTGAATGGCCAGACCCTACAATAGCGATTGGCCAGTCATGGAGCAGAATTACACAACGGGTAAAACTCTAAAGCGAGCTTCAGCACAGGACGGTTGGCATCGCTAGCCTTCTGGGAGGAAATGCCAGAGTCCCGGCTACCCCAAATCAAGATCACCCTAACCCCCATCAAGATCACCCCGTGGCCTCCAGTGTCCCACCACTGGCGTGGTCCTATTGGGCAGCAACACGGTGGCATCTCACCAACCCCCCACTGACGCTGGCTTGGCACCTGGCCACACAGAAGGGACTTACCCTTTGAGAAATAAACTGTACTACTAGACCTTTTTTTTTTTTTTTTAAGTTTATTTATTTATTTTGAGAGAGACAGAGCAGAGAGGGGCAGAGAAAGAGGGAAAGAGAGAATCCCAAGCAGGCTCCACGCTGCCAGCATAGAGCCCGATGCGGGGCTCCAACCCACGAAACCGTGAGCTCATGACCTAAGCCGAAACCAAGAGTCAGGGGCTTAACAGACTGAGCCACCCAGGCGCCCCCCTCCCCGGCACCCACCTTCTCAACCACGAAGGCTGTGTGTGCACTGCCTGAATCCCCTCAGCTGCGGAGCCAGCTCTCCATTCCCAAGGGTTACACTGAACAAGATATTCTGCATCCTTGTGTAGATAATGCTTATCTTTTTAGTAGGAAACATGCCCTAAGCTGATTCAAAAGTAGGAAATGCCTCATACCAAAATGCAGTCCTTTTTATGAAAAAAAAAAAACAAAACAAAACCAAACAAACATCCTTGCCAACTAACACCTGAGCAAGCCAGTCCCTGAACAGGAAACTGATACGGTGGCTGAACAACAGCTCAGGGTTCCAAGTTTTGACTGGGTGTTGTCAACGGGCACCTCCACTCCGCCCTGGGAGTATCGGAGAGCTGTGCCCGCAAGGACGGTGGCTGCAGATGGGGCACGGGTATCTTCAGCTGCCAAAGGTCGCCTGGCAGGAAGCACGTTGGTGCCCTGGCGGTTTCTGGGACCACGTGATCTAACTGCCAGGTTAGACTTCTGCAATTATAGCCCCCAGGGACCCGCCTGAAACAGACATTGGTTGCTATAACTGAGAAAGGCTGAAGCTATAGCTCTTCGGCTAGGAGGGAAAACTTGGGAAGGAAAAGTTTACTTTAGCTCAGGTTTTGTGGTGACAAACAGCACGATAAGCAAGACTATTGCAGCCGGATGATTAACGAGGCACAGGAACCTTTGCATTGGGCTTTGAAAGATTATAAACACACGGGGCACGACAAGCGCAGCCAGTCAGCTACAAATTATGACTCGTCTTTCAGTTGCTGTCCCTTTGCACCTCCTGATTTGGACAAGGCGAGCAAACAGCTCTCGATCCGCCAGCCGTGGGGCTCCAAGCAGACGCCACAGGGCCCTGAGACACACGTCTGACCCCTGCGTGGTTGCAGGTTAACGAGACGCGCGGTCAGGATTCGAACCTTCCTTCCCCTCTTTGGTGTGGATCGAAGGCTCCGTTCTGACTGTTCGCTATTCAGGGATAGTTCCTTCATTAACACCTCTTAGATCCCATTTCGGCACGTCCCTCCGGTCACAGAGATACCTAGCTATGCAGGCCATTACTTCTAAAATGCAGTGGATGGATTTGTGCTTGGGGAGGCTTAACGATACACTCAAGACTCCCCGCATTAGAAGTTGTTTGCTTCCGGAAAGAGAACATTATACCAGAAAGATAGGTTTGAAGAAAATAACTCCATGGCAGCAATCCAGTGTGCCGCTGCGTTTGTAGGATAATCATGACACCTGCTAACGGAGGCTTCTTTGCGATTTCGGTCTTTGGTGTGAAATACACACACACACACACACACACACACACACACACACACACACACACAGAGCAACGGTAAGCATATATACTCCGCAGCTTAAAATCTCAATACTCAATAAACCAAAAGATGCTTGAGCCGTCTAAGACTCGGCTAGAGTCCACTTCTTCCAACATGAATTCTTTTACCTTTTAAAATTCACCAGGGGCGCCTGGGTGGCTCAGTCGGCTAAGAGTCCGACTCTTAGTTTCGGCTCAGGTCACGATCTCGCCGTGTGTGAGTTCGAGCCCCGCATCGGGCTCCATGCTGACAGCACAGAGCCTGCTTGAGAGTCTCTCTCTCCCTCTCGCTCTCTGCCCCTCCCCCACTCACTCTCCCTGTCTCCCTCCCAAAAATAAATAAAGAAAACTTTAAAAAATAATAACAAAATAAAATTCACCAAAGTAGATTTTTAGTTTACCTGGGGTCTTTGTAACTAAACTTTACATTCATCTTCATTAGGGAAAAAAAAAAAATTTTCTCTCAAACTGAGAAAACACCTTCCTTTCAGGTTCACCCAACTCTCAGAAAAATATAATTTGATTGTTTTTGTTCTCATTTCTCTTCCTTGAATGCACTGGCCAGAAATGTTCCTGTTCTTGAAGCCAGTCAGTTGGGCAAAATCTGGTCAGGCCACCTTTATGGCACATTTCTTTCTCCTGATTGCATTTCTCCCATAAAAATACAGTATTAAATATTTCATAACCTGGCGGGGGCGGGGGGGGGGGGAGGTTGGTGCCTGGCAAAGCGGCTAAGCCAGAAGCTGTTTTGAGCACTTGCCCAGCAACTGGGCAACCTCCCCATCCGTGCCCAGACTGCCACTCCTACTCCGCTCTCTGTCCTAGCTGTGTAAGTTAACAGCCCATAAATTACCCTGAATTGCTTCCTATTTGGGGGCGGGGGGGGGGGTGTGGAGCAGAAGGCAAAGACTCATGCCCTTATTCTGTTCTTATCTGTTCTAGTCCCTACTAGTTACCAGATAGAATTGTATTAGAGAAAATGGGACAAGTAAATAAACTCTGGTCACAAAAGTCACCCATAGGAAATCAGAATTACTAAGAACATGCCATGATTTTTGCCGTTGCGTTCAAAGAAAATGTGGCCCAGGGCGCCCGGGGTGGCTCAGTCAGTTAAGCGGTTAAGCATCTGACTTCGGCTTGGGTCGTGATCTGAGTTTGTGAGTTCGAGCCTCCGATCGGGCTCCGCGCTGATGATGCAAAGCCTGCTGGGGATTCTCTCTCTCCCTCTCTCACTGCCCCTCCCGCGCTCCCCTCTCTCTCAAAATATATAAATAAATTTGAAGAGAAAGAGAAGAAAAGAAAAAAAAAGAAAACAAAAGAAGAGAAAATGTGGCCCAAAGCACGACCATCCACCCGGTTGCAGAAGCCAGGAACCCTGAAGTCATCGTGTCCTTGCCTCTTGGCTTCATCCTTGCATCCAGTCAGCCCCCTCATCTTGTTGAGTGGCCCTCTCGCCAGCCCTGGGAGCGGCCCGTGGGCTCCAGTCCCTTGCCACTGCTCGCCTGGACGGTGGCATTTGTGCCCCTGGCCCTCCAGCCCCAGCTGCAGCAGTGAGGGCTCCAAATGCACACCCAGCCAGCTCTCTCTCTCTCCTAGCGCGGTGCCACCGCCTACAAAAGAGTCCCACCTCCTTGGCCCGGCGTGCAGGTGCCTGCAGATGGCGCTTGCTGCCCCTCCCCCCGGGCCCTTAGCACCTCGGGCGCATCCCTGCGACTGAACCCATCTCACTGCCTGTGATCAGAGGTGCGCGATGGCCTCACCGCCTTGACCGTGAGGTCCGTGAGGTCAGCCGCTGTCTCTCTCAGATCTGCTCAGATCTCTCTCCAGCACCGAACAGGGGAAGAGCTCGCTTTACTAAGTGAGTGTGCAACATAAAAAATAATGTTTATACCTTGCCTTATTCTAGACAGGATGTGAAAGGGCAAATGAATAGAATTTCTAAATACGGTCTCTGTCCCACTAAGACCATACATTTACGGAGACGGTACACGTGTTTAGAAGTACAGGCAAATGAGCCATGGGCCTGTCACCCTCCTCCGTGCTCCCCACTATAAATGTTACTAACGGCTGCCGTTCGACAATATGTACCAAGCACTTAATACTAAATCCTCACAAGCCTCGGGTGCAGCGTTTTCTCTTTTCACAGGTGAAGGCGCTGCGGCAAGAAAAGGTTAAGAAATGTGTCCAGGGTCACACAAGGAGTCAATAGGGAGAAAAGAGTCAATTTTTGGAGACCTTCTGTCTCCAAATCCCATGCTCCTTCCGCTGTGTCATGATGCCTCTCTGTTTAAGGCTTGGCTTCCGACGCCATGAGCATTGCCAAAATTTTAAAACAGTTGGCTTATGTCATGGTCGGCAAAGGCTGTGGGTGGCACTGAAGCGTGGCTTTAAAGGAAGAGGCTGTACCTTAAGATGGGAGAAAGTATCGCCTGAACTCTGATCACACCCGTCCTGTGTCCCCAACCCGCACCTCTGGGCTCGGAGGCAGGAGAACCGAGCAAGCCTGAGAAGCCGTCTAAGTGACACCTTGACCTGAGCTAATGACAGGGAACAGGCACCTTGGCTATTTGCATCTATGGCCCACAGGGTCCACTGGAAACCACCGGAAGGTCTGCAAGCTCCGGGGAGAGAGGATTGGCTCCAAAACGCTTTGCAACTCATTAGGAGAAGGATATCAGATCTTCCTTCCAGGAATGGAGTCGGTCTCAAACCGGTTTGAGGTACCACACCGGGGTTCCAGTCTCTGAGCGCTGGGAGGGAAGGAGCTGGAGAGAGCGCCAGGGGTCTTGGTAAGTCAGTGGGTCTTGGAACACCTTCATACGGACCAGGAGGGAAGGAAGACATTCCTCTTCTGGTCGCTCCTCTGATCTGACCTCTTGTGCTGGAAGACTGCAAAGAAAGCGCGAACTCCTTGACCTTTACAAGGGGGACACACGCGATCTGTTCTACGAGGCGGGGGTATAGGTCCTAGCTGGAAGAGAAACGGGAAAAGGGGCAAAACAGGCAGTTTTTTCCCAGGCTCCCTTGTCTCACACGGAGGTGGAGATGCTCTGGGCCGTCCCCAGCGAGGGTGACAAAGGCGCTAACGTGGGTCAGTCTCTAACCCCCCGGGGACCGAGCACAGCCTCCCGGTTCTGCAGCTGTCCCCGCCTGCAGCAGAGGCAGTGTGACTCTGGGGTCAGCGGTGCAAGCAGCAGGTGCACCAACTATCTGGCCAAGCCAGTTCTGCAGCGAGACTCTGGGGGCTGCGTCTGGAGGCCTAGTCTGGAGCCTCTGTCTCCAGCCCTTGTGACCATTCTGTAACCCACTGGTTCCCAGACGGTGGCCCCTAGACTGGCAGTGTCAGCAGCACCTGGAACCTTGCTAGAAACGGAAATTCTCGGACCCCATGCCAGGCCCACTGAATCAGAAACTCCAGGGTGGGGCCCAGGAAACTGGGCTTTAACAAACCATCCCGGATAGGGACACCTGGGTGGCTCATTCGGTTAGGCGTCCAACCCTTGATTTCGGCTCAGGTCATGATCTCGTGGTTTGTGGGTTCGAACCCTGCCTTGGGCTCCACACTGGCAGCGAGGAGCCTGCTTGGGATTCTCTGTCTCCCCCCTCTCTCTCCCTGCCCTTCCTCCTCTCTCCCATGCACATGTGCGCTCTCTCTCTCTCTCTCTCTCCAAAATAAAAAACAAAACACACACACAAACTTTCCCAGAGATTCTGATGCATGCTAAAGTTTAAGAAGCTGGCTCGGCCGACTTCCCCTCAGGTCATGATCTCACCACTCAAAGGCTCATGGGTTCGAGCCCCGTGTTGGGCTCTGGGCTGCCAGCTGGAGCCTGGAGCCTGCTTCGGATTCTGTGTCTCCCTCTCTCTCTCTGCCCCTTCCCCATGCACGTGCTCTCTCTCTCTCTCTCCCTCAAAATAAATAAAAGAGAAAAAAAAGAAGTGCGCAAATCTGTAAGAGCCACTGTGGAGATTCAGAGAGGAAATCAATTAAGCCCACCCAAAAGGATCTCTGTGTGGCAATGAAGGCATTAAAGATCATGCTGTTTACAAAAGACATTCAAAAGAACAAAGTTGAGAAGCTAACACTTCCTAATTTCAAGACTTACTACAAAGTTATAGCAATCAACATGGCTACCGACATAAAGACAGATAAACCTATCACTAGACTAGAATTAAAAGTCCAAAGATAAACCCATGCATATAAAGACAACTAACTGATCTATGACAACAATGCAAAGGCAACTCACTAGAGAAAGAACAAATGGTACTGAAACAATTCAACACCCACATGAAAAAATAAATAAGTAAAAGGATCTTGACCCCTACCTTACACCATATACACATATTAACTCAAGCGGGGCTCTAAACGCAAATGTAAAACCTAAAACCGAGACACTTTTTGAAGAAAACGTGGGAGAAAATCTTGGTGACAAGAGTAGGCAAAGATTTCTTACATGTGATGCCAAAAGCACAATCTATAAAAAAGTAAAATGAAAAATAAAAATTTTTTTAAAAGCCGATAAATTGGATTTCGTCAGATTTAAAAATTCTCTTCTTTGAAAGATGCTACTAAAAGAGAATGAAAACACAAATCACAGACTAGAAAAAAATATTTGCAAGGTATATATCTGATAAAAGACCTGTATCTGGAACATATAATGAACTCTCAAAATTCAATAATAAGAAAACAAACAACCCAATTAAAAAATAGGCAAAAGATCTGAGCAGACATGTCATCCAAAAAAAGATACATGGACGGCAGTGATACTCAACATCTTTGGGTAGATGCAGATTAACCTCACAATGATATGCCATTACATTCCTTTTAGAATGGCTAGAGTCAAAAAGATCAACTATTCCAAATATTGGCAAAGATGCAGAGGAACCAGAACTCTCATTTACTGCTGGGGATGGGACAAAATGGTACGGCCATTTTGGGAAAAGCTTGGCAATTTTTAAAAAATCAAACACACTGGGGCGCCTGGGGGGCTCAGTCGGTTGAGTGTCCGACTTCGGCTCAGGTCACAATCTCACTGCTCATAGGTTCGAGCCCCGCGTCGGGCTCTTTGCTGACAGCCTGGAGCCTGCTTCGGATTCTGTGTCTCCCTCTCTCTCTGCCCCCGTCCCCCCCACCCCCGCTCACATGCTGTCTGTCTCTCTCAACAATAAATAAACGTTAAAAAATTAAAAAAAAAAAACACATTAAACACACCTTCCATACGATCCAACCATCTCACTTCTATGTATTTTCCCAAAAGAAAAGAAAGCATATGTCCACGGAAAGACTTGCGCATGTTTATGGCAACTCTACTCAGAATCTCAAACGATTATAAACAAACACCTGATTAAATTGGGTGAAAAAGGAGGAAAAAAATCCATTATGATCAAAGATAATAACTAAGAATCAACTAAAATCCAGATCACGGTCTTGAAACCCCTATTCCAGGGCACCCCAATAATTAAGACATTAAACCCTTTTTGGAAAACAATAGAGACCCTTGGTACCATCAGAAAAGCGATTACAATTATTTTCATATCCTTAAAATAAAATAACATGGGTAAGACAGTAAATAAAGACATTGTGGTACTTAATCACCTTATATTATTAATCAATGAAAACTTATTTTTTGTTGGAAAGAAAATTAAAGCCAGGAAGAGTCCTTTCACACGTAAGTAGATGGACCTTGGCGAATACGTACCGTGGAATACCACCATTGCTCAACACAAACAATCCAAATTCATTTGGATGAATCTCCAAATAATTAAACAAAGTGAGAGCAATTAGACAAACGAGAATGCACACTGTGTGATCGATTCCATGTATGTAAAACTCTAGACGTGACAAATTCACCTCTAGTGACAGAACATGGATTCAGTGGTGGCCTGGAAAATGGGGAAGCAGGGGGCCAGAGAGAGCACGAAGGAGTTCAGGGAAACTTCTGAAGATGACAGATATGTTCAGTATCTTGATTGTGGTGATGGGGTTCTGAGTGTAGAGAGGTGTCAAAATTTATCAGGTTGTACGCTTAAAGTCTGTCCAGTTTATCGGACGTTGATTATCCCTCAGTTAAGCTGCTAAAAAGGAAAGAAGACAGCAAGTACACCCCGTTTACATGGTGATCGCAAAAAATAGGTGCCCGTTAACTTTTGTGAATTGATTGATTAGAACCACAGCGCAGTTATGATTAAACCATGTACTGGTCGGCCCCGGCTGCCATAGAAAGTACCACACTGGATGGCTTACGCAACAGAGATTTACTGCTTTATGGTTCCGGAGTCTAGAGGCCCAAGATCAAGTGTCAAGGGCGTTGGTCTCTTCTGAGACCCCTCCCCTTGACTTGTCGATGGCCACCTTCTCCCTGTGTCCTCGCATGGTCTTCCCTCTACACCTGCTCCTGTCTGTGTCTTAATATCCTTGAGAGGACACGTGTTCCTATGGGATTAGGTCGCACCCTAAATGCTTCACTTTTACATAATTACCTCTTTGAAGTCCCTGTCTCCAAATACGGTCACGGTCAGAGGTATTGGGGGTTGGGACTTCAACAGGGGGTGGGGGAAGTGACACAATTCAGCCTGTGAGAAACATGGTTTTCCATTTATATGACAGCACTTACCACACAGTTCATTTAGATGTAGCCTAATTTCCTTTAGGATGTTCTGGTTGTGGGAGTAGCGAGATGATTAATAGAAGAGAGAATCTCGTGAATTAGCCCCTCGACTAAACTACCAAAAGCTGTACCTGAGTCCCTAAAAAAAAAAAAAAAAACACCCCGCAGACAGGCAAGAGAGAAACTGGCAGAAGGAAATGTGATCTTTGGTGAGATCTTTGGGGGTCTCCAACCCCCGTTGGAGACACAAAGGAAAGCCTGGCAGGCAACAGAACAGGAAGAGAGACAGGACCGTGAAGTAGCTTTTTCTTTATCCTCAGATCCTGTCTTACCATCAGACTACCAAGTAGTCTGATGGACTGCAGGGTCACCCCGCCCCCCCCAAAGGAAAGTCATGACTTTACCATCTAAACAAACGGCCAGATTTGCACGCAGAGCTCCTCCCTTGCTGTGGGCCCAGGCCTTTCTGAGCCCCCCTCTCCGTGGATGCCAAGGGCAGGAAATCCAAGCCGGAGGTGGGCAAGCAGGGAGATCAGGTGTGATACAAAGCAGGATGCTCATGGGACAACCCCCTGCTGACAGGGGCCCAAGTGTGGGCCTTTGAAAAGCCCCAGGTCGCTAGTTCGCACACTGACCTGTAAGTACTTTTGTTTAGATAATCAAACAAAGCTCGATTTCGAATTTGCATGGGTTTCTAGTTCCAAAGCGTTCTTGCTGTGCCTGTGACGGCAACTTCCTCTCTGGGCCTGAGACTCTTGGCCTTGCAAATGGAGTGGTAGGGGGTTGGGGGGTGGGGAGGAGCAAGTGTCTTAACCTGGGCTTAAGATGAACTGCTTGTCAACATAATGCAGGCAAGAGCTAAGCATCATCCTTTCAGCCGTCAGATACGCGCCCCTACTCTGCACTCCACCCAAAAGAATCATAGTCCTTTTCCAAAGTTTTCATAAATTACTTGCATTTAGTTAAATGTTTGACCATCTTCCCATACTTCACTGAAACACTGGTGTAAAAGCAAGAGGCCCAGAGGACGTACCTATGCCACTTCTTTGGGAAAGTCATGTGGCCCCGTGAGGCCTCTCTTCGGGAGGAATTGTTCTCTGATTTCTATCTAAACCCAACAGAGTGAATTAAGAGGTAGAATCCTACCTGGTGTTTGAGCTGGACTCAAGATCAAGTGGACAGCTAGAGGATTATGACCCTTGACGATTATGACCTTATTAAATAATAATGATGGTGACCGTTTATTGAATATCTACTATGTACCAAGCACTGTTCCAGACTATAGTATACGTGATTTAATTCCCACCATATTAAGAAGTAGATAATAATCTTCACCATTTTACACCCAGAAAATGAGGCTCAGGGAAATTCCTCGGCCAGGGACACGCAAATCTTAAGCAGCAAAGCTGAATTCAGACCTACGTTTGTCTGATTTCAAAGCCTGCACTCTTTTTACCACCTCTTGCTTTTCTGGAGGATGGCCCCAAAATATATTTTGGACTGTACTTGAGTGTCGTTATTTGGTGAGTTATCTTTGTATGTCTATTTAGATCAGAGGCTCCTTCGTATGAAAAGATTGAGTCTTTTTCTGGCTTTTGCTGAGCAGAATACGCAAGTTTAAGACACTCAAAAAACGTTGCCTGAAGGTCTGTACCTGACCTTCGTCACAGTATTATACCAACGTCAAGCTCCTGGTTTTTGACAATGTGCTGTTGTCATCTAAGACTTTACTGTCGGGGGAAACTAAGTGAAGGACACACGGGAACCCTCTCTTCTATTTTTTGGAACTAGTTCAAAATAAAGGATTCGTTAAATGTCATTTGATAACGATAAGGGGCACTGTGCTGGTACAGTAGAAACAAAATTAGGAAGTCAGGTCCCAGGTTCTAAAACTGTTCTTCCTCTAACTAGCTATGTGACTTTGTACGAGTCCTGTCCAACTAAGGCCCAACAAAAGTGGTATCCAACCACCATTTTGGCGTTAAGAGTCATGATTTCTGATATTAAAAAAAAAACAAAAACAAAAACAAAAACCATTCTCAACTTCTTTTTTTAGGATGCAAGAGTGAATATATACATCTAACTTGCTTCCTCCCCAAACGCACTAACGCTACGGTAAAAAGAGACTCTTTAAAGACACACCCCACAAAGACAGGCAGGACAAGAGAGGAGAAAACAGCAACAAGATGATAGAAGGCAGGAAGCAGGTGAGTGAGTGATAAAAGGACTTACCAGGCCTTGAGCTGATAGTACATAAAGCTGAGGATCAACCCGTTTGGCACTATAGAATCTTCCAAAAAAGTCAGGAACCAACAGCTCCAGGCAGTGGTGGATATATACGGGGTGGCTACGGGAAGGACTGGGTGAAAACCCCCAAAGACAGATCTCTAGATTCCTCCCCCCCCAACCCCCACCCCACCCCCACCCCCCCGCCGTATCCCGGGAGACTGCTTTTACCCCATCTAACCAGAGTCTAGGGATTTCATCCTCCTAAGAGTGGAAAATAGAAGTCTGTGGACTGGGAACTTGGAAGCACCATGTCCAGGCAAAGAAGATTAAACGAGTGTATACACAATGAGTGCCAAGTGCCGAGAGAGACCTCCATCCCCCCAGCTCAGCTCCCAGGACTTTGGCAGCCAGATGTTAAGCTTCCAGGCAGGAGACTAAAATTCTCCTCTGGAGAATCTGACCAGCCCCAGAGAAACCTCCCAAAGATACTGAAGTTAGGGAGTGCTCAACAAATAGCCCACACAGTGAGCTCACCCTGCAGGGAAGCTTACAGTCAGCAAACCCCCACCTTGAGCTCAGAGCTTCCAATTCTGGCTTGTTGGTTCCCAACGCTACCGTGGAGATAGATACACCACAAACCAAAGAAAAAGGCCACCTGGAGTCTATGCAGGGAGACGAAAACTTTCCCCACAATAAATAATATCCTCAGAGCAACGACAGACGATCCAAGCAAAAGAAAACCTAAGCAAAGAATGCTATAAAAGAAGAGGAGGAGGAGGAAGGAGGAGAGGAAGAAGAAGAAGAAACATAGAGAACAACAGCCAAAGAGCTCTCGGGAACTAAAAACAAAACTGCACAGATGACAAATTAAATATAGAGAGACTGGAAAATGAAGTTGATGGTAAGTATCCCAGAAACGACAGCAAAAAAGACAAAGAGATGGAAAATGAAGGAGAAAAGAAAGTAGAGGATGGGTCCAAGAAGTCTGACATTTAAAGAATGGAAGAGATCTCAGCAAGAGAGAAAAGAGAAATAGAGGGTTGATCATCGACAAAATCACTTGAGCTGTTCTCCAAGGACAGGACACGCTATTCTAGAATGGAAGGGTCTAGCGCGACGGACCCAACACAACGGACGAAAATGGCCCAAGGAACATCACTGGGCAACTTCTAACCCCTGGGGACCCACTGGGAACAAAACACGATCCTACGGGCTTCCATGAAGATAAAATAGGTCAATTACAAGGATCAGGAAACACATCGACTTCCAACTTTTCAAAGCCAAGAGACAAAGGACAGAGGGTCCGGTTCTGGGTACGACGGTGAACGTACCCTCCGCCCGGACTCTCCCATGGATTGCCATTCTAAAACCCGGACAGAACGATGCAGCATTTGTTTGGGGAATCAAAAAAGTCAACGGGAACAGGCAGACTGAGATAGGAGACCAGAATCCAGAGGACGCCCAAACCAGCAGTAATTGTAACATTTTTGTCTCCCAGAATATCCCGCCGTGCCTCAAGGCAGTGTGACGGCAATGGCAACGGCAGCCTGAGGTGCCTAAAAAGTGGAATATTATTCAGCAATAAAAGGAGCAAATTATCGATTCATGTAACGGAATGACTGACTCTCAGACACATTTTGCTAAGTGAAATAAGCCAGATCAAAAGGCTATTATAGAATTCCGTTCGTCTAACTTCCTGGAAAAGGCCACACTACAGGAACAGGAAACAGATCAGTGATGGCGAGGGAACGAGGTGCACGGAGGGGTTGACTGCAAAGGGGCAGCGTGAGGGAAATTTTGTGATCGAATTATTCTATATCATGACTGCGGTGGTGGACACACGACTCTATGCGTTTGTCAAAACCCACAGACCCGTACACCAGCAAGTGTGAAGTTTGCTGTACATAAATTTAAAAAACCAAATGAATCAGGGTATGGGAGGGAACCCCAGAGGGATCTAAACCATAACAAATTCACCTAAGTGTATTATAAACGAATAACATAACCACATGAAAGGGGTGGAAAGAATTTTGAAAACAGTGGTGTTTTGTTTTTGTTTTTAAGTTTATCTATTTATTTTGAGAGAGAGAGAGAGCTCAAGCAGGGGAGGGGCAGAGAGAAAGGGAGAAAGAGAGAATCCCAAGCAGGCTCCGCACTGTCAGCACAGAGCCCAACTCAGGCTCAAATTCACAAACAGCAAGATCATGACCTGAGCAGAAACCAAGAGTCGGAGGCTTAATCGAGCAACCCCCCCCGCCCCCCGACAACTGTGTTTTAACAGGATACCGTAAGGCTTCGGACAGAAAGAACTCGATGCAAATATGCATTCTAGTCAGTACATTTGTTTCTCAGAGGGCTGTGGGTTAGCAATTCTCAAATTACTTATGTGGATGCTAGGGTCGAACGGAATAGTAAATACGGTATTGAGCACGAGAACCAGGCCTCTCACGGTCAGAGAAAGTTACACATAGGGAACGGAGAAAGGCTAGAATAATCCCTGTGGTGTGTGACTGGAGTCAAGGGTATCGACATGAACTCTCGTGTTTTTTTTAAATATGTACACAGTTCAATAGACAAAGAAATGAACATAAATATGTGTATAGACTTGGCTTATTATACATGCATATATTTCCTAGCTCTGCCTGCTGAGCAGGCCTCGAAGCAATGACACCCCAGTAAGAGTGAGCCCACCTAGTGCCTCGATGTTGGTCTCTAAGTGCTGTGAGCTATTAAAGGGAACCAGGGCTCTTTCAGAAGTGGCTGATCGAGCTCAGAGAGTGGAAATAGGAGATGACCCGGGAGTATCTTGTGAAGCCAGAAGGTAAGAAGTTACCCCCAAGGATGAAGGCCCAGGATGCAAAGAACACAGGGACCAACCTGAAAGCATTTCCAATGGCCAGAGTTGGCACAATCTGAAGTACAATATAAATGGTAATATAATTAGATTACAGCCCATAGAGTAAAACAAATACCCATGGGTCCACACTAATATAAATACATGAGTGAACGGATGGATGGGTGGATGGATGGATGGATAGATGGATGGAGAAAGCGGTAGCTCTTCCTTATAGAAGAATTCCAATTAACAAATGTAGAAGATGGGGCGCCTGGGTGGCTCATTCAGTTAAGCCTCCGACTTTGGCTCAGGTCATGATCTCGCCGTTCACGAGTTCGAGCCTCGCGCCGGGCTCCGTGCTGACAGCGCAGAGCCTGCTTGGGATTCTCCCTCCCCCTCCCCTGCTCATGCTCTCTCTCTCTTTCTCTCTCTCAAGAAATAAATAAATAAAGTTAAAAAAAAAAAAGGTAAACATCACTAGCTATAAGAATTATCGCAGGGGGGTGGAGGGCGGGGGGCGCCTGGGTGGCCCTGTCGGTTAACCATCCAACTTTTGATTTCAGCTGGGATCACGATTTTTACAGTTCTTGAGATCAAGCCCCGAGCTGGGTTTCACAACGAGCAGGGAGCCTGATTGGGATCCTCTCCCTCCCTCTCTCTCTGTCCCTCCCCTGCTCTCTGTCTCAAAATAAATCAGCATAAAAACATAAGAAGTATTGACATCATGAACCCCTTGGTCTGATGCCCTGAGAAGTGCACATCACTTCTATGGTGTTCTTGCTAAAAATTCATGAAAAATCAACAGGCAAACCCAAATCCAGGGACACGCTACAAAATAACTGACTGGTAGTTTTGTTGTTGTTGTTGTTTCAATAGTGACAAAATCGTGAACAACAAGGAAAGACTGAGGAACTGTGACAGACTGGAAGAGATTGAAGAGAAATGGCAATTAAATGCAGTGTGGGATCCTGGGGAGGGGCCGTCAGTGGAAAAAACTGGCAAACTCCCTCTAAACCTATGGCTTAGTTAATAGTATTTGTACCAAAGTTAATTTCTTAGTTTTTATCATCGTACCAAGATTCTAGAAGATGTAAACATTAGGGGAAGCTCGGTGAGGGATATACGAAAACCCTCTGTGCTATTTTCACTCTTCTGTAAGCCTGAAATTATTGCAAAATAAAAGTTGTGTGTTTTTTTTTAAGTACATACTATGGGGCGCCTGACTGGCTCACTCGAAAGAGCATGCGACTCTTGATCTCGGGATCGTGAGTTCGAGCCCCACATAGGGTGCAGAGATTACTTAAATAAATAACTTTTGAAAAAGTACCTACTGTGGTAAAATGTCATTTTACATCCTTAGCTGACCTGTCACAGCGAGGTACCTCCGATGTGGTCTCACAGATGCTCGTGGCACCAGTGCTTAAACCTAATGGTGAATTCTGGTGCCTGGACCAGCTGGCTGGCTGATTCTCCCGGCTCGTTTTGCTACATCGGCCAACAGGTTTGGCCAGAATTCCGAGGCCTTGGACTTTGCTGGATGAGAAAAAGGGGAAAGGGAGCAAATGGCCAGGGGGGTAGAGCCTGCTTTCCCGTGTGCTTCTAAGTGGCTTTCAGCTCCCACCCTGCAGAGCTCCGACCTCGACCTCTCTGGAAGCCGCTCCTCTTGGGTCTGAAAGATCACAGAAGGCATAGTCTAGGTGGGAACCAGACCATCTGTTTATGTCCTCGGAATTTTAAAACCGATCCCCGTGTTTACAAACCCGAGCTTACATGTCACGTTTGTTGGGCAATAACTAAGTAGCTGCCAGGCAGTGGCAGGGTTTCTCCCCTTCAGAAGCTCCTCCCCGAGGAAGCAGGTCAGGTCCTGAAAGGTGGTTCTCAATCGCACTGTTTATCACCCCGGTTGCCGACAAGGAGTTTCCACTTGCAGCCCTCAGACTGGGGGCCATCAGACAGGAGTGTTTCAAGATCAAGCACATGCACGGGAGGCCTGGGTGGCTCAGCTGGTTGAGCCCCTGACTCTCGATCTCCGCTCAGGTCACGATCCCAGGGTGGTGGGATGGAGCCCCGCATTGGGCTCGGCACTGAGTGCAGAGCCCGCTTGGGACCCTCTCTCTCCCTCTGCCCCTCTCCCCCGCTCACGTTCTGTCTCTCTAAAATAAAAATTTTTAAGTATCTATTTAAAAAAATTGTGTTAATAAATAAAATCAAGCACATGTTCCCCCCTCTTGGCCGATAGATGTTCCCTCTGGCATATTTTCCCCAACAAAGCTGTTCTTCACTGCATCGAAAACACATTAAGGGAGAGAAGATCTGCAAATATTGTGGGAATCTCCTTAACTTGTATCCACCGCCCCCCCTAGACTCTGAAGTCAGGCACTTCAAAGGGGCCTTGTAAGGAGGAAATATCCGTGGCCTGGGGCAAGCAAATCATCACTCCGGCCTCTGTTTCTGCAAAATCCTGGTCTGCTCCTGAAGGAGGCTGGTAGGCTCTTTGTGGACGGGAGCCTGCAAGCCATGGCACTTCGAACCCTTTCGTTTTTGTTTATTGCCTGTCCTATTTCTTGCTGATTACCGACTATAGAAGCAAGGCGGCTTCTATATATTACACAGTTACCCTTTGTCCCTTAGAACCTCCTCTAATGTTGAAGGACTCAGTCCACACACAAGGGCAACATTCACTATTTTTTTCACTGATTTCCATTTTTTTTAAAATGATCTCTTGTTTGGGATTGAATATATTAGTAAGCCCTTATGTGCCCCTACATGATGGGGTTAAAAATGTTTGCAAAACACCTCGGGCTGAGCCTGAGCAGACCAAGCACACTGTAGACCGACGGGCTCATGGCCAAGAACCCTGATGGGGCATTGGCAGCGAGCAGAGCTTTTTCAGGATGGCCGAACTTCGTTGATAACCGTGCAAGACCTCAAGAAGGATGATCCTGGGGTTGTGAGTTTGAGCCCACATTGTGCGTGGAGCCTACTTAACATAAAAAATAAAATTAAAAAAAGAGCAAGAAGGAGGCTCTAAATTGCTGCCTGATACCCTGTTTCCGGAATCAGCCAAGCAGGAGGTTGACACAATTATCCGGACAATCTGAGCAGAGATCTACTTATCTACATTAAAAACCATCATCATCAGGGGCGCCTGGGTGGTTCAGTAGGTTGAGCGTCCGACTTCGGCTCAGGTCATGATCTCACGGTTCGTGGGTTCGAGGCCCCATATGTGCTGACAGCTTAGAGCCTAGAGACTGGTTCAGGTTCTGTGTCTCCCTCTCTCTCTGCCTTTCCCCTGCTCGCTCGCTCTCTCTCTCTCTCAAACACTCATTCCCATATTGCAAATACAGAAACCAAAACACAGATAGGTAAAGTAACTTTTATTTTAACTTTTTTTTTTTAACATTTATTCATCTTTGAGATGACAGAGACAGAGCATGAGTGGGGGAGGAGCAGAGAGAGAGGGAGACACGGAATCTGAAGCAGGCTCCAGGCTCTGAGCTGTGTCAGCACAGAGCCCAAAGCGGGACTCAAACTCACTGACCGCGAGATCATGACCTGAGCCAAAGTCGGACGCTTAATCGACTGAGCCACCCGGGCGCCCCAGTAAAGTAACTTATCCAGAGTCACACAGCTAATTAAGAGCAAAGCTGGGATTCAAACCGGGGTCTCTGACCACAGACATCTTAGCCACCAAGCTGAACCGTTCAGGTGACCACCTCCGTCTCAGGTTAACTGACCGGAGCAATGAATATGCTTCCATACCCAAGCATGCCTTCTTCCTCACAATATCCTCATGGAGCAGGGCTGGCACCGTGAGCCCCGTGTCTACCTTAGAACATTCCCACTGGGAGTCACCTCCCTATGACAGCCAAAAGCCACTCTGTCTCCCGACCCGACCCCTTAAGAACCAACGCAACAGGAAGCTACGGGTGGCCATCTGTAGACAGGGCTCGGGAAGCGGCTCTCAACCAGGGGCAACGTCGCTTCCCGGGGACATTCGGCAACGTGTGAAGGTATGTTCGATCACCACAACTGGGGGTGGGGAGGAGGAGGAGTATTAAACGGCAGCCGGGGACGCTACTAACCATGGCACGAGCCAGCCTCTCCACTCCCCCACCTCCGGTCCGGTCCGGCCCCGGTGTCAGATGGCGTAGAAGGTGGGAGACCCTGAGCGAAAGGAGTCAGTCCTGCTCTTCAACCCTTGTCCCCGGCCTGGCCTGGGATGATGAAAAATCACTGCTACTGCAGGCAGGAAGCTGTATCAGACGGGTCATCTCACCTGCCGGGGAGATGCTACCGCCTGCATGTGGGACTTTCTCCACCGGGCTAATTAGTGCATTTGCGGATTGTCTGAACGGACAGCCTCCTTTCCCCCGTAAACAGCACGTTGGCAAGCCAGTCCACACTCAGAACACTGCCCTGACAAGCTAAGCAAGCGATTCAACAAGGTGACTCTTGTTGCTGCGCGGAATAAAGGCGGGTGGCATGTTCTAGGGGCAATCGTGGGGGGGGGGGGGGGGGGAGAGAAGTGTGAAATTGACAAGGTTAAAGGGGGCTTTGACAGGTAAAGCAAGGAAAGAGCACTACCAGCAGAGGGGAAGAGAGGAACTTTAAAGCTGGTCAGGGAATCCTGTTGGCCCCACTCCCTAATTATTTTAGCAGGCGATGAGATCATCCTCCACGAGAGCGGACGCAAAGAAAGGGGAGCTATAACCAGATACCGCTGCAAATAAAGTTGGCTTCACTCCAGAACCTAAAACAAGACGCGTGCGGCATTCGCTTCGTGAGAAGTTTAAGGTCAGAGTTCTGTCACGAAAGCACCCGCCTGGGGAGTCAGACAGACCTGGTTCCGAGTCCCCGCTTTGAAATGTCCTCGCCACGCAACTCCCGGCAGAAAACAATCTCTCTGCACCTTGTGCCTCATCTGCAGAGCGGAACTACTCGCAAGAGCCACTCGGGGTCGTCCTGGGAAGTACAGGGTGTGATGTGTGTGTGACACGGGCACTTGGTGGTGCTGGGCACAGAAAACCCGCGGGGTAAAGTATACACGGAATAAATGCCCTGACCCACCTTCTCCCCTCCTCCCTTCCCTTGCACGTGTAGAGAGGGAGGTTGGTTTTCCCCCAAGAGCCTGGTTGGGTGAAGTCGAGGTGCAAGGGGCGGAGTCAGAGCCCAACAGAGGCTTTGTATTAATGGAATCTACTTTTACAAATCATTCCCGAGAGATGTTCAGATAAGCAAGCTTGCCCGAAACAAGGATCTTTGACTCTAGGACCCAGAAAACGACTCCCTGAGATACACTTAGTATGCCCCCAGGGTCACTAGAAACAGGTTTACCTTGAAGCTGATGAAAAGGAAGCTCCAGGCCTTTCACCCAGGCAGGAGCCCCAGCAACGCATTCAAGGCCATCGGCTTTTGTAAACTTGGCGGTGGTAAGATACTCTGACCTTGACTGCTTAAGATCCCTGCCTCTTTCTACTCTGAATTCCCTTGGGCCACATTTCCCCTCCTTTTGGGTGACTCTGAAAAAAGAATTTTTTTTAATGTTTATTTGTTTTTGATGTTTATTTATTTTAATGTTTATTTTGTTTGAAACAAACAAATAATGTTTATTTTTGACAGAGCACTAGTGGGGGAGGGGCAGAGGGAGAGGGAGACACAGAATCCGAAGCAGGCTCCAGGCTCTGAGCTGTCAGCGCAGAGCCTGATGGATGCGGGGCTCGAACCCATGAACCACGAGATCACGACCTGAGCTGAAGTCAGATGCTCAACCGACTGAGCCACCCAGGTGCCCCTGGGTGACTTTGGAGTGGCCCTGGGTATTTTGGGGGATCTGGCTAAGAGGAATTAGGAGTTAGAGATACCGTTACTTTGGGCTCAGGTTTTGTTTTAAATTTTATATATTTACAGTTCAGTTACTGCTAACTGTTCTGGAGCAGGGAAGGTTGCCAGCACCATTCCTACGGCCCACGGGGTTGACCCACCCGGCATGGAGATATGAAGGCTCAGATCCAGAGGTCACATCACAAGTTATGTGTCCCGTGGTTTCTGGCACCACGGGTAGCGTGGCCCGGGGGAGGAAAATCAAGATGTGGCATAGACACAACCAAAACAGACTAGTTAGAAGCTGGCCTGGGGAAAACTTTTCCAACCATCAAACTTCACAACTAACTGTAGGCACACTTAAAATTGATAACTGGTCAAGATGAATTTGAGACCACCTAAGAAACACGCCCCCCAAAATACAGGATACAAAGGATATCAGAGGTAAATATCTGATATATGATAAGCAAATACGCTTATATGCAAATCTGCTTATATGATAAGCAACTAAGAAGTATGTTTCTGAATTTGAGGATACTTTAATACCTAATTTTGTATTTATAATTTTATATTCCCTTCAAAAGGGGCTCTCACATCCTATAAGCTTCGGGCTGTACAAAACCTGGGTCCATCCCTTAGAGTCACCTACTTTTATCTTTTTCGAGAGGGTAGAATGCGGAGTGGGGGGGGAGTGAGAATGGAGACAATAAAACTCCCTCACTAAATTTCCTGAAATAATTACAGCCTGGTCAGTGAATCTAGAAAACTGGAAATTCCTTATGTATCCGTTCTATCGGGAAGGATTTAAATAAAGTAAATATACAAGGCTCCAGACTATTCTGGTGGATTTCCTTGCAAGGCTGAGCACATACCGCAAGGCGTTTGGGGGGAAAGTACTTTTTCGTAACGTGAAATAAAACACACCTAGCCTTAAAAAAAAAAAAAAAAAAAAAGTTAGTTTAGTTTCTGCTAAAATCTTTTATCTGTCCTTTATCTATCCCTTGCCTCCAGCAGAGATTCTAAACTGTATTCACGCTCGCTATTGTCGCTTGTACACCCAAATCAAACAAACTCAGCTGGATCATTCGTTTTTGAAAGCACAGAGTAACACCCCACAAGCTGGAGAAAGTGAAAGAACTTCTTTCTAAATTCAGCCGCCTGAACAAGGAAACATTCAGGTAGGCAGCGTCCTTCCAGTCTCTGTTCCCACCACGTGAAGCCTTAAAGGAACCACGCTCTGGAGGCTGGTCTTCCTTTCCATGAAAACGCCAGCAGAAGTGCCCACGAGCTCGCCCTGCCTTTTCCCACCCCCTCACCCCTCCCCGCACGCCGTCGGCTCCTAGGAGCACGAGTTTCACAGGGAAGAGAAAATGTAGCGTTCTGCTAATTTCAGAACCGCGTCCTCCCCGTTCGCGAACGCCTGGGCCCCGCGCCCAAGCCGCCTGCCCCCTCCCTCCGCGCAGCGCCCGGGATGCTGCAGCCCGAGGCTCCTCCAGGTTTGGGAAGCGGGTGACCCCGGGCAAGTTCGTCGAGTCGGAGCGGAACGACACCCGGGAGTATGTGTTGGCTCTTTTCCTTTCCTTGGAAAGCACTTAGCAAGCTTAAGGCACCCCCCACACACACACCCACCCTGTATACCTTCTCTTGCAGTGCTGCGTGGTTTACAAAAACAGAGCTCGTGTCTTTAAAACCTGCGTTTTCTCCCTGGGAGTAAGCATTAGTTAATGACTGCCAGCCGGTTTCTGTGTCTCGGCACCATGTGACCCGGCCACGTGACTTGGAGCCGGCTGTGGTTGTTCCTTGTATTTGAATAAAAAGATCAAGCTTATTATTGCACTGAAAGCCTGCGGATCTCGCCCGTGCAACGTGATTCCCAGGCGGGTTACACAACGCGCTGCCGCCCTGGGCTCCGGCTCCCAGCGCCCAGCCTGTCTCCGCCCGGCGCAGGGAGCTGTTTGCTAAGGGACATAGAACAAACACGGTTTTATGGTTTCCAAAGTGAGAGTCCATTTTCCTCTTGGAAGACGCATGATGATCCTGAAAAAAGAAGAGACCCAATTCCTCGGGACCTTCTTATTAGGATAAGGTTAGGATCCCTAGTGCATGCATATAAATAAAGGGAAAAGGAGGAGATCCAGTCTCTTTTTCAACCGAAGATTCAGGATTTGGTTTGACCTTTCACTATTTTCCTGTCTCCCTCCCTGGAAAGTCTTCAACACACATTCTTGCCTCCTTAGAAAAAAATACAAACTAAGAGTGACATTTTGAAATTTAAAATGTAAATGGCATGTTCGTTCGGTGGGTTTCCCCCCCCCCCCCCGGAGATTTCTAGAACATTGGCAGTTAAATTTTGATTCAGCGTATCCTGCAAAGGAGAGAGGGAAGGGATTAGTCTGTTTATAGGTGGGAAGAGCTGGGTGTCCCTTTGTAGGTTAGGGTGGTGGTGAGCACAGGTATGCAAACGTATGCAGATTTGCCTCCAAAGGGACCCAGCCCCCTCAGAAGGTGACATCCTTACTCTGCTCATTTTAATACTCCCCTCCCTTCCCCTCCCCCCCAGTGAAATGTTTTGCTTCCTCCTGTCTCTAAGGGTAGTCTTCAGTGATGACTCAATTACAGAAGGACCCGGGAGGAACAATAACATTGGTTATCTGTAGCCCAAGGCCTTCTCTGAATGGAATTGCAAAACGCTTCTCCCCAGCAGCCCCCTTTCCAGCCGCGTCTGCCTTCTAGAACACGAGGCCAGCCCACTCTCCAGCACAGGCCAGATTTCAGCTGTGGATTCATTCATTCTGCCGATACTGACCGAGTGCGTCCTCCGGCTGGCACTATTCCAGGTGCTGAGGAAGCAGGCGTGAACAGGGAGCCTGCTCCCTGCAGCCGGGGGCCCTCACTCCGGGAGCGAGAGTTATCTCCAAGAGGCCAAGCCCACGAGGCCTGTCCAGGCTGGGGGAGCAGCCTGTCAGACTCCCTTCTGTGGTCCAGCCATTGCTCAGATGACAGGGCCACTGGAGACTAAATAATTGGCAGCTGGTGCTTTGGAAACAGTTAAATCTTTGCGGGCGGATACAGGTGTGATCTTGTTTCTTAGACACCTCCTATTCAGCCCCGAAGAGTCCTTGCTCCCCGTTCCTGATCCTGCGCGGACCAGAGTCGTCGTGTAGACGTCTCACTGCTGCCGACGGCATGGCCAAAGATACGGCAGAAATGCCCGGTAGCGATGCCTCCTTGAGCTGTGATCCAGGCATCGCCCAGAATTCCAGCCGGATCATCTGCTCCCCTGCTCCCCTGCTTCTCCGCAGCCCCCCTTCAGAGGACACCCCAGCAACTCTGGCAGGAGCTACCCGAAAGGCCAGACCGTCCACGGTGCTAGAGGGGTGAGGTATGGCCTTGGGCAGCCTTCCCAAGGACAAGATGCCCAAGGGCTAGGTATGGGGCAGCCCTGAGGTGGATCAGAGAGTGAAAGTGTTCTGAAATTGGCAGGGCTTCTGACATCCTGAATAAGAACTGGCCAGGGGACAGAAAGGGGGAGACAAAGAGAAAGAATGGAGCTATCAAGTTTTCAATGAAATCTTGATCGGATTTCCATGGTCATTGAGTGGGCACTCTTCTCCGTGGAATTATACGGCACACCAAAGGAGAGGGAACGAGGCAAGTTCAAACAAAAGTCAGAGACGCAGCACGATGGTCTGCTGGCTGAGCGTGGTCCTTTATACCAGGACCTCAGAGAAGGTCCTCGGCATCTGTGTGTGATAAGCAGGACCGATAACCAGACCCTCGTCATCCAGACGTGGCCTCCAGCCACCCCCAACCCTGACCTGTGCCATGGAAGGAGGGGCGGCTCACACCGGAGGAAAGACGGGCACAGGCATAGGCTCTGGTCCTGGGAACTCTGGGTATTTTGAACCTGATTTGTTCTCCCAGCCGATCTCAATAATACTTCCCATAGTCCCTTGTTTTCCTGATCGGTCCATTGAGTGTCCGACTCTTGATTGCAGCCCAGGTCATGATCTCAGGACTGTGGGAGAGCCCCACGTTGGACTCCATGCTAAGAGTGAGCTTTCTTGATGTTCTCTCTCTCCCTCTGCCGCTCCCCCCACCACCCCGCTCATGTGCTCTCTCTCTCGCTCTCTCTCTGTAACATAAAAAATTTTTAAAAGAAAAGAAAAGAAGACAATATAGCAGGTCCTCAAAAAAATTAAACGTCGAATTGCCATATGATCCAGCAATCCCACTTCTGGGTATATATCCACAAGAATTGAAAGCAGGGACTCAAATATATATTTGTACACTCATGTTCATAGTGGCATTATTCATAATAGCCAAAAGGTGGAAACAGCCCAAGTGTCCATGGATGGATGGATACACCTACAATAGAATATTTTCAGCTTTAAGAACAAACTGAGGGTTGGTGGGGGTGGGAGGGAGGGGAGGGTGGGTGATGGGTATTGAAGAGGGCATCTTTTGGGATGAGCACTGGGTGTTGTATGGAAACCAATTTGACAATAAATTTCATATATTAAAAAAAAAATAGATAAATAAATAAAAAAGAATATTTTCAGCTTTAAAAAGGAAGGAGGAGCGCCCAGGTGGCTCAGTCAGTTAAGCATCTGCATCTTGATTTCAACTGAGGTCGTGATCTCCTGGTTCCTGGGATCGAGCCCTACCCCAGGCTCTGTGCTGACAGTATGGAGCCTACTTGGGCTTTTCTCTCTCTTTCCCTCTCTCTCTCTCCCCCCTCTGCTCAAATGCATGTACATACATGCTTTCTCTCTCAAAATAAAGAAACAAAGAAACAAAGAAATAAACAAAAAGGAAGGAAATTCCAAGGGCATCTGGCTGACTCAGCCAGTGGAGTGTGTGACTCTTGATCTTGGGGCTGTGTGTTCGAGCCTCACACGGGGTCGAGCGATTACTTAAAAGTCAAATCTTCTGGGGCGCCTAGGTGGCTCAGTTGGTGAAGTGTCTGACTTTGGCTCAGGTCATGACCTCACGGTTTGTGAGTTCAAGCCCCGCGTCCGGCTCTGTGCTGACACCTCAGAGCCTGGAGCCTGCTTCGGATTCTGTGTCTCCCTCTCTCTCTACCCCTCCCACACTCACGCTCTGTCTCTCTCTCTCTCTCTCAAAAATAAATAAACATTAAAAAAAAAATTAAAAAAAAGAAAAAAAGGAGGGAAATTCTGACAGGTGCTACAACATGGACCACCCTTGAGGATAAGACGCCAAGTGAAATAAACCCATCACAAAAAAGACAAATACTGTATAATTCCAATTATGTGAGAGACCTAGAGTCAAATTCATAGAAACAGAAAACAGAATGGTGGTTGTCAGGGGCTGGGTAGACAGGAGAATGGTGAGTCAGTAGTTAAGGGGGACAGTTTGGGAAGGGGGACAGTTTGGGAAGGGGGACAGTTTTCAGTTTGGGAAGATGACAAAGTTCTGGAGATGGACGTTGGCGATTTACAACAGGTAAATGTACTTAATGCCACTGAAGAGTATGCTTTAAGATGTTATGAGGTTCAATTCGATATGGCGTGCCATTTGCCAAAATAAAAAAAAAAAAAAAAGGTGAAGGGTGTCAGAGTATCACCTACACAGTTTTGGAGTTTCAGGTAGTCTCAAACCATCTTTGCGTTGTGTATTGTGCCCTGTGTATCTGCAGGATCCATGGGATTTACTCACTGGTCCTAACCCTCCTGACGTCCAAGAAATGAAATTAAAATGCGGCCACGTGGGCCGTGGTGCCATCTTGCTTGTCCTTGGTTCTGTGAAGCCCACAGCCCAGAGAGGTGAGGGCTCCTCCTTCATCAGGCCACCTTTTTCCTCACCCAGTCCCTTCAGCCCACTAATCTGATTTACTAGAAAGAGAATCCGTGGCGTGGAAGAAGAAAGACAATGGATCAAACCCTACTGCCCGACTAGATTTCACTGCCTCCAGTGGAAAATGTTCGAGATTTGGGATACACTTTTTTGCTTGCACTAGTAAATTTTCTCTCGCCTATTAACAGATCTTTCAGGTCATAGGAAATACTTGATGGAGTGTTAGCAAAACAGCTGGGCTTCAGGGGAAGCCCTTGAAGCCTTCCTTCATCGAGAGAAGATCCCAGGAAGCATCAGAAGAGAGTAGAGACACCAAGTTTTAAATGTTCCCTGCCCTCGTTTTTATGACTTAGCATACAATAGGATAGTGCGTGTGACCGGAAACCATAAAGAATATTCTATTCTTATACAAAGCTTGTACTTCCTAACTCTAAGTAAACAAGGTCCGTTGAATTTCTAGAAAAGAAGGATAATCCTCATTTGGAAAAACCCCAGGCCTCCTTGGAAGAAATAAGGCTGGTGGTTAGGATGGCCTTAGATTGATGTCTATATTAACCGCTAACAGTTGCCATAAGTAATCCATAAACATGAAAACAGGCCTCTATGGGGGACTTCTGTTGCAGCTTTCCAGCAACTTGGTCCCTGCGTCCTCCTTCATCAGTCAGACCCATACTGAGCCCGTGATGAAGAACCTTAAGACGGTGGAAGAGTCTGTAGGGAAAGCGGAAGAAAGGCTAAGCTGTAAATAAAGATCCTCGCTGCCTACCCTCTCATCGACCTGGTTCCTTGGTGATCATGACATTTGGAAGAGTGCTTACTTAGCTCCGTGCTGGGCACTTCTCAAACGTTCACTTTACTGGGTGGCATCATTATGTTATTGTTGTTATGCTGGATGTCCCACAGGTACAGCAGTCACATTTTTCAAGTCCCAAATTAAGAACTCGGGTATAATAAGGTCTGTACAGTATACTCAGGCAGAGGGCAAGATAGATTATTTCAATCCAATGCCATCTGGAAAATTCCAGACTGTGCGTAGCGGGTCTCATGGGCTCACCATTGACAGACTGTTGCAGCTAAGCTACGAAAGCCACCCA